>NC_133001.1:27153242-27463408 GCF_048564905.1 Vicugna pacos
ATGTGGTAGAGGCTCAATGAATATTAGTCATTTTCCTTTCCCCTTCTAATTAGGGTCCGAAAGATCATATTACTTATGTTTTAGTTTGCCACATCATTTTGCATGAAATTTCAGGAGCTAACGGGGAGGGGAGGGGAATAAAGTAATCGAGGCGCTCCTCCAGCTTTGTGTCCATCTTTCCTTCCATTAGCCCTGCCTCCTCAGGGGACAGAAGAACAGGATTCCTTGGCAGGCAAACCACACCCAGGGACAAGCTGGGAGCCCCCACAAGCCTGAGTGGGAGAGTCTGCAGCAGAAGTCCTTCAGGCCCACCAGGCCTCCACCTTAGAAAAGAACCCGGAGCTGGACAGCAGGCCACAGGCCCGGCGAACTGAGGGGAAAACCCGACAACAGCCATTACCAGGCAAGAGGAAAAAGACACACACCGCGCCAACTTCCAGAAAAGGGAGGAAAGGGTTGGTTCTGGGAACTCAGTCTGCAGGAGAGCTCTGCCCTGGCAGCTGGGCCAAATGGCCACATGCTGAGGTGGGCTGGACCCTGGGGCTGCCCCGGAGGAGGCCGGCAGCTCGCAGACCTGTGGGTGATTTTCCACTCTGTGGGCTACCTGCCAGTCTCCTGCCTGGCAGCCCAGCCCAGGCTGCTCCCAGGAGGCCAGGGCCAAGAGGGACCATGGCCCCTTCATCCCACTGCGATGCAAGGATTGTCGTCTGCCTTTAGTTTCTCCATCATCGACGCTCAGCACGCTCCCAGACCAGCAGCACTGGCATCGCCGGGGGGCGTGGGAGAAATGCAGACTCCCAGGGACCCTGCCTCCCCCAATACACACACAACTGAGGAAAGAAAGCTGCATTTTAACAAGATCCTAGGCCTGCTACGTTGTATATTTTTACTATTTTCAAGTTTATAAAGGACTTTGGTATCTAAATAAGCCCACAAATTCTCCAGCAAGGCAAATAATCACCCTGAGACATCTTCTGAGTAAGTCTGAATTTTTACTGACCACAGGTAAAGAGAAAAATCAACACAAGTTCTGGTGGCCAGGGCCAGACAAGGGGAGACCCAGCTCGCAGCTGGCCTGTCCTGTTCTGCGCTGTGGGAATGGCCCTCTGCCTCGGCTCACCCCTCTGGGAAGCAGGACACTACACGGGGTTTCTCCCACCAGCCCAAGTAATCCTGCCCAGGGCCCACACTGGCGCTGCCAGGTACTGCTGGGCTTTTCCGAGCCCCGTGAGAGGCCAACTTGAAAGATCTCTTTGTTCTGGCCTCTCGCGCTGACCTTTCTGAGCAAAGCTGCCACTTTTAACAACATCCAAACAGGGCCTCAAACCAACCCTGGCCCAGAATCAGGCTGCGTGTGGAGAAGCCAGGAAGCCATGGATGCCAACTCAAGTCAACGCTGGCTGGCCAGCAGCAGAGAGAAAGAGCTGAGCGTGCAGGGATGGGTGGAGGAGAGCCGCTCATCTCAGGGAGGCCTCCAGGTGGGCCCTGCAAGGAGGCCACAGGCTCCTCCGGGCCCCTGGTCAGCAGCAGGCAGCAGAGTGGATTTTTAAAGCGCTTCATCTCATCCAGTCTTTGCAACTTCTAATGAGGGTGGTGAGGCAAGCTTCGTATTCCCGGCTACGAGCATAGTGCTTGGAACACAGAAGGCACTCACAAAATTGCATGGAGTAAGTCAATTCTCACTTGCCAATGCGAAAATTAAAACATGCAGATGCCTGCCTTGTCAGGCCATCACTCACCCACGGGGAGAGGGGAGATTATTGCAGGCCCCAAGGGCTTCAGATTTTACTCCCTTTTAACCAAAAAGACTCTCGAGAAAAGACAATGCATATTTTCCGAGCTGGCACAGTTACACCTTCTTTTCCTGGCCATTGGAACACCAGGACTCCACTGACTAAGTCTTTACAAAGTGCCTACTGTATACCGAACGCTGGCTGCTGTATACCAAATGTTGGGTTCTCAAGAATTAAGAGACTGAGTGGGTGAATGAATATCTCACTCGTGGCCCCACAAGTATGGAGTTCACAGTCTGAGAAATCAGCCACTCTCTTAATTTATTCAAGAGCTTAGCAAAATATCTTGCATACACTAGGTCCTCAACAAATTGCTGGGGCAGGGGATTTGGTTGGATTCGAAACAGAGAATGAGAAAACGCATGGAATTTATCACTGAATAGAACCTAAACACTCTGCTATGACCCTGGCCAGAAGTCTGCATTTCAGGGCTGGCACTGCTAATTGTGTGCAAGAGGTTTCCGGTCAAAGACCCAGAAATGCACAGCCAGTTGGCAGATTCCAACAGCTGGAGGGCTGAATCGGGGGACAAGGTCAGGTGAAGTTCAAACGGTTATCAAGCTATTCCTCCTGCCTCAGATCCACATCATCAGTTTCAAAAACTAAAGCTCTCTTCTTCACTTCCAGCCCCAGAAAAAGGCAGTGACGCTTCCCTTGCAGGGCACTGAGGACGTCCAGGTAAGAGGAGCTTTCTACTGAGGTGAGGGATGGGCAGTGGGCACTAACAATAAGTAAAGGCTGTGCATTAAGAGAGGCTGGAAGGGTGTGCTCTCTCTGATGGACCTCAGGTCTCCCTGTGCCCAAAGCATAACACAGACCACCAGGAGGCTCTCCTGGGCTTTGCTGTTGGGTGATTCTGGTCCCTAAATGCCACTTAGAGCCATCTGTCTCTTGCTGTCCCCTAGAGATGCAGATACTGGGTGGATGCTGAGAATACAAAATTATTGCTGCTTGAACACATCCCTCATGGAGTCATACTCAACATTAGGCTGGGTTTTCCAAGATCCCTAAACACACACACACACACACAGCAGAAAGGGAGAGTGCTTTCATAAGGCTGCAGAACCTGCCAAGCCCTGGGGAACTCCCTCAGAAAACACACTTCCTTCTCTATTGTTTGGTTTTGGTATAATGAACACACATTGCTTGAGTAATTTTTAAGTTGTTTTTTTTTTAAAGACTGTGCATCAAACATACAGCCTACCTGGTTCAACACACATGGCCCAAGCTCACTCCCAGCCCAGAGCCAAGAATGGGCTCTGAAGGTCTAGGCAGAAGGAAGGGAAAAACCACCCCAAAGACAAACAGCCTCTTGGCCATTCTAGGGCAAGGAGCCAAGTCAGCTCACGTTTTTTTTTTCTTGGGAGATTTCCAGAGACTAGGTCCTAGTGAGGTCAGGGAGCTCAACAGTTTCCCTGGCATTGCATCACCCCTGGCAACCCCTGCTGCCCCACCTCTAGAACTGCTTGGTGCAAAGGAGAACCAAGCCTCCCCTACAGCCAGGAACCTGGGTCCAGTAGCCATGCCCCTTCCCCCTTCCCTCCCCCAAGAACAGAACGGTGCCAGTGCCTCCTCCCGGCAGCTGGGGCAGCTGGTATCGGCAGAACTGCCTGGGGCAAGCCTCCAATCAGAGTCCGTGGCTGCCCTCTGGTGGCAGTGAGGGGAAGCCGACCCCAGGTATCCCCAGTCCCTGCCCTTTGGGAGGGGCTCCCAACTCCTGACTTTCAGGCCAGTGCTTTCAGTCCCACGTCAATGAGGAACCCTGCCATCGGCCACAGTACAAGGGGAAGGAGTCAGCGGCGGGGAATTAACTGCTGGATCAATAGGGCAAGGCCCTTGGAAAAAATTAGTGTCCCTCAGACACTGAATGAGTAAATGGGCGGCAGTGGTTTCAGACTCATCCAGCAGGATGGAGGCCCAGGCAGGCCTCACTGAAACTCAGAATTAAAGAGGCAGCTCTGCCTGGAGGCCAAGCAAACATCACCCATGTTGCAGAGTGGAGAACTCCACACCCTTTAAGCTATGTCTAATCCTTAACTGGAGGGACAAGCTGGACCCTGGGAGCTGAGCACCCCATTCCCAGCATGGGTTCCTCTGGCCCTTCTGGAGGCTGGGTCCACTCAGGCCCACAGGAGAATGAGCTCATTTTCTCAGATTCTGTCCCAGAAGCAGGTCTCACCACCTCCTCCTGAGGCCCTAAGGAACCTCTTTTAACACCCAGCAGCGCCTCATCCCCAGGGCTTCACTCCACCCTCAGGATGAACTGTCTCCTTGGAGTCCACCCTGTCCCAGGCAGCACCCCACCTCTCTGCCTCCTTGTCCTCCAGCACAGCACACTGTCTGATGTCAACATCTGGCTCCTACACTATAAGCTCCCCACTGGGATGTGAGTTCCGAAAGGGGGGTCTCACTCCGCTCTTGGAGGGATGGGACACTCAGGGGCCTCAGAAGCTAGTGGGGAAATGAATTGCTGTGCTCTTCTTAGAGGGTTTTTTTTTAAATTTTAAACCTCAGCCCCATTCCTCCTTCTAGGCCGTGACCTCTCTGAACACAGGGAAGGGTTTCTTCCTCTTCCCAAACACCCCAAGAGCCCAGGCAAGTGGGGGTGAATTTAACTAGCAGGAAATGGCTCTAGAGCCCTTTAAAAGACTTTTCAGAGCTGCCCTGGAGAAGGTGACCCGATGTCAAGTGTCTGCATCCTGCCTCTCGCACCTTGGGCTAAGACCGTGGTTCTCAAGTGGGGGCGATTTTGCCCCCTATCCCCACCCCAGGACATTGCTCAATGTCGGGAGACATTTTTGGCTGTCGCACTTGGGGGCAGGGGGATCTACTGGCATCTAGCAGGTGGAGGCTAGGGATGCTGTTAAAACCCACAACGTACAGGAGCATGTAATGAGCATGGCCTTGGGCTTTAGGGTTGGACAGATCCAGCTCAGCACCAGGTCTGCTGGCACTATCACTATTAGTCTTGTGACCCTGGGTAAGTTACTTAACCTCTCCTTCAGTGAAATGGGAATACTGTTAGTTCCAGCTTCACAGGATTACACATAAAGGCATGAGCATTCTGTCTGACATATTCAATAAATATTAGCTACTATTAAGAGGAAAGGTGTAAAGAAATTATTTAAAGCCCACCCGGGCACCCAGGGCTGCTTTATATATGTCACATTCCAGGGTCACCTTTGGGCTGGACAGGAAAGTGGGAGAGGGGCTGAGTTGCTGCCACATGTCCCAGGAACTGCTCCTCACATTAAGGCTCTCAAATGTTTGGGCTGTTTGCTGGGAAAGAAATGATGATCCCATTTCCATTCCTCTTTATTTGGGAAGCTGGGGGAGGTAGTCAGCATCCTAGCTTTAGGGACCAAAATTTGTGCTTCAGGAGGACAAGAGGACAAAGGGAGGGGAACAAAGTGATGGAACAGAAAAGTAACTGAAGTTACTGGGGCTTTCCTGGAGGGGTGATGGTCGGTTAGTGCCTCCGCCCGTGATCGGCACCAGCAGTACATATATGGGCACGCGCGCGCGTGCGCGCACACACACACACACACACACACACACACACACACACACAGCCTGAGTGTGCAGAACAACGGCAGGGGAGGAAGCAGGCCCACTTTGGGGAGGGGCAGGACTGGTTCCAGGAAGAGGAGTCACCCTCTGAGAATGTGACTCAGGGTCCCAGAAAAGCAAGGAGAGCCTGACTCAGGGCACCAAGGATCAGCCCCATCACCGGGACCCTGTCCTCCCACCCACCCTATAGATGCCCAAGCTGCCCTCAATACCCCCTAAACCGCCCTCAATACCCCACTACAATCTGAAGCTGGAATCTCAGTGGGGGAGGTCGGGCAAGTTACTCAACCTCTCTGAGCCCAGTCCCCTCACTAGTGCACTGGGGTCGCACGACCTCCTTTGCAGAGTATTGGACACGGAGCACATGGTCCAGCCTGGCACACAGCAGGCATTTGATAACTGCTGGCTCTCTCCTTCCTTCCCTCCTGGCTGTCTTTGCAGTTCTCCTTAACCTCATCACACCTGCAGAGAAGTCAGTGTTGGGAAGGGAGCAGGTGGCCCTCAGGGGTGAAGATGGGGGGACCTCAGCCGAGAGGGAGTTAACAGCAATACCTCCCATGCTCTGAATTCAGTCCTCAAGCATCTTTTCATTCCCTCCCTCCCTTTGGACCCTCACACCCTGGGATGCGAGACACACAGATGCCTCCTGTTGGAGGCGGGGCGGGGATGGGGTAAGGGGTGGAAGTGGGGGATACAGGAGAGCAGGTGTCAACAAACTCTTTTCTGTAAAGGGCCAGGGAGTAAATATTTTAGCATTAGCTATCTGGTCTCAATCACAACTACTCAGCTCTGTGGGTGAGCTAATATGTAAATGAATGGGTGTAGCTATGTGATAATAAAACTTTATTTGCAAAAACAACAGTCCACAGCTAGAGAGAGGCAGCCAGGAGGCAGCTGCCTTGGTAGTGAAAACAGGAACCAACCCTTTAGGCCACCATCTCACTGAAACTGAAGTTCAGTAACCAAAAAAGACCAAAACAGCAGATGGTGGAGCTAAAGCAGAGGCAGCGTGCTGCCCAGTGTCCCAGTGACTCCCCCCACCATCCCCCGGCCCCACCTCCCTGGACACAGAGCACCAGGGCTCTTGGGCCAGCCCCACTTTGGGGAAGTAAACCACCTCTGCTCTCTGGGCCTCCCAATCCTCATGTCCCAAAGGAGGACACCACTGCCTCCCTGGCCTAGCACTGGAGAAATTTTTTTTAAGTGTAAATTTCAAGCTTGAGCCAGCAGCTCATCCAGCTGTGTACTGCTCCCCTCCGCCCCAAAAAGATAATAATGCCTTTGATTTTCTAAGTACCTATGATGAATCAGGTGCTCTGGTGGGTGTTCAGAAATGAGGAAAGAGCAGGGAGGGAGCCTGTTTCCCAGCTGAGACCCTTCTACCTGTTCCTACCATTTGCAGGCAGCACCCCCACCTCCTGTAACATAGGGGCAGAGTGGAAAGAGGAGAGAAGGACCCTCCTCCAGGCCAGGGTCCAGCTGGGGCAGGACTGCCTCCCCCCAGGGCCCACGCCCACCTACAGCACCTCAGCCACCTCTGCCTCCCGGGAGCAGCCTCACCATGGCCTACTCCCCATTCTGGGCTAGGGACTCTACTTCCTTCTCTTCCAGGCATTGAGGACTGAAGCACAGGGGCTTCCCACACTCTGAAAGGGATGTAGCTCTGATGGGACGGGGATACCTGCTGGATGGAAAAGCTGCCCAGGCCAGAGCTGCTCCCCTGGGAGTCCGAGAACACTGGTTCCTGAAGAGTGGTGCCCCAGAGGTGCACCCCAAACAAGGGCTCCATGTCAAACTAAGTTGAAAACTTTACATGCCTTTGCCTCCTCCTGAAAATTTACTGCCTGCAATCATGCCCCTTGGAGTTTCTGTTCTAAAGGGTCTGGGAAGTCTTTAACCCATTGTTTCCCACACGTACCTGGCCTTGACCCTTCTGCAGATCCTCAACCTAGAATCCTCAGCCTTATCCTACCTCTTCTGCCCCATCCAAACTCCTCCTGTCTCTAGGAATCTCCCCTCCCTCAGGGCCCACCTCAAGGATGACCGTCCCAGCCGCAAAGCCCACCAAGCCCTAAGCCCACCTGTAGGCATGGGCTCGGCCACCTTCCCCTGGAGCCCACGGGGAGCAATTTCATGGGGAAGAGAGATGAGCAGGAACAGAAGGAGGCTCACAGCCAAGTCCTGAGTAGAAAAAGGAGGCTACAGAGCCCCAGGGCCATAAGATACTATGTTTGCTGTGGTTTAAAACAGAAAAGAAGAAATACACCTGCATATTTGTACTTAAAAAAACATGAAAGACATACATCAAAATGTTAATCGTGATTATCTAGAGTGCAGGGACAGCACGTTTTGTATGTAAAGGGCCAGACAGTGAACATCTTAGGCTTGGAGTCATGTAACCCTGCAGCTGTTGCTTTAAAGCACCCATAGATATAGATGATACCTAAATGAATGGGCAAGCTGTGTTCCAATAAAACTTAATTTACATACCAGGCTGCTGGCCAGAAGGTCACAATTTGCCAGTCCCTGATCTAAAGACTGAATGTGATTTTTAATTTCCCCTTTTTATATTTTTATGTATTTTCTATATTTGCCACTATAAACATTATTATTACTTATATAAACTAGGAAGGCGGGAGTGATAAATCATGCATTTTTAAAGGTGCAAACAATTCTTAAAACATAAAAATCCAAAGAATGTCACTCTTAAGAAAAATGCAAATTTAAAATGATGCTGAGATAGCATATTTCACAAATCAAGATTGATAAAACATCAAAACACTTACACTATGAAACATTCTCTGATATAAACCGTAGCAATGTTCTCCTAGGTCAGTCTCCCAAGGCAATAGAAATAAAAACAAAAATAAACAAATGGGACCTAATAAAACTTACAAGCTTTTGCACCGCAAAGAAAACCATAAACAAAACAAAAAGACTACCTATGAGAACCTAGGAGAAAATATTTGCAAATGATGCAACTGACAAGGGCTTAATCTCCAGAATATACAAACAGCTCATACAACTCAGTAACAAAAAAAACAACCCAATACAAAAATGCGCAGAAGACCTAAATAGACATTTCTCCAAAGAAGACATACAGATGGCCAACAGACACATGAAAAAATGTTCAATATTGCTAATTATTAGAAAAATGCATATCAAAACTACAATGTGGTACCACTTCATACTGGTCAGAATGGCCATCATTAAAAAGTCCACCAACAACAAATGCTAGAGAGGGTGTGGAGAAAAGGGAATCCTCCTACACTGTTGGTGGGAATGTAATTTGGTGCAGCCACTAAGGAAAATAGTATGGAGATTCCTTAAAAAACTGAAAATGGAGTTCCCATATGATCCAGCAATTGCAACTCTGGGCATATATATGGAGAAAACTCTAATTTGAAAAGATAAATGAACCCCAATGTTGGCAGCAGCACTATTTACAATAGCCAAGACATGGAAGCAAACTAAAATGTCCACTGACAGATGACTGGATGAAGATGATGTGGTATATATACAGAATGGAATACTACTCGGCCATAAAAAGAATGAAACAATGCCATTTGCAACAACATGGATGGACCTAGAGATTATCATACTAAATGAAGTCAAAGACAAATATTATATGGTATCACTTACATGTGGAATCTAAAAAATGATGCAAATGCACCTATTTACAAAACAGAAAGAGATTCACAGACATAGAAAACAAACTTAACAGTTATCAAAGGGGGAAGAGGGGGACTAGGAGTTTTGAGTTTTGGGATTAGCAGATACAAACTACTATATATAAAATAAACAAGGTCCTATTGTATAGCACAGGGAACTATATTCAATAGCTTATAGCAACTTATAATGAAAAAGAATATATGTATGTATAACTGAATCACTATGCTGTACACCATGAACACAATATTGTAATCAATTATACTTCAATTTTTTAAAAACACTTGCACTATGTTATGACCGTTTATGAAGCAGAATTTCTCACACATCTCAGTGGCACTGAAACAACCCCTACAAGGTCCAAGTTGGCAATCTACCCAAATGACCAATGCTCATACCTTTTGACCCAGAACTTTCCTGACTAGGAACTCACCCTACAGACAGATTCCCACTGAAATAACACACAGGTATGACTCTGTTCTGGACTGTGGCATATGCTGAAAAGAGCCCAAGTCTGGAAGTGACCTATCTGTTTCTCGGTTGGGAACTGCGTAAACAAACTATAGGACACCTGTCCTACAGGATACTACAAATATCACGTCGCAGTGCAAAGAAAAGGTAGCTCTGATGTAGAACAATCTCCAAGAGATATATTTTAAACGAAAAAAGGCTAAAGGGAGAACATGCATTTTAAAAAAGGAAGAATACATGCACATAATTGCATGTATATGCTGCTAATTATCTTGAAATGATATAGGAGACTAGGAATATTGACTACAGAGGAGCCAGGAGGCAGGGGATGGAGGTGGAAATTTTTACTGTCTATTCTTTTGTACCTTTTAAATTCAGTATAATGTGCTGAAATCATCTATTTCAAAAAATGTCAAATTAAAAGAATAAAGTGAAATTTAACAAAATAAATCACACCAAAAATCAAATATGGGCTTCAAGGGATGCTAGCCAATCAGAGCAAAGAAAGCTCTGTGATCCTGACCCTCAGTTTCCTCACCTGCGAGGAGGAGGTAACACCTGTGTGGCTGACCCACCTCCACCTGGGAGGGAGGTGGGGTGTATGCCGAGCCTCCATGGTGACTGGCTGCACTCGGCACAAGTGAGTCCCTCCGCTTGCCCAGATGGCCTCAAGGCCCCAGCCTATGGTGACTGCAGAAGGTGCTAACGATGCTGAGGAGGGGGCAATGGGGAAGGGCAGCCCTAGTTGCTAGTCTCTGGACCGGTGGAGGCACTGAGCTCTGCAGAACCACAGACGAGCCACAGCTGTCAGCAACACGCTCTCTTGGCCATTCTCCCTCCCTCTCCTCCACCACCAGGCAATGCACCCCATGAAACATGACACTAAGCCTGGCACCCACACCAGGTGGAAGCATCTACTGCCCTCTTCATGGAGGGAGGGCACCCTACATAACCCCAAGGAGCGAAAGACTAAGAAGAGTCCTGGGCACCATGGTTCATGGGCCCAGGGCCCTCCAGCCAACACACAGGAGAATGAGCTTCCTCCACCTCACCAGCAGGGCAGTTGCACCACTAAAATGATTCCAGGCCTTTATTTTCACACTTACTTCCACTCACATCTCACAGCCCCTTGAAAGCTGGCATAAGCAGGAATCACCTTTCCCATTACATTTTAAAGAGAACAAGGCCCAGAGAAGTGAAATGACTTTAGCCGACACCTCAGGCAACAGTGGCCACTACCAGATCGTCCAGCTCTCTGTCCCTCACTCTTCCCACACTGTCGTCGGGCTCCCAGAACTCTGTCTTCTGAAGACAACCACCCCAACACGTGCAGGATTTACTGCTTCAGCAGCTTCCTGAAACGGGGCCCTTCCCACGAGCTCAGTGTGACAGGCCAGTCCCCTCAGTCCTCCCGAGAGCGCCCGCACCCACGTGGGCCAAAGGAGAGGGAGGCCACACTTAGCGCCACCAACGTCAGCAGCACCGGAGCCCCAGATAAACATCCAGGTCCCGCCCGGCTGCCGGCCACCTACCCCTTCTTCAGGTTTGTCACATAAGCGCTCTGGAGGGCGGCTTCCAGGAAGTAGGTGAGCTCATAGTCCACTGGGTGGGAGCCTTTCAGGTGCCGGGATGTGATGTTACTTGTGATCTGGGAAGCGGAACAGAGAGAGCCACTGTCTAGAAGTTCTGAGGCCAAGGGGCCGGGGTCAGCCCAGGCAGGGACAGTGGCCCCATCATCACCCAAGTCCTCAGACACCTCAGGAGCATGCAGTGCAATCCTCAGACCAAACTCAACCTAACTTGCTTTAATTTAAAATATGTCTGAAGCACTTTCCCTGTGCAAATGCCCACAGCAGCACTACAAGGCTGGTTCTGATTAAATGATTTGATTTGCATTGTATAGATGAGGAAATTGAGGCCCAGAAAGTGCTGGAGGTCACAAGGCTGGCTTGGGCCTCGACCTCAAAGTCAAGTCTGGCCAGCTACACATTCCAGGCTCTACTACTTACCGGTGCATTTATTTAACAAACACTTGAGAACCTACCCGACGCCAGGCACTGCACTATTCCTGTCACATAACCATGGACCCTAAGAACAGCCCAACGGCTGGGGGACCCCTGGTTCCAGGAAAAGCTGAGGAACAATTATATTAACTGAGCTGCTGCTTAAGCTTTAGCCCTAAGAGGGTCACCCAGCCCCACCGAGATGGGCCTGGTTGTACTATGCCACCTCCCTCACCTCCCTCTCTGATTCGAGGGGAAAAAAGTCAAGGAGCCACCCACCTTATCTTTCAGAAACTGAAGGAGGCATAAGAGACACTCTTAGATCCTCAGAGGTTGGGCTGGGTCTTGGGAGGGACACCCAACACTGCTGAACACACAGGCTTCCCTGGCCTGTCCTCCCTCCACCCAAGATAACTAGCTATCGGGCCCATTTGTCTACCCTCTGACCCCAGGCACTGCTTCCAGGCCTGGACTCCATTACAGCTCATCTCCCGTAATCTCCTTTTAAGAGTCCAAAGCCTGGCCTTCTGGCTGAATGGGAGACTTTCTTTTTCAGGGAAGTTTCCTCCAAAGCACATGCAATTCAAATGTGAAGAGCTCCTGAAACACTGCACGTGACCTTGGCAGAGGTCAGCTCAAGTCTCCACGAGGAAGTTCGCCAGGGAATACACTTGAAACCTGTTTCTGCTGAGCTGCCCAATCACGTCTCCTCAACCCTGAAGTCCAGGCAAAATCATTTAATCAAAACCAGCCTCGTAGTGCTGTTGGGGCAGTGACTCGCAACAGGGGTACAACTCTGCCCCCCACCCCGGACATGTGGCAATATCTGGGGACATTTTTGGTTGTCACAATGTAGGGAGTGGGCATGGACTGGCTGCTGGTATCCAGTGGGTGGAGGCCAGGGGTGCTGCTAGACATCCTACAGTACACAGGGTGGCACAAGTGTTATCTGGCCCCAGACGTCAGTAGTGCTGAGGCTGAGAAGCCCTGCTCTAGGGGAACTGATCTGGCCTGAGGAAGACTCCTCCAGAAAGGCCCACCACAAAAACAGGTGCTGGGGTGACATTTTGGTATTTGCCAAAGTAAGTGAGGTTCAAACAGCTCCTGAGCGCTGAGTCTCTCAGCTCGTGACCACCTCCATCTGGACCCAATCCGCATCTACTCTACCACCTAGCACCTACTAAACATCTACTAAAAGAATGCCTAAGCACCACCCCAAAGCCTCCCCCACAAGTAATGCAGGGTTCAAATCCTGCCAATATCACTTAGGAACTATCTGAGCTCTGGAAAGCTATTTAACTCCTTCCTAAACCTGAGTTCCTCACTTATAAAATGGGAATAAAACAGTAACCTGTTCCAGCTGGTTGTCTGAGGGTCAAATTAAACTGTTAAGAACTGTAAAGTACTCAGTAGTGCCTGACACAAAAGCAGGGACGCAGTAACCGTTAGCAGTATCTCTGCTGAACACAGCTGCTGTTGTCCATCTATTAACCCCAGAAAAGGGAGAACTAGGGTAACGTCACAGTATGCTGCTCACACCTGGAACTGCCCTCCTGTAGACAGTTCATACAGGCATGACCCACAGGCTTGGGGGGCGGGGTGTGAGTAGATACAGGTGCTCAAAAGAGGGCAGTGATGACCACGGGGCTGTTATTCCCAGCTCACCTTCTCCAATTCCTGCAGGAACACCTGAGCAATCCAGGAGGCCCTCTCGAAACAGGCGATCACCTCCTCCTCCCTCTCAGTCACGCGGTGGCGGGACGCGATGGAGTTGGGTAGGTGTTCCAGGGAGAGGCCTGCAGGAGGAGAATACCTTGGACCTGCCCTGCTCAGGGCGCCCCCTGTGATTCCCACCCCTTCCCATGGGCCCAGGGTGGACTCCTCTGAGGAGACTCTGGAGCAGCCAGCGGGAGGTGGGAGATCCTCGGAGGGGAAGAAGGGGCTAAAGCAAGGATGGTATTAGCGGCGGCTGGGGTTAAGCAGTGGGCCGAGAGCAGGCACCCATTCCCCCAGTGGGGACCCACGCTGTGGCAACCCCATGCCCAACTCCTGCCTCTCGGTCCAGGCAGCACCTCCCAGAACCATTCCTAACCCCTCCTCCCAGTTGCTAGAAAACATCCACTCGCCAGGCACTCACCGTGTCTACATCCTGGAGTAGTTATTTACATTCAGTTCTTCTCTCCCCCAGTAGCTCAAAGCTCCACGTGAGCAAAATATGAGTCTTTGTGGACTGCCAGTCCCTAGCATGCAGTAGCCGGTGGAATTACACTGCATTTATATGCTCCCCTCCCGTGGAACCAGAGTTTCTACTGTTACGGGCACTCAGCTTCTCTGTGCCTGAAGTGGAATCTGCTGGTTTTGGCTCCCTGGCTTCCACCTCCCATTCTTTCAGGAACAGCACCTCATTTACCTTTAAGCACTCATCCCACAGCCTCAGTCCCTGTGGTTCACAGGGCGGAGACCCCGCCCACCCCCAGGGCAGGCACGTGAGCCTGATCCCTCAAAAGAGCCGCAGTGATGGGCTCAGCGTGCACACCTGGCCCAATCTGGGCCAAAAAGACCCAATCCCAGGAGTCTCACCCTTTCCACTGGGGTTGTTAAGCTGCTAAGAGGCCAGCCTGGAAATGTTAGGGAAAGCCCTCCCTAAAATGAAACTACACCATATGAATGTTAATATGACTGTACACTTGGAAATGGTTAAGATGGTAAATTTTATGTGCTTTTTACCAAAATTAAATTTTTAATACTTTTTTTTTTGATGGAGCTGCTGGGGATTGAACCCAGGACCTCGTGCATGCTAAGCATGTGCTCTACTCTAAACTTTTTTTTAAAATTACCATGAAAGCATAGCTCTAAAGCCAAAAAAAAAAGACAAAAAAAAAAAACTCTCAAAACTATAAGATACTAAGAAAGGAAAGCTGTAAATGAAACAACTATGTTTGTGATTTTTTTTTTTTGAGACAGGGAAAAGATTGACTAAACTCTTAATCATGAAAACAAAAAAAGAAGTCTACACAGAGCAGAGATGAGACATGATGGAAAAGGGCAGATTCCTAAGACATTGAGGACCTTGCCTGAAGCTCCACACCCTGAAACTTGCCAGTATCTGCACCAGTAAACCCTTCCTCCTACTTTTTTCGGGGGGGAGGGGTCAAAGTCCACTTAAATTGTGGTCCTGTTATGTGCAACTCACAGTCCTGACTAGAAGAGTGCTGTCCTAGCCTGCAGTTCTCTGTGGGCGGAATCCAGATCTTTCTCCTCTTTGTGCCCAAACAGTACTTTACTTGTAGCAGGTGCTCCAGATGAACTGACAGAAGGAAGGGGTAAGAGGAGAATCCTCGGGGAGAAGGTACAGCTCAGTGGTAGAAGGCATGCTTAGCGTGCCCGAGGTCTTAGTTAATTAATTAAATGAGAACATAAAAAATAAAGAAGAGAATCCTCAACTCTCTCCTGCCTTTTGCCCTAACACCCAACTGATAACCAAGCCTTCAAACCTTCCCTACCCCTCCTTTCTCTTATCTCCTTATTTCAGGCTTTATCTCTTGAGTGGATGACCACTTCAGCCTCCTGGCTGGCCTCCTTGCCTCCAGTCTCACTCTAATCTATCCTGCTCATGGCTCCCAGGCTGATCTTTCTAAAACTCCACTGCTTAAAACCTTCCAAGAGTCCCCTGGGTAAAGTCCAAACTCCTGACACTCCATACCAGGCCCTCCAAGATCCATCCCCATCACCTCCCCAGCCTTGTCTCTCACCATATGTTAGAGATAGAATGTTTGTGTCCCTGTGAGAGTCACATGTTGAAAACCTAATGCTCAAGCTGGTGGTATTACGGGGTGGGGCCTTGAGGAGGTGATTAGGTCGCGAGGGTGATAGGGATCAATGTGCTTATAAAAGAGACCCCAGAGAGCTCCCTCACCCCTTCTGTCATGTGAACATACAGCAGAAAGTTGACAGCCTGGGGCAGAGGGTACAGTTCAGTGGCAGACTGCATGTGCACAGTCTCCTGGGTTCAATCCCCAGTACCTTCATTTAAAAAATAAATAGACCTAATTAACCCCCCTCTAAAAACAAAAACAATTTTTTTTTAAAGTGAAGAAGTTAGCAGCCTACAAGCTAGAAGGGGGCTCTCACCAGAGCCTGACAATGCTGGTGCCTTGATCAGACTTTCAGCCTCCAGGACTATGAGGAATAGGGATCTACCGGGTGTAAGCCACCAAATCTGGGATGCTTTGTTATAGCAGCCGGAGCTGACTGTATGACACCATACCTGCTGCATCAACACCCAACCTCCCGCTCCTCTTGCCTGGAATGCACCTCCCCGACCCAAAGTCCACCTTGTAGCCACCTTGTACCCCACTGAGTGCCACCTCCTCTACAGAGCCCTGCCTAATATACCGTGGTGTAACCAACCACTCTCTCCTTGGGCCCTAGTCTACACTTGGCATATTCCTGCCCCACCATTTCTTGTACTTATTTGTTCATGTGTTTGCCCAACCAGACTGTAGGCTCCTTAAAGACACTTATCAACTTCCCCTTTCTACAACCTGCACATAGTAGGCACTCAGCAACCACTGGCTGGCTGAAGAAATGAGAAGCCTGATCATGCCTTACACAGCACAAGGTGCTCTACAAACACAAGGTAAGGAATTATTGCTTTTCTTAGCTAGATCCCAACTCATATGGATTCAGTGACCTTGCCCTCTGCCAGGGTGGGATGTGAACAGGTCCAAAGGTCGGGATGCCTCAGCCTGGGGAAAGGCAGGCACAGACCGTGAAGGCCCTTGCTCAACACAAGAATTAAGCAACACAGGTCACCAACTGTCAACGTGCCTCCTGCCAAATGATTCATGACTGGGGGAGGCCTGAAGCAGGAGGAGGCACAGCAAAAGGCAGGAGAAGGCAGGCCCCAGTGCTCACCACTGGCGCTGGCCCAGCCCCTCCTCTCCAGACCATGGCCCGTGTACCCTGCAGGAAGGTGGGGACAGAGACACTGTTCAGGGACCTGGCCTGGGAGCCAAGTGCAGATGGCAGGAGGGCACAGCCAACTCCAGAAGACAAAGAGAGGACTGTTTTAACACATCTGCTCTGTGTCCCCCACCCCACCCCGAGAGATTTCCTGCTGGCTGGGTTCCCCTCCTGCCCCACCTCTGGGCCCTGAACTGGGAAGGACGATGCCAGCTGCCTGGCAGGTTCAGGCTGCCAGTGCCAAGCCTCCGGTGGGCTCGCCACGGCAAAACGGTGAATCCAGTATCATCTGTCTGCGGGGCCGCCACCTTCCCCATGCTTCATTGGTTCCTTCCCCTCCTAGCAGAGACCTCTCCACCATGCTTCTCTGAGAATTCTACATCCCATCCTCCTTGGAAGCTCACAGCAAAACCACCTCTTCTCTGAAGGCTTCTTAAGTCTCCAGACTTCAAAACCAACAGAACGTTTTAACTGCGTCTCCTTTGTGCATGTCTTTCCCCTATGTTGCAGCCATCCTCTCTGCTCATTTCTGGTTGATCTTTGCACCCAGCCAGAGCAAGGCCTGGTAGATGGACATACAGATGAACACATACATTCACTCATGCCAAGTGTGGAGCCCGGCAGGGTTTCTCCCTCTCCATCTAAAAAATGGTTCTTGCAGAATTCACAAACTGTGGCATATCTGTACAATGGACTACTACTCAGAAAGAAGCAAAAGGGCACACTCTGGGTACATACAGCATGGATGAATCTCTCAGAACTTACATGGCACAAAAGAAGCCAGATACCAAAACGTATGTGCTGTATAATTTCAGTTATACGACGTTAAAAAAAAAATAGAATCTGTATTAACAGAAACCAACCAATCACTGTCTGGGGTTGGGGTGGGGAGGGAATCAATTGGCAAAGGACCTGAGGGAATTTTCTGGGGTGATGGAAATGTTCTTTGTCTTTATTTGGCGTGTTGGTTACATGTGTATTTATACTTGCCTAACTGATCAATTATACACTTAAGATCTGTTCCCTGTATGAAAATTTATCTAAAAATAATGAATATAATGTCTTTTGTTTAATAAAAAAAAAGGCAATATGATTCCCAAGAACTAATGAAGGACAAAGTAGAGGGGCTACAGTGACTGAGGTGCTGGTCTGTGAAATAATCTCCAACATACATAAGACCAAAAAGTTTCCTGGAGCTGGCAATGGCTTTTCCTAATGAGGGTCACATTCCAGCTGCCCAAGTCTGCCCATAAAAAGGGGCTTCTTTGCCTTATATTTGCACTTTGATTCAAACCAAGGTCCATTTTCCTGTCCACAAACATCTGATTGGAAATCTACTGGGAACTCCAACCCTCGGGTTCCTTCCCCCTCTGCCCCGTGTGTTTGAGCACAAGTGGTCAGACCACAACATGACATCCAAGGTGGAGACGGGCTGCTCCTGAGCCGGGCCCCCAAAGGATCCCAGTGGTTGTAACCCAGCCCTGTCACAAGGGTGGGAAGCCAGGGGCTGCCAGGAAGCACCAGGCACTGCCTCACGATTCCCACTGGCAGAGGGGCCTATCTGTGAAAACACCCAGCTCTACGAGCCAAGGAAGGTCCCCCTCCAAGAGGAGCACTTGCTTTTTCATTAACTCCGAACTTCCGGTCTGGAGGCAAGCTGATCCTGGCACAGTCCCGAGCTCAACACCCAGGCTGGTCCCAGCCTCATCAGTCTGAGTGACTCATCACATCCCAGACAGCAGCCCTTCCAAGAAGCCCTGCCTTTGGAGCCCTGGGCCCTGGATGCAGAGATGGAGAGCATAATGCTTCCTCTGCAATGGAACTTTCCAGATGGGAGGACCCCTTACCTCTTGCCTACCCAGCTGGTCCAAGAGCACAGGGTACCCAAGAGGACCATGCCCTGAGCTGGGTACCCTGGGGTGTGGGGTGGAGGAGGGAGAAATGCAAGTCATTACTTCAGCCCTCAAGGAGGAAGCCTCAAGGCCAGGTTGGGAGGAACCCTCCTCATAAATCACACTCAAAAGTGGGCAACTGTGAGAATGTAAAATGGTACAGCTGCTGTGGAAAACGGTCTGGCTGTTCCTCAAAAGATTAAAAACAGAATTACCATACGATCCAGCAACTCCGCTGGAACTCCATCCTCAAAGGAACCGAAAAGAGGGGCTAGAAGAGGTATGTGTACACCCGTGTTCACAGCAGCACCATTCACAATAGCAAAGAGGTAGAAGCAACCCATGTGTCCACTGATGGATGAATAAAGAAAATGTAGTCTACACATACCATGGAATATTATTCAGCCTTAAAAAAGAAGGAAATCCTGCCAAATGCAACAGTGTGGATGAACCTTAAGGACAGTATTCTAAGTGAAATAAGCCAGTCACAAAAAAGTGATTCCACTTCTATGAGGTTTCTAGAGTAGTCAGACTCATAAAGACAGAAAGCAGAACAGTGACTGCCAGGGGCTAGTGGGAGGGGAATGGGGCGCTGTTTAGTGGATATGGAGTTTCAGTTTTGTAAGACGAAATGTTCTGGAGATTGGTTGCACAACAATGTGAATGTACTTAACACTACTGAACTGTACACTTAAAAATGGTTCAGATAATAAATTTTGTTATGTCTATTTTACCACAGTTTAAAAAAAATCTTAATGGTTAAGATGCTGAATTTTATGTCATATTTTACCAATTGACAAAAAGCACTCCTTGTATTACTCTCCAAAAAGTGTGTAAACTGTGATTCAGTAACTCTACTTCTAGGAATTTTTCCTAAGAAAGAAAGAGATTTAACCTACAAGTCCAATAATAGGAGACAAGTTTGCTAAACCACAATGGATTCTTACCATGAAATGCTACCAAGCTAATGTAGATGTATACTGGAAACTAGTTTATAAAATATTAACTTTAAAGAACAAGTTATAAGATATATGACTGTATGAACTTATTTTTGTTAAAAAAAAAACACATATAAACCTACAGGGAAAATGATTGGAAGGATATACCTCAAAGTATTTACAGAGATCTGAGTCTCAGTTTCCCCAAACACAAAATGGGATCACTATCAATGCATAGGATGGCTGTGAAAATTAAATTAGATGGTACTATAAAGAGCAGAACGTATACTCTCAGAAAACGTTTTCATGTTACGTTCACAGTGACCTCTCAGGTAGGAATCTGGCCCTTCCCTAGAACGACAAATGGGGAATCCATCCAGGGAGAAGAGAGTCCTTCCAACAACTTGCCACTAAAACTGCCAATGAGATCCAGAGCTTCCATCTTCAACACCGTCTGTTCTCTCGGCCCCAACCCCGTGTGTCTTTCCTTACCCGCAGTGACCCACCAGGGGTTCCCAAATCTCTGGCCAGCCCATGGTGACCCACCTTTCACGACGGCTGAATTACAGCCATCTGCCCAGGCAGGGGATGGGCCCTAGTGCTGGTGTTCGTTTCTCAGATGCACCCCTCAAAGCCCTGTCCATAGTCCACACCCCACTACACCGACTGCTCTCTGGGGTGGCCTCCAATGATGGAGGAAAGGGTGGCCAGCAGAAGATGCAAGAAACCACACCAACCTCTTCCCCTCCAGCCCCACGGTCTTCCTCCTATGAGTCCACTTATCATCCAGTCCTGTTTGGTACCTCGCAGCCCAGGCAGGCCCTTGATGAGGGCTTGGTGAGCACACAACACGCCTGGCCTCCTTCCAAGACACCCTAGCATGCTCACTCCTCTCCATCTGGAGGCCAGCCTCTCACTCTGTGGACCACAGTCCAGGGACAGAGCAGCAGCACCAAAAGTGCTGACCCACTTCCACACAAGGCAGACAGCCTACGCCCCTTTGAGAAGGAAGCCAAAATAAACAGCTAATTCCTACCATACCACAACTAATAAAACCCCAAAACCAAATATCCCACCATATCCTGCCCCAGCAGCAGCCTGGTGTTCTTCCTTTTATTTTTGAAAGTTTTAATAAAGCCATAAAATCCCGGGTGAGAGCAGAAGACCTGGGGGTGCACAGACTGAGAGACAACAGAAAAGAGAGAAAAAAAAAAGAAAAATCTTGAGGGGTGAGTGGAAGAGAATTTGCAGATTGTAATTCTCATAGTTGCTTAATGTTTCTTACATTTTTACTTTTCACAGCACCTTCACAACTCAGCATTTCACTGCAGTATTTTGGATGACCTGGGGCCATTTTTCTCCAATCTTCTATTGGTCAGCCAGTAGGCAAGTGTGCCCAGAGTGGCCCCCCTGGTGCCAGGCTATGTGAAAGGAAAAGGGGTTGGCTAGGCTGAAACCCAGGCCAGCACTGGTTTTCAAGGGGCCCAGAGCCACAAGCAGCCCTAGATTAGGTGGCAATAATGAGGTCTGAATGGCTCAGGGCAGGGCTCGTGGCTGGAGAAACAGGGGTCACTCCCCACACTGTTACCACGCTGACCTAGTGCCAGAGAAACAGAAGCAACACAGGCCGGAGGAGAGAAGGAAGTCATTTGCCATAGAATGGCCCTCTGAGAGGTGGACAATGACACTGGGGCTTTTGGGGGCTCAACTGGGTGAGGCTTGAGATGTCCAAAGAACAGGCCCTGAAGTATCCTGCATGTCCATCAAAGCGGGGGATACCCCTTAGGACTCAGACCAACAGGAAAGAGGACAGTTTGTCACCTAGATCCACAACAGCCTAACCTAGCCTAGGGCCCAGACCCCTCTGCTCCAGATGGACCCAGACAGCATGCTGACCAACAGGTGAGCCCAATTTTAGAGGAGACAGTCTGTGCCACACCTCACGGTGTGGCTGTCTAGGACCAAAGCTCTGGAACTCCAGTCAAAGGGACACCCTGAGCCTTACTGCTGGGTTCTCAGTACCCCCTAATTTCCCAGTCCCTCCCATGCACACCCCCTCTCAGTTCCAAAAAGCTGTGAATACACCCCACTCCAAACAAGCCACCTCCATTTCCCTGGGGCCTCCGTTTGGGTTTTTCCTTTACCTGGAAGGCACCTCTTCCCCTCATCTGCAGCCTCCCAACTCACCTGAGAAGGCCCCACAACCAGCTGGGTCTCACTCACTTCCCTCTCTGGAAAACACCAGGTCAAACACGTACTCCTTGGGCATCATGGACAAGCCCCAAACCAGAATCAGAGAAAGCCAAGTTCAAATCCTGACCCAGTGGCTCCTCATGTAACCTCAGGTGAGTCTGTCTGAGCTCTGGGGTTCTGCCCTCCATACTTTTCACCTACTTTGGTAACAGCACCCTGATTGTCTTCTGAGGGACCATTACTCCAGCTCAGTCCACAAGATTCAAGTGTGGAAATCCCACCCTAGGCACCAACCCAGCGAGCTGGATGCTGGTCACTGAAACTGGTCCCAGAGTGGGCATGGGGCCCAACCAGGCCAATGAGAACCTTCCCTGCGGCACTCTCTCCTTCTGAGGTTGTGAGTCTAGGCTGCAGGACCCTGTAAAGCTCAACACATGGAACCCCTGGATCCAGCTATGCCTGATGCCACCTACACCAATGATTTTCTAGCTACACAGGCCCAAACATTTCTAGTCCCTCCCCGTTTTGGTTGTTGCCCTTCCAACTAGTTGCAGTTGCATTTTTGTCATTACAACCCTAAGTCTGGTTACACAGAAACTGATCCCCAGATGCATGCTGTCAGAGGGAATATTCCTGACGTGCAGGACCAGGTGAGCTGAGGCCAGGCATGGGAGTGACAATTTTGCCATTTCTCAGTAAGAACCTGGAATTCCAGATCCACAGCAGCAGCAGTGCCAGCTGAAATGCAGCCTGTTTTGTCCTGAGGAGAGACCTTGGGCCACGGAGGCTGGAGTTTTAGGGTACCTGGTAGAACATTTCAGGGTATTAGCCTACACTGGGGCTCAGAGTAAGGGCCACGAAAAGGGGCAAGCTGCACTTCCCGCAGCCCCTATGAAAGACGCAGCTTGGCTAAGGGGCCCTTTTTGTCTGTGGACAACAAAGACAGCTGAGAATCAAGCCAGACAATTAGAGCTGAAAATTCTCTGCTCCTGCTGAGGCAGTGCTGGAGGAGGTAAGAAGATGGGACCCCATCAGGCCTGATCTCCCCAGGAACCCACAGAGAAGCGCACTGTGGCTCTCATGTGCTGCTGAAGGACCAGATGCAGCTTGGGGGCAAAGAGCATGTGCACCCCTGGCCCAGCCTTGGTTTCCCCATTAAACTGAGGGCCGGGGTGCTGAGAGGGGCCCCAGGGCTGGTGCTGAGGGACAGAAACTTCTAGGCCTGGATCTAGATCCAAGGACTTTGTGAACATAGTCTTTGGCTCTAGCTTCTCGCCCCTGGAGATGATCTGATGCCAACGCCCAAAGGCTTATTACTCGGGAGCTCCAGAGCCAGACAGACCCCAAATCTGGCAGACAAGGCCTTGGACTGCTCAGCTCACAAGGTCATCCCAGGCTGGCACTCCTACTTGGAAGTGGGCAGCTGAGGAGCTGCAGCCTCAGAGGGGATTCACAAACGGCCCCCTCAGGGGTCGAGACAGAGCTGCCCACAGAACAGAACTGAGCAGCTGCGTGGCCAGGACACCTTGGCTGGACAGCAAGTCTGCTGTCCTGCCCTGGGAGGCCGTGGTATTAGACTACAGACCAGCACCTCTGCGTGTTTCCATTTCCTGCAGTGTCCAAACAGCAGGCTTCACTGACACTATGAATACAGGGACTGGGCAGGGACTGGCCACCTGGCTTATGGCTCATCAGTTCTGTGACAGCCACTGCAGGCTAAGGGCCTTCTCCAGAATGGCTGCCTCCCCCAGAGCTACATCAACCAGCAGCAGGCTTTGCTCACCTGCCCACCACTCCCACAAGAGAAGGGACCCTAGTTGTCTATCTTGGCACCCCCAGCAGGCTTGCTGTATCAACTGCTGGCAAATTTTACTTTCTCCTGTGGGAGCTGGACCAGGGACTCTGAGGGGTACAACTACAAGACGCCAGACCCCTGGCAGGAGAGGCATACTGACCTCTAACTGGGAAGACTGGGCCAAGGTCCAAACGAGCGTGATGGAGGGAGAGAATGCTGTAAGCTGTGGCTGCAACCAAGGGACGTCTCCTGGCAGAGAAGGCACATGAACTGTGTCTGAAGGGAGTGTTAGTGCTCTCTACACACAGAGGAACAAAAAGGGGATGGTCGGTGAGGACAGTGACCCAAGAAAAGGCAAAGGGACAGAACTTTTCAGATCAGGTTGGGCACCAGGAGTGACCTCATTTATCTGGAACATGGGCTCTGGGAAGGGAGAAGAGGGAGAGAAGATTAGGGGTGTGGAAGAAATGACCCCCTGTCCTCGAGGGGCTTCGAGTTCCATAGGGAGCCAGGTCTGACACCCGCAAGCACACGAAATCAAAGGAGCAGGGCTCTGCCCAGGGCTTTGCCAGAGTCAGGCCTTCTGAGACGGGCCTCGACACCACATTATCCTAGATTGTTTTAAAAGTAAATGGAAGGAGTATAACTGAAAAATTGTGTTCTACACTGGAAATTGACACAACATTGTAAACTGACTATAACTCAATAAAAAAAATGTTAAAAAAAAGTAAATGGAGGGAGGGTATAGCTCAGCTGTAGACTGTGTGCTTAGCATGTACAAGGTCCCGGGTTCAATCCCCAGTACCTCTATAAATAAAATAAACCTAATTACCCCCCCCAAAAGCAACCAGGATGGTGGCTGCCCCTGGACTGACATGCTTGGTCAGGGGGCAGTAGGCTGGCAGAAGTCACAGGGGGGCCATTGCAGGGCCTGGGCACTGGATAGGAGAGGGGCAGACTTCCCACTCTAAACCAAGGTGACTGATATTGATGTAGAAAAGCAAACTTTCTGCACAACTCGGCCACTGACACCACCGCCCCTGGGCTGCTTCCTCACTAAGCAGACCCTAGGGACAGATGCAGGGCTTCACCGGGGGCAGCAGCTCCCACTAGACATGGGACTGCAGAGGGCCAGGAAAGGCCAAAGTCCCCCATCTCCCCAAGGCCCAGTTAGGGCCCTCTCTGAGATACCCTCAGGGGGCAGAATGACAGTGCCTAAAGGCACCTTCCCTCCTGGCCCACCCCTATGCCCTGCAATAAGTACCAAAAACCTCTCCTTTCTCAGGGCTCCTGCTCCTCCCCGTCTGTGCAATCGCATCTCAGAGCTAACTGTAATCTGCTCCCCAACATCCTCTGGAGGGCTCCTCTGTCACAGACAGGATACAAACCTGGGAGACAGTCACTGGACACCCATCCAAGCTCTGCTATTCACAGGCTGCATCATCATGGGCAAGCCTCAGTTTCTTCGTCCACAGAATAGGCATAACTACTCCCTCCCATTTTATAGAGATTAACTGGAGGTTAAAGCATCAGCCAACAAATATTTATTAAACAAGAATTCCAGGGCAGTGTTTCTCAAACCGTAAGGTGCATACACATCACCTGGGAATGCTGTTAAAACGAAGCCTCTGACTCAGTACGTCTGGTAAGGGGCCTGAGAGTCTAATTACTAACAAGCTCCTGGGTGGTGCACATGTGATAATCCTGTACCCCTATCTCCTCACTCGCCATCAGATGCTCAGGTTCCAGAGGGTAAGGGTCCATGCCTCACATTTCTGAGGACACCATCGAAGTAAAGTACACCACAGGAGCTTGAAAAAATGGGGAAGAAAGGACTGAACAAGGGATTATGATAGGCAGAAGAAGAGCCCTTCACTCTGCCCAGGGTTAGCAGGTCACTTGGGAGCAGCGAGCCACAGGACAGGCCTATTTCTGAGTGGCAGACCCATCAAGCTGCTGCCAGGAGGAGCTGGCGGCAGGCCCTGGGGAAAGAAAGTTCTTCCTCCAAAGCCAGAGGCCCAGCCCACCTCCCAGCAGTGGTGGTGCCCCCACCAGACCCTAAAGTCCAGTCCGTCTACTCCCAGCAGGACCAGGTCCATGAGCCCAGGTGTGACGCTGGCGGGCAGTTTGCTCAGACAGGGAACTGAAGCGTTTTCTTTTTCCATCTTAGTGAAAAATATGCCATTTTCATATTATTTCTGAACTTGACAGGGACAATAACTTTTCTCTCCTTAGAGAAGTTCGGGGGTCCATACCCACCATCCAATTTACACATATGTGCGTGTAATGTTTCTGCATTTCAGGCAAGAGAAACCCAAGACTACCTCAACTGCCTCCTCTCAGGCTCCCGGGATGGTGTCCGAAGCTCCCCCTGAGAAGCAGAAAGCACCCTCTGGTCTACTCCACGTCCCCCCCGACTTCAGAGGAAGTCTAAGACCTTGTGAGTGATCCCTCAGAGGACACACTGCCAAGTTCCTCTGCTCGGAAGGGGGAAGCCAGTGAGCTGAGTGTTCTTATGTCGGTTGAGGGTGAAGAGCCCCAGAGCCTGCTCCTGAGACTCCAGGCCTGGCCGCTCAGGCCCCCCCAGGACACACAGCCCCGCCCTCCTGCCTCCAGCCAAGTGTGCCTAAGAACCAAATTCCCTGTCCCACTGGAAGGTACCGAGTGGGACCATGGAGCAGAATCCAATGCAAGATGATATACAGGCTGAGGTGTACCAGCCTGGCCAGGCAGGGCGCTGGGGAGCAGACATGCAGGCTCCCGAGGGCCCAACATGAGAGGCTGCCTCGGGGCGGGGCACTCAGGGTTAAACACAAGCCAATTGATGGCCAAGTAAGTCACTTCACTTTGGCCAGCGGTGGTTTCCTCATCTGTAACATGAGACTCGGCCCAGATCATTTCCACAATTCCTTTCAGCCTAGAATTCTGAGCAGCACCATCATGGGGTGTTGATGAGCTCTGACTACCTGGGTTCAAATCCTGGCTCTGTCCCTCCCAGTGACATCCTCACGAGTCTCTTCGCTTTCTCATCTGTACCTCATCTGTATTACAGGAATGAAAAGGACACCTACTCAGGGGCATCACTGTGCGGACTGAACGAGGGCATACCTGGCAAGCAGTGAGGGCGTAATATCATCATTCTGTGAACTCTGCGGCCTCCCACTGATACCATTCCTTCTGTGGACTGAAGGTTTGTATCCCCTCAAATTCATGTTGTAGCTCTAGCCCCCAATGTGATGGTATTTGGAGGTGGTGCCTTTGGGAGGTAATGAGGGTCAGATGAGGTCATAAGGGTGGGGACCTTATGCTGGAATTAGTGGCTTCACAAGAAAGGAGAGAGAGAGAGGGATCTCTCCATGAGCACATATGGGGGAAAGGCCATGTGAGGACACAGTGAGAAAGCGGCCATCTGCAACCTAAGGGGAAAGCCCTCATTAGACACCACCCTGCTGGTACACTGATCTTGGACTTCCCAGCCTCCAGAACTATGAGAAATAAATTCCTACTGTTTAAGCCACCCAGTCTGTGGTATTTTGTTACGGCAGCCCAGCAGACCAAGACAAGCCCCATGCTCGTAAATGGAGTCAGGACCAATGACCCGCCATCCCCATCCCTATTCTCTGCATGGGGAGCCCCGCCAGGTCCCCCCAAACCCAGGAAAATCAACACCATGCACACCCTGGAGGCCACGGGCACGGTCTCAAGCACATGCAGGGTCAGCATGCCGAGTAGCAGGGCACAGGCACTGTGACAGGACAGGGAGGACAGGCAGAGAGGAGGCAGACAAGTAGGAGGCCGAGTGCAGTCAGAGGGAAGCGGGGAGCTAGCACAGCCCATGACCGAGCAGCCCATGCCAGGGACACCCGGCTCCTTACCTCCCCTGCAGGACCTCTGACCACCGGGCCTGTGTTCCCCCAAGAAGCTGGAGGCGTGCTGGAAAGAGTAGAGAGCAGGAGACAGGGAGCAGTAGGTACCGAGCCAGGTCTACAGGAGAAAGTGCTGCAAAGGAGCCCTAGGGAAGGGTGTTAGGTTCGGGGAGTCTGTGGCAGAAGTAGTTTCCGAGAGGCCCAAAAGACCCAAATGCCAAATGAAGATCACCTCCAGGTCTAGCCTGTGCCAGAGAAGGGGACGAGAAGCAAAAGGAGAAGACCCCCCACACTGGACCATCCCAGAGGGACGCCTGCCCCCACAGGCTGGCGCTGGGTCTGTCCAGGGTGAAAATCTCAGATTTCCCAGGATGGCGTTAACAGTCTCTCAATGGGGAAAGGGACCCAGAGACCCAGGGGTGGACAAAGAGCTCTCAAGAAGCCCCACCAGCCATGGTCAAAGGAGGTTGTGCCCTGCCAGATGTCATAGTCAATCCCTGGGACCCAAAGGAGACAGGGAAGTGGGAGTGAGGGGCTCCTATTCCAAGGCGAATGTCAAAGAGTGGAGGTTCCAATCCTGGCTCCACCACAAATTTCTGGGTAACTTCAGGTTCATCCCCTTTGTGGGCCTCAGTTTCCCCACATACAAGATGGGAGAATGTCCCTATCTACAGTAAAAAAAAAAAGGTGACGAATACTCTACCAATGCCAGATACCAAATCCCCACAGGGCTACATGCACCTCTAGACTTTTCCCTGGGGGCTGGTTTGTGCTGGATAAAGAGATGATCACACATCCAAGATTTCTGGCCACAGTCTGGGACTCCACTGTCGCCAGGAGCCACCCCTCAGTCTCTGTGATCCCAGGGTTCCTGGATCCAGGGAAGGAGGAGCCTGAAGTTTCGGGTAGGGCTTTTACCGCCACGGATCACCTTCAGGGTCAGCTCAAGGGCACTCTTTCCCCAGGTGGGCATCCACAGTCCCCATCATGAAACTCCTGCATCACTGACCCTGTGTGCCTGGCTTCCCCCTGGAGCATCCCTTGCCCTGGGAACTGGCTGTGAATTGCCCATCACTAGATCCCAGCACCGCCTCCCTGGGCCGCTCACAGCAGGTGCCCAGCAAGTCGGTGAGGAGTGGCAGGCTGCTCTGAACCACCAAACACTCAATCTGTAGCCAATGTCAGGCACTAGTGCCAGCCTGACCACTGGTGGCATATTGTTTAAGCCTTTCTCAACCTGGTTATACAACTGATTCCTCTCAGTCAAGGTTCACCCTGCAAGGGCAGGTATTACAACCTTGTCTTACAGATAAGTCAGCTAGGGCCGGAAAAGGTGAAGAGGTATCCGCCCAGGGGCACAGTTGGGTAACTAGCTGTCGATAGAGCCAGAATAAGAACTCAAGTCTTCTGACCGGATGTCCAGCCTGGCATCTGCTGTCAGCCAGCACACACTGGTGTGGCTGGTTACCCTGGCGTCCACCTGGCTAGTCAGTGCTTGGGCACTCCCAGAGTTTAGGTATATTAAACACTGGCCCTGCAGGCCCCCCTCACCCCAGCTTTGCTGCCCTTTAGCTGCCACCCGCTCCTGGCACTTGGGGGCCAGAGAGTAAGGAGCTGGGCACAGTGGTGGGGAGCCCCGGTCGGCGTCCACACCCACCTTTGATGACAAAGGCCTCCGCCAGCAGCCGCATCTGATACAGAGGCTTGTTCTCCATGGACATGTCATCAATCCCGGCCCGCGCGTACATGCTGATGGCATCTCGGTACGAGCCCTCCACGTAGTGCAGCTTGCCCAGAATCAGCATGGCCTCACACAGGTACTGCGGCTGAAAGGACAAGGACCACATCAGCAGGCTTTGGCCCCAAGGCCCCCAGCCCCAACCCCACCACGTACCCTGGATGAACGCCCTCTCACTGAGCCATGATGACTTGCCCGAGACCCTGCTCGGAACTCCCCTCCTCCTCCAGGAAGCCTCCCTGACCCTCAAGCACATGTGGATGGCTCTACTCTCTCCACACCTGCAGTCCGTGGCCTATGCTGTGGCTCCTACTGACCTTATTATGTGAGTCCTTAATTGTTTCACGTGTGTGTCTTACGCCCCCAGCTCAACTGCAGGCAGTTTGCATCTGGGCCCTGACTTCTCTCCCCTGAAGCCCCCAGAGGCTTCGGCCCAAAGCTGGTGCTCAGAGTCCAGGCACTTGTTCTTAACACAAATGGGGAGTCAGGGACTCAGCCGAGTTTTGTGGGGTGTAAAGCTTATATATTTTGGGGGGTCCTCTAGATACACATACGTGTACAAAAATACAGTTAGGTGGAAGAAAAGAGCCCTGCAGGTGAGGGGCCTGAAGCTGAAACTCCTCCCCCCACACACAGCAGCAGGATCCCTGTGGGGAGACGGCCCCAGCAGCAGCGTGGACAGAAGCCAGAAGGAGCAAGAACGCTGGCAGGGTCACCGTCCTCATCTTATCAGATGTGGGTGAAAGGGCAGAATCAAGTGCCTGCATTCAAACCTGCTTTCTTTCCCCTCTTTTCTCAAGTGCTCCTTATGCCCAAGTCTCCACTCCATATAAGGACTCTCAGGGCCTCCCTCAGGGCCCAAGGAGGTCTGGCCAGACCTGCCTGAGACTCCTGGTCTTGGACATGGGCCCAGACTTGCTCTAAAATCTCCCACCTTCTTTTTATTATTATTATTTTTTAATTTCTTTAGGGTGGAGGTAATTAGGTTATTTATTGTTTGTTTATTTATATGGAGGCACTGGGTATCGAACCCAGGACCTCATGCATACTAAGCACGCCATCTACCACTGAGCTACACCCTACCCCTAAAATCTCCTATCTCCTGAGGCTACTTTATTTATTTATTTATTTATTTATTTATTTATTTATTTATTTATTTATTTATTTATTTTTGAAATTTAAAGAAAAAATTTATTGAAGATCTGAAAAACAATTTCTAAAAGATTGACTTTTCCAGAAAACTGTAGCTACACAATGCATTGCGTCTATCATGTTAAAACGTGCATTAGACACAAATACAAAAACCATGAAACAAGCCACCATTCTTCAACAATCTGAGCAAAGATAAAATGCCTAAGGAACAACATGGATGACTTGCAAAGGATGGGCTCTTTACTTTAAGCACCATTAAAAAAAAAGAGGGGAGCACAAATGGATGAGTGTGTTCAGTTATATACACTGAATTGAACCTTTGGCACTAGGAATCAGAGCATTCTGTCATATAGCATTAACACATATTATAAAAGTGCGTAGTGTCAAAGGAATAGAACCACCAGCATTCAAAAGCAGCTTTGTCAACTAAGCAATAAAACACTCTACAGTATGTCTCCCTGTTGTCCATCACTGAATACACTGGTAGCAACTTTGAAATGAAAAAAAAAGAGAAAAGAAAAAAGGAGCTGTACCCCCTTTTATTTTCTCTGTTTAAAATCAAACAGAAAACAAACATCAATTCTGTTATACGCTAACATTTCCAAAGTACATCATTTGTACAAGAGAATGACTGAAACAAAAATGTGTTTACAGAGATCCAAACATAAGTGAGTGTAAGAGCCTCACACAGCTTTCCGATGGTACTCAGGAGGGGCCACTTCATAATCGCTGGCACTAAACAAAGTTGCAGAGTTCTTTGCCAGGTATTCTAGGGAATCATGAAGATAATTCAGTAATAAAGCAAGGCTCTTCTCATCCAGAGGCGTACAGGCCAACATTGCTCCAATTCGTACAAATAATCTCAGTAGATGTGGCGCTCCATACACCTGGGACATGGGCGCGTCAGGATGATCAGCAGGGATTTCAGTATACTGTGGTCTCTCAAATTTGTAGAGTAGTTGAGTGCCCAACATTACATTGAAGTATTCCTTTATCCCTGCCATGACTTCATTAACAGCATACTCCTTATTATCTGTGTTTCCACAAGATTTCTTATAATTTGCATAATCCTCTAGAATGGAATCCACATTCTTCTTGGCAGGAAGATAAAAGAGCTGTTTTTGTCAGGTAATTAAGTCCGAATCATCAACAAGCCATGGTTTTAGTTTTTCAGGAATCTTTACTTTAACCTCAACTCTGTTCATGAATGTTTCCTTGTTTTCAACAGTAGGATCTACTCGGGCCCTTTTCTTGCGAGGAGGCTGAGGTGTCCCACTGGTACTGCCACCATCTCCATTTCCAGGTGTTTTCTGTTTGTTCTCTCTTCAACACTTTTCTGTTGCAGACCAGATGTCTTCTTTCCAGGGGCAGCCCCTCTCATCTTCCCCTCTGCATATTGCTCCTGATTGGCTTTTTGAAGTTCTCATTGTTTCTGCAGATCAGTGTCCACGTATTTGAGTACTCTGCTTTCTGGAACCCACTCATGCCAATTTTTATTCCAACCACTGTAATGTATAAAGTATTTCACTTGTTTATCCTTTATGGCAACCTTTACACACTTTGCTTCATATAGAAGAGGCCCATGAAAGCACAGCACTCGCTCACCCTCCTGGAATTTAGGCTTTGGGTCCTGCTTCGGCGCCATTTATTAGTGATTCGCCACCGCCTCCTCCTTCTCCCACCACCCACGACTACCGCCCCCTACTCTCTACCCCTGAGGCTACTTTTTTTAGCCCTCCACCTCCATTTCTGTGCTCAGCCGGCCCCCCACCCCTTTGGCCAGGCTCTTGGCACCACCCCCGCCACACAGCATCAATTCTGTCCATGGAGCTCCCAGGTCCCCACCCTGGCCTCTGTCACCAACAGGAAGGTGCTGCCCCTGGTTTCGTTGGGGAGATCAGAGGTTGAGATGCCTGTAACCCTAGGGGAAGCCTCCACCACTCCGCAGCATCAACCGCCCTCTCAGAAGCCAAGGAAGAGAAAGGAACACCTCAAAGCCAAATTCTCCTTACTCACTGGTCTTAAGTTTTGTAAATACATATCCTTTCTTTGCCTTTGCTTACACAAGCCCCCTATCTGGAATAGCCTCCCTTCCCCCTCAGTCTATCCAGATCCTCCACCATCCTTTGAGGCTTTGCTCAGGCCCACCTCCTCCTAGAACCCTCCCTGACTACCACGGAGCTCCCTTCTGTTGACCTCCTACAATGCCTCCACCAAGTGGTCCCACTGAACCCCCGCGTGCCTGACCTGCTGATTAGTGATTGACTCTCAAAGGCTGAATTTTTCAAGGGCATTTGCTAGTCTCCCCAAATAGGCCACCTATACCCTGGTCCAGGGCGACAGATGACACACTCCCAGAGGCACGTGGCTTATGGTCCCTCCAAGCTGGGCAACAACTCTGCCATCCCTGCTCCCCTGGCCTCAGGCCACAGGCACATTTCCTCCCCATTCTGGCCTGGTCTTCCCCATTGCTGAGGGCAAGAGAAAAACAGCCACCCCTCACCTCCATCATAGCAATGCCAAGACCATTAATAGAGCGAAGTCCAGAAAAGAGCTTTGAACTTTTCTTTAGAAACGAGCTAGCTAAGTACAGGCCATGAGTAATTATTATGATTATCCTGCTCCACTGTAACGGGGGAAAGGGCAGCTAAGCTCAGGACAGGTTTCAGGGCGAGATGACAGGATGTAGCTTGCTGTGGTTTCCGGTGGACCAATGACAGTTTACAGCAGAGCTTCCATCAAGCTAGGGAAAAATTAAGGACAACGTGATGAATGTTTCATAAAGCTATATTTATAATATTTAAAAAGGTGGCCTTGATTCTTAAGCATAGCTGTCTTGTGTTTTGGTGTTAAGATTTTTTTTTTAAATGGAGTGTTGTTAGTAGAAAATGGTATGATTTTGCTGTTGTTTTTGTTTGTTTGTTTGTTTTAATGTCCTTACTTGGCAGAATGGAAAGTTGGGGACACTCGGCGGGATCCATGCATTTGAATTTGAACCTGGTCTATCAATCCAACAGTCAGGGAACCACAGAGCCCTGGCCTATGGAAGGATGCTGTGCAGGAAGTCACCCAGTCCAGGAAGAATAGTGCCTCTGCTGTGCAGATCTGGTGTGTCACCTAGTCTTTTTGTGTCTCACTGTCTCTGTCGATAAAGAGGGAAGAATGACCTCACGGGATATCCAGGTAAGAGGAGGAAGAGATAAGGAAATACTTCACGAATGCATAATGAAACCTGTAAAATGGGGAAAGTCAGCAACATCACCAACATTAATCCAAGTTTCTCAGTCATTATTTTATTCCCACTCCAGTACTAGGAAGACAGCACTGGGCAGTGGCAAAGAGCATGAAAACCTGCATGTGGAGACAAACAGGCCAGTGTTCCAGTCCTGCACTGTGGTCCTTGGCTAAGTGACTAACCTCTCCTGGGTCTCAGTTTCTTCATCTGGAAAATGGAGATAATAATAAACACCACTGCAGAAGGTACTAGTGAGACGATGCAAGGCCTGGCACTCACCGGATAACAGAAGTTATGACAAAAGGCTCGTTTTCACCCATCACCAAAGGACTGAGCTGTATAGGATCTCAGAGATGACAGAGTAGAAGGTTCCGAACTACACCGAGGAGATGCCTCAGGACCCACCTCTCCTCCTCATCCCATCAGATGGTGGGAACTGAGACTTCATCTGCTGCCAGGAAACATCACCCCCCTAGCCACACCCTGGTGTTTGGGGAAAGATAAAAGAATCCTACCAACTACTTTTAATATTTTATTTTGCCTGATCGACATTGAGTTTTTGGACTTGGCCCAGCTGACAGTGAACTTCTTAATGTTATCGGCGCCTGTATGTTTCTTTGATCAATAAAGCATTGTAAAATTTGTACTTAATAAATGTGATATAGTAGACAAAACAGCTTTCACAATAATACATGGGGATACTATTCAGTCAATACAAAGAGTGAGGTACTGGCATGGAGAAAGCACCAAGGGAAAGTTCTCAGTGCAGAAGAACAAATTAACAAATAGGAATTCTGACTTTAATGAGAAAAGAAAGCTCTCTACGTGTGTGTTTGTTACCCCAGAGGCGTGTGGTACACACACCAAATGGTGACCAGTGCTTAACTCTAGAGATGGGAGTGGGCGTGAAGGCGGGGGTGGAAACAAGGACTCTCACTTATTATTCAAACTACTTGTTTATTTAGTAAATTTTTTTTTACAATAAGCCTGTGTCATTTATTTAGAAAAGAATTTTTAAATATTTAATGGAGTCTACTGAAGAAAAAATTATAATGGGTGTTGGTGGGAAAAGCTTGGGACTCACTAATCAAGTTCAACCGTTCTGGTTAGCAGATGAGGACCCAGAGGGCCCAGGAGATCAGGGAAAGGCTCAGGGTCACAGAGGTATTTTAATCCAACACAAAACCTCCCAGACCAATAATCCCTGCCAAGGAATCTAAAGGCAGTAAACTTTTTTTTTTTAATATTATTTTTTTCTAGGGGGAAGGTAATTAGGTTTATTTATTTTTTATTTTTTTTTTGAGAGGGTACTGGGGATTGAATCCAGGACCTCATGCATGTTAAGCATGCACTCTACCACTTGAGCTATACCCTCCTCCAAGGCAATAATCTTAAACTTTCAGTATATTCTCTCTACACTGCTTACAGAAAATGCCCCCCACTTCTTAGCCTGGTGTTCCAGTTCCACTCTCTGGCCCCCATGTCCCTTTAATAACCTAATTATATACCATCCCTTATGCTCTTGCTAATTGATGTACTTTAAGGAAATTCTTACAAGAAGAACTCTTGGATTAAGCACTACTTCCGTAGGACGCCCTGTCCTATCTCTGTACGTCCGTATCCCTGCCCGCTTCAAGGTCCAGCCCCTAAAAGGGTCCAATTCTAGCACTACCTTCACCCTGAGTTGACTCTCCACTTCACCCCAGGGAGTGTCCCCCTGGGGCTTGCCTCCTACATACACCACTTCTGTGGTATGTGTCACAGTCCACCTTGGACAATTTGCCAATACGGCTATCTTCCTAGTATCCCTGAAACCTCCCTGAGGGCAGGGTCCATGCTGAACTCATCTTTATTGCTAGCAAAGTACATAACACAATGTCTTGCAGATAGCAGTTTGCAATAAAATATTTAAACTAGTAAATACATACTTTGGAACATCTCTTGAAAAATCATGTCCTCTTTGGGTCTCTAACGACATACTCATGCTTCTATTATAGCTCAGGATACACTGTAGTTCAGAACAAACTTTAACGTGCACTAGAATCACTGGAAGAGCTTGTTAAAATGCAGATTCTGAATCAGATTTTACATTCCTAATCAGCTCCCAGATGATGCCCGTACTGTGGGTGGGTGGACCACACTGTGAGCAGTAAAGGTCTAAAGAAAGCTGTAGCTATACTTGCCTCTAGATCTCCCTTCAGTGCCTTGCATATAGTAGGTGCTCAATAAGTGCACACAGACTCAGACTGGCTTGCCATGTTATGGAGCACTTGCGCTGCTAGCCCACTCCGTAGGTTTGCCTGGTTCTAGCTAGATCATAGACTCACTGAGGTTTTATTTCCCTGAGACCCTCCAAGAGGCCAAAGGACCAAGTGCAAACTGGGTCAACCAAGTCCTATGTAACAGAAATGTAACTTAGACGAGAGTGGCATTGCAAATAGCAGCAAATCTCTGCAACCAATTTTTTTTATAAGCGACAGCCAGACTGAGCTGCCACTGTCAAGACGGCTGTTCAGGCCCTGCCCTATGTACCTTGGGACCCTTTTGCAGACCCTGCCCCCTGGGCTGAGAAGGAATCACTTTGAGAAGAAAGGAAAAAAAAAAGAAAGAAAAAGAAATGTAACTTAAGCCACAAGTGCAAGCCACAAATATAATTTTAATTTTTCTAGTAAAAATTTTTAGTCCATTAAAAACAGTAAAAATAGGTGAAATTAATTTTAATAATATATTTCATTTAATATATCCAAAATATTATCATTTGGATATGTAATCTATATAAAGAATGAGCGATCTTTTACATGCTTCATTTTCTGCTAAGTCTTTGGAACCCAGTGTGTGTTTTATACTCACAAGCCACATTTCAAGTGCTCAAGAGACACATGAGGCTAATGGTTGCAGTACTGAACATCTCAGAGCCAACCCTTAAGAGACACACTGCTCAGGAGACCAAACGACCCAGGGAGGATTTAATGGCAGACAGGAGGCAGGAGAGAGAGGAGAGAAGGCCCCAGGCTAGGGGAGTGGGGACTTACCGGCAGCGTCCCGTGGTTAAGGATACTGCTCAGGTAGTTTCTGGCTTCATTCATCTTCGGCTCATTCTTATCCAGCAAAGGGATGGAGTCTTTTGTCTTGGCGTGGTTCTCCTTCAAACACTGCTCCAGGAGGGCCTCGGCCAGGAGCAACTTCCCAAAGTCATCTGGAAACCAGGCCAGGGATCAGTGTGGGTACAAGAGGGCAGAAGCCCCCCAAACATGGCAGATGTGGAGACTGGTCCACACTCCCGTACCCACCCAGCTATCCCCACCCCAGCACCTGAATGGCCCAGGTCCAAGAAGATAAATAAAGACATAGTTTCCATACCCTTAAACAGCCTTTAAAGAAAAAACACATTCTGGGGGAGGGGGGATGGAGGGGAGGGGTAGATTAGAAATTTGGGAATAACAAATACACATTACCATATATGAAACAGATGGACAACAAGGACCTACTGTATAGCACAAGGCAATATACTCAATTTCTTATAATGAGCTGTAATAGGAAAGAATCTTAAAAAAAAAAGTATGTATGTATATGTATAACTGAATCGCTTTGCTATACTCCTGAAACTAACATTTTAAATTGACTACACTTCAATAAAAAATAAATAAATAAACCCCTCCTCCCCCCAAAAAACACAGACATTCTGCCATGGTCACAGCACAAACTACCCCCTTAGGTTTATCTTCTGTAATTTGGTGGTTGGGGAGGTAGAGTTCCCAGGACTTAGAACAAACTCCCAGAATCTTGAAATTTAAAATGAGAGACAAAGTCACACCCGTGCCCCACTGTGGGTGATAAGTTCTTACTCCAAGAAGGAATTTCCCACAAACAATTGAAGAGGAAAAATATAGGAAGTGGCTTTATAATGCATTTTCACATGCTCCTAATTTCTGTGTAATCAGAATTGATTTTCTGTTTTTAAGGCAGAGACAAGGTGGGAAGCAGATTTACTGGTGTAGCAAGGCAAATCCCTGAACATCTTCAGTACTGGCACTTTCTGGACTTCTCTCATGTTAGCTCATCCAAAGACCTCACCACCCATCTGGTGATTTGCTTGGTTTAATTTGCTGCCTCCCCCACAGCACTGAAAACTGGTCTTGGGGCCACCATATTCCTGCTACCTACAGCAGGGACGACACGGGTCAGGTTCAGGGTGCAAGGTCGAGGGTGGTTTTATGACAGCCTCAAGTGGCTGTGCTCGGTATGACTGGCTCATTGCCCACTCCCCACAAAAAGAGCAAGGACCAGGCCCGGCACTTAATATAGGAGCCTGACAAGTAGCTGCTGAGTGAGTCGGATCCCTTCCACTCCCCCATGGGGAAGCCATGCGGCTCAGGAAGTTGCGTGCCAACCCAAAATGACTCCAGGAGTGTGCACTGGGTCCTGAGTCCTCTAGGGCTCTTCCTGCTGCCAGGATGGCATTCTCAGACCTACCTGAATGTCACTCACTCCTACTCTCAGGACTACTGCAGTCTGCTCACAAAGCAAAGCCGCAGGTCTAAAATTGCATGCCCCCGAAGAAGGGGCTCTCTCCTTCCGTAAGGTAGATTCCCCACAGAGAGCATCCCAGAAGCCCAGGTCCCAGAAACAGTCACAGGAGATGTTCCCACTGAGGATGCCACAGCGGGTTCATGGATCCTTTGCTATCTACCTCATGATTTTTAAAATTAAATTGGAGGATATGGCCAAAAATGATGGATCAAAGTATCATCCATCACTGCTGGGGTAGAAGGTGGTAGAATCTCTATAAATTATAGGGCAATCTGGTGACATACATCAAAATTATTTGAAGGGGAAGGCATAGCTCAGGGGTAGAGTGCAGCCTAGCATGCATGAGGTCCTGGGTTCAATCCCCAGTGCTCCATTAAATAAATAAATAAGTAAACAAACAAACAAACATTATTACCTCCCCCCCAAAAACCAAAAACGAACAAAATTATTTTTGCACATCCCCAATGACTCAACAATCTCATTCCTACAGATTTCCTCGAGCCTGTATAAAATGACTGACCTATATGGTCATTCCCGCAGAGTTGGTTACATAATAGCAGAAAACTAGGTGACAACTTTTACGTCCATCAACAGGAGGCTGATTAAATAAAGCATGGTATATCCATTAAAAGGGATACTGTGTCACTATATAAAGGAAAGAGGAAGTTCTGTATGAGCTGTCATGGAATGAACTTCAAGATATACTGATTAGAAAGCAGAGCACACACAGTGAACCACTGTGTGTTTATGCATAAAAACATACACAGACATCTGCTAAACTTGCTGCCTTACAGGGAAGGGGGCAGAGACAGAGGGAGGCTTTTCACTCCTTACTTTTGAGTACCTTTGGAAGGCTGACCCATGTGAATATATGACCTAGTCAAAAATAAAATTTAAATCAACCCAAGAATAAAAGGCAATCTTCTCCCATGTTTCTAAATTTCACTCAGGAGGAGTGCGCTGCTTAGAAGTGAGTGTCCGAGCATCACTGAGCTGTGGGCCAGTGGGCAAGTTGCTGTCCTCCTCTAACCTGTTTTGCATGCATAAAACCTGAGGTAGAATTAGAAATCTGCTCCTGCTGAGGGAACCACGGCCCTCCCCAGGCTCCGCCTCTCAGGCTGGTCCCGTCCCTCTGCCGCCAGGTGCACTTTCGCACGACTCCCGCCCCACAAGCCGAGCCATCAGGCCACCAGGCCCCGCCTCTGCAACATAACCACCCAGCCCACAGCTCTGTACAGCTTTCCTTTCATGCCAAGAGAAACCAGCTTCCTTCTTGGCAAAATTCAATCTTCAAATACTCCCCAGGTCCCATACCTTTCCTCAAAATAATGGGAGTGTCTTCTGAACATGTGCTGCTCAAAGTGTGGTCCATGGTCTAGGGAGAATCTGTGCCTGTTTGTGACCCAGTCCCTTAGGATGAGGGCAGAAATTAAGAGCACGTGTTCAGAAACATTGGTAACCACGTGACAAAAGAATTGTGAATCTGCTGAATCAAATACTAAAAAAAAATGGGGGGGAATCACTTTGTGTATTTTAAGAAAGTATTAGAGCACACAGAGTAGGAATTTAAAAAAACAGAACATTTCACTACAGATTTTCTGAGAAGCACTGCTCTAAACCACAAGAGTTCCTTTTACTGTGAAAGGGGGACTGATTTGTTGGGAGCCCACCGAGTACTAGGTATTTCAATGAATAGTATCATTTAATCTGCACGGCTCTAAAAGTTAGAAGTTATTCCCATTTTATAGATGATAATAAAGATGCAATATTGTTATGGTCACAGCCCACAAAAACATAACACAACCAAAGAACAGTCTGTCTCCCTTACATCCCATGAAGAACAGAGCTTCTGATAGTTTGGAAATAAAGAACAGTCCAAGAGCTGTAAACGGTAGGTTAAAAGCTAATCATAATTTCAAGGGCAGGAATAAGCATAGTTCTGACTGTCACACACCTGTGAGTTTCAGACTACTTTGCAAACTGGCACTTCGGGTCTGTCTCCAGAGCCTTTCTGCCCTCCCACTTCACTCCCCACTCAGTCTCTTTGGGTTTTTGTTTACCACACACTCCAGGAGATGTTGGGAATTTACTTTTCTTCCTTGAGCAACTCTTCTCCCTGCTCTACATTTTCCATCCCACTATTCTCAACTGGTCAGTCTATGGAACTGACAGGTATTTTGGAATTAAAAGTTCTAGATTGTCAGCTGTTCATTAAGAACCCAGGTGGATCTCAGCTTCTCCATCCTTCTCCAAAAGTAAAACAGATTGCTTTTAATCATCTTATTGTCCAAAACCTACTCCCTATCTTGGGTTGGGTCAAATGCTCCAGTCTCCCCCTTCCTGGGACATCAGGAAGGCCGTCCTCACTGACAAGGAAGTCTCTGGGAGCCTGGGTCCTGCCTGCAGCCCAGCCTAGCCCTATACCTTTAATAGAGGCCCAAAGGAGGCCCCCACTTAGTGGCCTCCCTAGTCTGCCCACCTTGTCCTGGAGGCCTCTGGCGGCTGGTTTCCTCTCTACTCCCACCTCTCTCCAGGCCTCTCTTAGGTACCAGGGCACAGGGACCCACTTCAATGATACCGGCCTCCTCCCCAGATCCTGTATTTCCAGGCTAGTGATCCCCTCTCTTCCACCTGCCAATTCAGTCAGGAAAGCTGGATCCAGCCAGCGGGCCAGGTACTAAGACCAGGCCCTTCCCTATTGGGTCAAGTAGGGACACAGTGGTCTCTGCAGTTGTTCACTTCACAAGACTGCAAAGGGCTGGGGACCTTCCAACCACAGGGAGAGGAGGAGGAGGGCAAAACTGGTGAGAGGCCACCTGCCTTAAACACACTCTCTCTAACGTCAGCTGAAAAAAAAAATTTCAGAACAATCTCCAGTTTTTTAATAAAGTCACTAATTAAAAGATTAGAGGGTGACTAGAGATTAGGAGAGACTTGAGATGGCTGGAGAGACGGGCAAACGTGATAAAGCAAGTATAGTAAAAGATTAGAATCCAGGTGGTGGGAATGTATTTTCATAATAAAAAGTTGGGGATAAAAGAGAGATTCAACCTATTAACCAAATGTAATGTACGGCCTTATGTGGATCCTGATTCTAGCAAATGAACTGTAAAATTAAATCATTAGATTGGGGCAGGGAGCTATAATAATAATATGGTAGCTTTATTTTTCAAAAGAGTTCTTATTTAAAATAAATGCATACTGAAACATAACAATGTGGGGGAGAGATGGGCCAGGGTGTTAACTCAAAAAGTTGTTCATGAGTTCATAACCACTGACGTTGGTTGATGGACACACGGGATTCATTCTTCTCTCTACTTTTTTGATGTTTTGGAATTTTTCCATCATAAAGATTTTTTTTCTTTTTTTTAAATCACTTGGTTAGGTTCTTTCTTTTTATATGAACAAACCTCATCACAATCAGCTGCACCCTGGGGTTCCCCTGCTCCATCCTGACCAAATCTAAACCGGATGTGCGTTTGAAAGAAAATGTACAGAGTAGCAACCACCTTCCCCCCGGGGAAGGTGGCAGGCAGCAGCCTCCCCGGACAGGAAGAGAGGGTAGAGGCCCCTTCTGTGGGAGCATCTCCTGATCCTTCACTCCCACAAGACCAGAAAGAGGCCTCCCACTCCAGCCGGTTTTCCCCTCCTGCCCCTGCAGTGAAATCCATGTTCTGGGAGCTACACCTAGTTTCTGTAGGAAATCCCCACAGATATGGCAGGTCTCAGTCCGTAAAACAGGGTTCTTCTGGGGTTCAGCTTCCTGCCTCAGCACCTTCCTCCCCTCTCCCAAATTATGGGAGAAGCTTCCACTCACTGACTGTAAGAGTCTAACAGGCCAGGTAGAACTTTAAGAATTTCCCTCCTGGGCTGCTGAAGGGTCAGCGCCAACATCTCCTCAAAAAAACAGGCTCTCGATCCCTCGAGTGATTAAGAAACCTAGTGGAGAGAAAACCAAAATAGCAGAAATCCAAAAAATGCCCTAAGCATGGGCTTCAGGAGTCATGTGTTTTCCTTCCTCATGTCTATGTGTGCACGTGCCTGCGTGCGTGCGTTTTGGGATAAGTGTGTCTGGATTTAATGGTGAGAGAAAAATCACTCATAAAACCAAACCTAAAAATTGGCAAGAGAGACCCCACTGCCCCCAGCCTCCGTCTCTGTGCTGGTCAGTTCCCACCGTGCGGCCAAGCCAGGCTCCACCCTCGTCCCTGTCACTAGCAGCCTTGGTGGCAGGGACTCGCTCAGGTTTGGGTACTGTCTCTGCCACATACTCATTATGTGACCTTTCTGGCCCTTGGTGTCTAAAATGAGGACAAAAATTCCTGCCCTCTCCACAGGGTTGTTTTCAAAAATGTTTCTTTAAATAGAAGAAGCACTTTATAACCATACCATACCATTTATAAACTATGCATATCAGTGTTTCCCAATAATTCTTCATAGAATATGGTCAAAGTAAGTTTGAGAAATGTGGTGTTTATACCCTAACCTCAGCTTGAACATCACATGCAGGTGAGCACATTAAAAGCTCTAAGAAGTCCTGCAGTTTAAAAAAAAAAATCAGTTTAACCATATTGAATCTGTTAGATCCAATGTCTTAACTATTTTTTTGGCTTTCCAAACCCTTTTGTCCTGCGATACCAATTAATTACTCAACCTCCTTGAGACCTCTAAAGAACAGCTTAGGAAGTACAGCTCTTTTATAAACTCCAGGAGGTCCCAGTTCCCGCCTTGCGCCCAGAATGTTTCTCTGTGGTGCTGCCAGCATCACTTAGATTCCCACACCCTGTCCAGGCCCCAGTGCCCTCTGCATGGGTCAGTTTCCATTCCCACCCTCACCAGCCCCACCCCACTACATCACCCCCCACAGGGAACAGAGGGGGAACCCGCAATTTATTTAGTCTTCCCTGGTAGAGGCGGACTCACCAGTTTCTCCCAAACATGCAACTTTAGCTGTGGCCAGTGCTCTTCACTCCCACACTCAGACCTATCTCAAAGCCTCGAACCAACTGTCCATCCCTGCCACCTACCCACTTCAGTGTCCATCCATCCTTCCTCTTCACTCTGCCCTTCCCAACACCAGTTAGAGGCCAGTACAAATTCTCCTGCTTCCTGAAACCTCCTCTTCCTCTGAGCCCCACAATCTAACACATAATTGCCCTCTGATCACCCCTCTGCGTCCCCATCCATTGTGTCATCTCTTCAAGCTGGGGTTTTGTCACACACATTTGAGAGCTAATAGTGCAAGTGGTTGAAAGGATGTACTTAGAAACCTGGGTTCCAACCCTGGTTCCACCACTTACTGGCTGGATCAACAAGTTACTTAAGTTCTCTGTGCCTCAGTTTCCTTACCAGTACATGGCAAACAAGAGTAATTGCTTCATGCGGTTGTTGGGAGAAATTAAAGAGGTGATTACAGTGCTTAGGACACTGACACACAGTGAGTACTAGTTAAGTGTTAACTATTACTTATTGTTACTGTCATTCAGTGTCCCCACAGAGCATTCCACAGGCTGGCAGTCTTTAAAACTCTTTATATCTGTATTTATCTACTCCCTGCCTCTTTCCACAAAGGCTCTGAAGCGGCTGTGCACAAAGAGAGGGCTCAGGAAGGGCTCTCCAGGCTGAGCTGAAGGCACCGGGAACAGGATTTGAGGTTGGAGACTGGGGCGGGGTGTTCCCCTAGTGCCACATCAGGGCGCTTTCCTGCCCCAGCACAAGATCCCAGGCCAGCCAAACCAGCCCTACTGCTAAAGCTACTGACTGCCAGGGTTAGATGGGCCCAGAGTCCAACCACAGAAGAGGAAACTGAGGCTTACAAGACGAGAGACAAGGCCGCTTTCCCACTTCTCCATTACCCATCCCTGACGCTCATCAAGCCCACCTTATCAGCTGTGCTCAGAGCTTCACTGCCAACTTAACCAGGGGGAAAGAAAGGGAGGGAAAACAGTGAGACATAGCTTTCACCTGATGAAGTTTAGGAACCCGAATGGGGGTTGGAGGGGCGGCGCAAGAGTCCAGCCTGTGTCCTGATCTGATATGTGTCCGTACCATCATTTCACAGTAGACCAAGAAGTCCACATGATCCGAAAGGGGAGAAAGCAAAACCCGTTTACCTCTTTCCCTCAAAGCACCCAACCTGAATGTGCGTTTTCTTGTGGGGCAGAAGAACCTTCCTGACTGCTCCCACGACCAGCACTGCATCAAGGGCAATACCGAAAGCAGCCATTGCCGGCCGCAGGCAGTCGGGGCCTGCTTCCTGGAGGAGGAGGCGCGTTTCGCGGGCTCCGCGCTCGTGAACCAGCCCCTTCCCTCACTCACCGGTGTCCAGGGAGGTGAACACTGCGTTCGGGCTGGCTCGCCGGCCGCTTCCGCCGCCGGGCACTACTAGCGTCTGCATGTGCCGGACCAACTCGGGCATGCGGTCCCAGTGGCCCTCGGCGCGGCAGCGCTCCAGCTCGCTCTCCATCTTCAGGTGGGAGCTGTGCGCGCCCTTCGCAGCCATCTTCGAGCGGGCGCTGTCATGGGAGGTGCGGCCGAGAAGTGGAGACCCGGCCGGGGGCGGCGTCCCGGCTGGGGCGCACACGCGGGCGGAGTCGACGGAGGCGCGAGCGGCGACCGGGGCCCGGGTGGCAGCGGGGGCCCAGGAGGCGGCGGGCGAGCAGCAACCGCAGCACCGAGCGCACCGCTCCGCGCCTCTGGGCTGGGGCTCCGGCTGCGCGACCCGGACGCGTCCAGGAGCAGCCTCCGCCTCTGCCGCAGCAGCTCCTGGCGCCGCTGCCGCCGCCGGTGCTGCAGCTGCTGCCACAGTCCCCGCCCCGGGCCGGGGCGTCGCCAGTTGCGGACCCGCCCCCGGCGGCGGCACCAGCTCCGTGGGGGCGTGGCGCGGCCTCGGCGAGCCCGGGGCGCGGGCAGCCAACGCGGCCGCAGCAGCCAGGCGCGCGCTGGGCGCTCGCGGCCGCACCGGGGCCAGCCCCGCGCCGCCGCCGTGGACGACGACGATTCGGCCCTCACTTTAATGCTGTCCGGAGCCCCGGCGCTCGGGGGCGCCTCGCTCTCCGTCCCCTCCCCATCCCATCGGGGCTCTTGGCCTGGGAGACACCCGCCCTGACCACCCGGCTTTGTATGGTGGCCCCGTCACCACCGCTGTCTCCGGCACGTCACAAATCCGGGGAGAGGCCGGCCGGCTGGTCGCTCCTGACTCCGAGGGCGAGCCTCATTGGGAGCCGCCGGCCGCCGCCCGGGTCCCGCACTGCTAGGCCTTGCGGGCCTTGCGGGACACCCCCGGGCTACTTGGGACAACACCGGCCGGTTCCAAGACCCGCGACTCTCCGGACGCCTCTGCTCCTAGAGGCCTTGTACTTTCTTTTTTAAGAGAGGAGTTCCTCTTTCCAACCTGTCTCTCCCCACCCCAACTGGCTGACCTCTGCGGAATCCTGTTGCTCTGGTTTTAAACTGTGACTCCAACTTGGTATTTACTAATTTTTAAATTCTGATGTCTAAAGACTATGATCAAAGCTGTACAGAGCTCTTAGCAGCGCTTAGCCCGCTGCTGTGGAGGGTGCTAAGAAGTTCAAAGGATTACAGGGCGGCCTGGAAGGAAGAGGCCAGAGAACACCCTCTGCCTGAGACCTGTTATGGTGGCCCCGCCTCCGGACGGCTTACAGTCCAGTGTGGGGATGGAGGCCATCACGCAAGAAATCACTGCAAGACCAAAACAGCAAACCAAAACTATTTAAGTGACATAGTACATGGCACAGATGGAAGACTTCAGAAGACGGTAGAGTCAGAGCAAGCTTTTGTTTGGACCCCTAAGAGTTAGAAGGTGTCCACCTTCCTTCTCAACCAACCTGATGTATGACCTTGGGAGTGAGCTTCACCGCTTTCAGTGTCAGGAGACTCTGCTTTGTGCTTCTGGACAACTGTAACCTTGGGAAGTTATCATCAAGCGGAGCTCAGGCTCCTGGGCCCTTTACCTGCGTAGCCACAACAGGTTATCGGTTGAAGGCAGCCTTCCTGCCTGTCCCCCATCTACCCCCTGGATACTCTCTTCTCTAGGTTCCAGATGCAGCTCCATTCCTTGCTTGGGGGGCAGAATTCCTCATCTTGGCTGCTGCTCTGAGCTCCCAGAGGCCAGGAGGCAGATGAAGGAAAATGAGGATAGCTCTGGCGGTTTACTAGTTTACACAAATGCCTCCTCCTGTCAACTGCTCTAGCTGGCTTTTGGTTATCCCTTGGCTGCCCTTGCTGGTCACCAGAACTGGATTTCATTTGGAGACAGCTGTGTGTGTCCTCTGGGTGAGGGTGGCCTGAAGACAACCTGGTGATTTGCCCCAGAGTCAGCCCTGGGACAGACAAAAGCAGAGTTGATAAGAGGAATCCTGACACAATCAGGAAATGTTCTCTCCTCCCTCTTTTCTCTCCAATCCTTTGCCAATTCCCGCCCCCATTTTGCCAGACTCCAGGGGACTAACTGAAGGAGAATTACTGCCTGTTTCTTTGACAGGTGCACCAATATCTGTGTGAGCATAGGGCGTGGGAGGGAAGAACACAGCATTATGGTTAAAACTTACGCGCTGCCCCTCAGCGCTTCGGAACACAAGCCAGACCCCTTCACTGCTCTTTTCCAGCAGAGAAAGACCCCAGCCTACCAGTGGTCAGCATTTTACAAGGGAGTAAGAGACTGTAAGAACAAGAACTGAGAACCACCATAACTGAATCAGTAATATTTGCCAAAATCAATGGCAATAGGATATGTGGTGGTGGTTTTTATTTTTTGATAATCTGGAATCTCTCAGATGAATGTTTAGGACAAATTTTGATAAAGACTGCTGTCATTTGCCAGTTCAAAAATGCTACCAAAATAACTTGCTGATCAGGCAAAGCTGAGTTCATTGCTTACCAGAGTGAGGGAGACTACTAACTTGACAGACTTTGTAGCATCTCAGAGAAAGTAAGGAAGTTTACAGGAGCTAAATCGACTTGCTGAGAAATGTGTATTTTCAGGGAGCAACAAAGATGGTACGTGGTGAGGGACTATCTGATTTAAAGGAGACTCTGAAACCAAGCCAATGGTTCAGATGCTGCCCCTCTGTTAAGTGGGAGGCTCTTGCCACTGGATTACAAGAGGCTAAGCTATTTGTCTTTATTCTCATGAGGTTAAGGGCATGGTGAGATCTTGGATTTACTTATAGGTTGAGAGGTTTATCATGTTTAGTTAGGCCCCAAATGGGAAAACACTGAACAGCTCATTTGAACTCACAAAAAACAAGTTCATGTTTGTTCCCAGAGAAAAGGTTTGGTTACCAAGGACTTGGGTAAGTCAAATAGTGATATGGGAGTTTCAGAAAAGTTGGGAACACCCTGCCTGCAGTGGCCGGTGAGAGTCAGGAATCCTCATAACTGTCTCTTAGTTGACCGGGAACCTTTTGCACAGCTGGTTGTCTGGAGTAGGAGGTTTACCTCCATGGGATAAGTCTTGTCTTAAGTCATGTACTTTCCTTTGACAAATTGTTAACTTCCCTCTGGAACCTGTATGCCCGCTCTGAGCTAAAAGAGTAAGCAGAGAGATGAATCCACTTTAGAGCTCACCTCTTCTTTGGAACACAGAAGATTGTTCACGTGTTGGATTAGAATAGGATCACAAGACAGTTTCAAGCTCTGGAGGTCCTGGGTGGGGACTTGTGAAAAGTAGGAAGGCACCAAAGAAACTGAGGCATAGTGGTCCAGGTTTGTCACTGGTTTTCCCTGAAAAGGACAAATATTAACTTTTGATTTAAAGAGACATCAAAGAAAGCACAACATAGCTCTACAATTGTACAGCACAGAGTCAGTTTCCTTAGGTCTTGAGGATAAAATAGTATTTGAGTTTGGTTCTGAGGGGAAGCAAAGAGCGACTTACTTACGGCCCGGGGGGACCTAAGTGAATCTATACTCCTGCCTACAGGATTTTACGGCCCGGGGGGGGGGGGGACCTAAGTGAATCTATACTCCTGCCTACAGGATTTTTGACTGGGGGGATGGGAGTGTCACAAAGACTAGGACAAGGTATGAAGACTCCTTTCTCTTTCAGGCTTTTGATGATTAGTTTTATTTCTCCTTCAGTACCTTGTTTTACAGGTTATTTTGCAAGTTTAGGTAGAGGTTTCTGTGGGTCAGTCTGAACCTTGAGGGGTTTAGCTCCAGTAGAGTATCAGTAGAATTGTTTGCCCACAAGAGAGCTTCAATCTATGCTTCATTTACACACAAAAGTACTGGTAAATCAATATCCACAATGGCTAGAACCTCATTATGAATAGGGAGGTCCTCAGGGACTGGAAGGAAGAGGCCACCAGGAGAGCACTTAATGTTTCAATCCATTCACACAGTAAATCCCTTGCTGTGAAGTTAATGAATTGTGGTGTCACAAAGGAGAAAAGAACATTCCTTGGTTAAAAGTTCAAGGCTGTTGGTTAGGCCCTGGGCCTACAGAAAGTGTGGTGAGGATTAGTAGACGCCTGACAGAGTAGTTTGTTGACTCCAAGGAAAAGGTTGTCCAGATGGTCCCTGATTTATGATGGTTTGACTTTCCAAACTTTAAGATGGTAGGAAAGTGATATGAGCCCAGTAGAAACCGCACTTTGAATTTTTATCTTTTCCCTGGGCTAGTGATAGGAGGTGAGATCCTCTCTTGTGATGTGGGTAGGGCAGTGAACCACAGTTCCCAGCCAGCCACGAGATCATGAGGGAAACCAACCAATACACTTACAGCCATTCTAAACCCAGAAGACCGTTCTGTTTTTCACTCAGTACAGTGTTCAATAAATTACAAGAGATATTCAACACTTCATTGTAAAATAGGCTTTGTGTTAGGTGGTTTTGCCCAACTGTAGGCTAAATTCTGAGCACATTTAAGGTAGGCGAGGCTAAGCTGTAAGTAGGTTAGGTTAATTAAATGCAGTTTTGACTTACAATATTTTCAACTTATGATGGGTTGAGGAAGATCTGTATAATTTTGCTCAGGTTTAAGGTTGATATTATTGTGACTATATTGATACAGGAAAATGGGGCATGAGAAGACGGTCGTGTCCCAAGTCTCGGTTGAGTCCCTGGGACGCGCCCCGCCAAGTGAGGGTCCTTGGCTTCACACAAGAAAGAATTTAAGAGCAAGCCATAGTAGAGTGAAGGTAGATTTATTCAGAGAGATGCACACTCCATAGACAGAGTGTAGGTATCTCAGAAGGCAAGACATTTGAGAGAGGCTGTGGAGTGCAAGGCTGTTAGTTTTTATGGGCTTGGTAACTTCATATGCTAACAAATGGGAGGATTATTCCAAATACTTTGGGGAAGGGGCTGGGAGTCCCAGGAATTAGGCCATCACCCACTTTTTGACCTTTTATGGTTAGCCTCAGAACCAACGCGGCACCTGTGGGAGTGACATTTAGTATGCTAATACATTACAATGAGCATATAATGAAGCTCAAGGTCTACTGGGAGTTGATTCTTCTGCTATCTTGGTACTAATTGATGTGTCGTTCTTTTAATGGTTGTGCCCTGCCCCCTTCCCTCCTGTCTCAATATCAATCAAAATCTATAAGATTGTCTTTTAATTTTTAGAGAAATGTTTCCTTGTGGGTTTAAGGGTAGAATGGGAATTGAACACCTTCAATGATAACTTTCTTTTTTTTTTCTTTTTCCTTTAGTTTCTTAGTTATAGAGCTCTTTCAAAATAGCTCAAGGTTTTGGAGGTTTGACCTTGGGGCTATTTCCCATCCTATTTTTTGCTTGCATATTAAATCCCCAATTTCTGTTTGAAGCCATTCACAAAAGGTAAGAGGGAGAGCCATGGTCACATCTGCTTTAGGATTTAGAACTGAATGCTGTCCCTATCCTTAAGTCTCCGTCAGCCTTCTCTCTCTTTGGCTTGAAGAACTGAATCAGACCACAATCTGTCTTCACAGGAAAGACAGAGGATAGCCTCCAAAAGACTTGACCCACACCTGCAGCTTCTCTAAATTCCTTCTCTAATCACTATGCAATTCAAGGTCTTTTCAGTCATTGTTGGCAGTCTTCCCATTCTGACTGTTTGATTGAACTTTTTGCAACATATGAACTGTGGTATATTATCTGGCCACCCTGGAGTATATGTCCCTCGAACTATCCTAAATTCCTCTGCAGTGTTCTATCTTGTCTAAGCCTTGGAGAGTCTTTGACAATGGCTTTCAGCTGAGAATGAAACCAGAGCTTAAAATTAACCATAAGAGGTTTTCTCTGTGCTGAAGGAGATTTACCTTAAAGAGGTAAGTGAGGTTTGGGGTATCTAGCTGGTCAGGAGGGAAGGAGAGGGTAGGTCAGAGAGAGAGAGAGATGGAGCAGCAGGAGATGGAAAACGTGGGATGGAAGAAGAGGAATAATGTGTTTGAGTCGCAGTTTGGGGGGATCTAAAAGACAGTTTTAAGTTCTAATTTTTCTTTTGAAAAGAATCTGTTAAGGAAGCAATTCTGGAATCCAATTTCTTTTGGAGGCTTCCTCATGCTAACGAAAAAATGAAGACTACTGAATGTTTGGAATTGTTCCCTTTTTCTTCCAAAGCACTTCTCAAGTGAATAACTTCTTTCATATCAAAAGTTCTTATAGGGGCCATTCTGAATTATCCTTGGTGAAATGATGCTATTTAGAAAGATAAGTGCACAAATTTGGGCAATAGCATAAATACAGGTAAGAAGCGGAAGTTGGGCCCAAGGAAGGCATGGACTGGGGTTTATATTAAGAGAACTCCATGAGAGCTTTGGACTGTCAGTCAAGAGTTGCTTGTGCATCCCGTGGCTCAGGGCCTCTCAGCCTCACAGCTAGACCTTATCCAACTGCAGCTGATGAATTTATAGTTCCCACCCGGTGAAGGGTGTGGAGAGATCTCTGCTGAACCAAATTCTCACAGACAAAACAAGTCTCAGGAAAGTTCTCATAGGGTGTTGATCAGTGGCCTGAGAAAATTTTTCACTGGGCTGGCTTAGGGACAGATTTATCAGGACCCACACCTGCCCTCTTCGCCATAAACTTTATTCTTCTAGATGCACAACAATATATGACCAGGACAGATACAAACAGTAGCTTGGTTAGTGATAAGGTGGATATCCACCAAGGAGAAAAGACTTTCAAGTACAGTCAGGTAATCAAAGAATTCCTTTAAAGGATTCCTCATTGCTGAGAAATAAAATGGACTCAGTATCTGGGAAGCTCAATAAAAAGGAGACTTAAAAAAAGAAATTGGCACTCAGGCCCAGTGCAAGCCTTACATCTCTCACTAGTGAAGCCCAAAAGACCCCCGAAGGGCTTGAGGGCCTCAGAGGAGCACGCTGTTTCAGAGTCAGGGGTCTTGCACTACAGTGGTGAAGGGGGTCTCCACTGGATCTCAGTGAGCCTCCGTAACTGAATGGTGGCTCCCTGAAAAAAACCATCAGAACAGCTTTATGATAACACAAGTCTGAGTTCGTTCTTATTACAGGAAGGAAGAACACTACTCTGCAAAGTCATAGTAGCATCTAGATTGGGGAGACAAAGTCAGGATATTTATGAAGTGTTGGGATCTATTTGAAGGTAGCTCTTTCAGTGAGGGGGCTTGATTAGGGCCCGGGCAAGAATCATGATACAATAATTGAAGGTTGCTGGATAGGGCAACGTGAGGGTTTTGAGGTGAGAGTTTCAAAAAGTCTCAGAGAGTAGAGTGGTTGGATGCTAACTATCGAAAAGTTGCAGTTTATTTAAACGGTTTTTCTTCTTGAAATTTCTGCAAAAAATGATGGTTACAACTTTTACCATCCCGGACAAGAGTTTCCTGCAATAAAAAAATCACATCAGTGTCAACAGTGAGCTGTCTAGGTGTTTGGTTCTTCCTGTGCACTGACTCAGAGATGTTACATACGATTATTCCAACATCCCCTTGCCTCCATCAAATCACTCTTGTTTATACTGGCTATTACAGTGGCAGTGAGTCATTAGGCCATCCAGAGGTGGAGGAAGCCTGATGGGATGTTCTCCTCACCTACCACTCCAGCTGCTTCTTTCACACTATTGGATTTGCCATTTGGCGTCTCCAAGGGCCCTGCATTCCCAACAGGAACCCTAAAAATACTCAATCTGAATGTAAATTAAACCCTTGGTTCACAGTCAACAGTTTTTTCGTCCACTCAGATCATCAGGGTATGTAATGTAGAGCACAGTGACAAACTACCTCTCCCGTGTTCCATAGTGACGTAGCCCAAACGCTGGTATATGGAAACCAAGTTTTACTTATTACCATGATTATTGGCTCATAGCATTTCTGGTCCATGATGTAACTCACGTCGTAATTATCAGTGCTGTGGACTGGCAGCCAAACCAGCCCTCCTAGAATGTTGACATGAATTCTGCCAGGGGCTGGCTCGTATAGTCTCATTTTGAATTGTCCCCTTTGTGGTTGTCTTGAGCTTTTTATGCCCTGGGATGATGCATATTAGTAAGATTCAGGATGGGATTTCATTGTTTAAAGGAGGGGAGGGAACAGGATTGTGAAAGGGCCAAGTGAGTTGATGTTCTAAGGTAGGTCCTTGTCAGGCAAGTTAATCTTAGTGAAGAGTGCATAGGAAAATGGACAAGCTGGAAAGTAATCTCTAAAACTATCTGTGCCTTGGCAACCTTGGAATGTCTGCACATATCCTCTAGTACTCATGCGCTGTATGAACAGTGATGTGTCATTATAACGGAATGGAGAGTTTAAAATTTTTTTTAAATCACCAACTCTGAATTTAAAATTCTTGGCTCAAATCACAGTCAGAGCCTCTTAAAATGTCTTAAAAGATCTCTTTCCTTTTAAAGTTGCTGAACATAAGCAGCTAAAATCCAGATTCAGTGCCTGATACCATGGGAACCCATATTACAACATAAGATGAATTTACAAACTGTCGGCTTAAAAAAATGTACAACGTAAAAAAGTTGTGAGTTAAGTTTTATTCAGGGAACTTACTGAGGACTATAGCCTGAGAAACGGCCTCATGGTTGCTCTGAGGAGACTGCTCTGAAGAGGCAGGGGAGAAGCCAGTATATATATACATTTTTTGGCTGGGAAATACCTGTGGTCAGGCATACATCTTGGTAAAAGATTACTGTTAATCACAAAGAACAGATATCTGGGGTAGGGGATATAGCTTGAATGGTAGAGCATATGTTTAGCATGCACAAAGTCTTGGGTTCAATCCCCAGTACCTCCATTAACAAAAATTAATTAGTTAATTAAAAAAAATAAAGAACAGATATCTATGTCTGGGAAGATGCAAGAATCTGGAGTCACTGAAATTTCTCCTCAGATATGCATCTTAATTATCTAGGGTCCCGGATATTCAAAGCACACAATGTTTCATCCTGATTTTTCATCCTGAATTCTGCTCAGGGTGCACTGTTGGTGGACAGCTGCAGTGGGTTATGACCCTCTTTGTTCTTTTTGTTTACACAACAAATGTCTCTTATGAGAAAGTTATAGCATTGATTAAGAACATATGGGACCTAGTGGGGAGGGTGTAGCTCAGTGGTAGAGTGCATACCTAGCATGCACAAGGTCCTGTTCAATCCCCAGTACCTCCATTAAAATAAATAAATAGTAAAATTGAAAAACCTAATTACCACCCCCCTACAAAAAAAAACTTCCCCTCTAAAAGAACAAAATAATATTCAATATCTTGTAATAACCTTTAATGAAAAAGAATATGAATATGGGGGGAAGAGTATAGCTCAGTGTTAGAGCACATGCTTAGCATGTATGAGGTCCTGGGTTCAATCCTCAGTACCTACATTAAAAATAAATAAATAAACCTAGTTACCTCCCCTCTTCGAAAGATAAATCACATTAAAAAAAAAAAAAAAAGAACATATGGGACCTTGGGAATTAGAATGGTGGAATCTAGGTGGATTTCAGTCCGAGTACCTGGAATTCCTCACTGACTCTCCCTTCCCATAAAGGCAGTTTCTTCATTCCTTCCATCCTCTGATCCCTTGCTGTTACTCTCTGTTATCTGAGGCAGCAAGAAGCCCGTTGGCAGGGGAGGCTAAGAAATGCAATGCACTACAGGGGAAGAGTGAGGAAGGGCTCTGAAAGCAAATACACCCAGGACGGGATGGCCCCCGGGCTTCCTGCATGTGCTGCTAAAGTCCGCAGTCCTGCCATGGCCTCTCATTGTCAGGTGGATCTACTTTGTATTCTCCTCATCACAACCAATCACCAGCTCTTATCTGGTCGTTCTCACACCCGGCCCCATTAGAGGGCTTTGGAATTCTTGCTTTCTTTGGCTGAACCATGCTGCAGCTCGAGGGATTGAGGGCTTGAGGATGCTCTCAGGCCCATCTTCCTAGACATCACCCTCAGTATTACTTCTCCAACGTCCAGGTCCCATACTGGACCTCATGGAGCTTGCTATCTCCTGGAAAACACCCATCATGAGCCCTTGGGCAGAATCTTAAAGAGATTCTGCCCCAAAGAATGTCTGTTGGACGGCTCAGGGCACCCAAATATTGAGAGAGGACCAGGAGCCTTCTGAAAGAGAGGTGCTGCCATGTCAGGGGAACTGCAGGGAGAGCTCCTGAAGGGAATCAGGCAGAAGCACTCGTGAGTGAATCAGCATCACGTGTCAGTCAAACAGAGAGGGAGGAAGAGCCAGCTTATTGTACCAGTTAAGTGAGAACCTCCTTATCCCCCTTACCACTCTCCACTCCATCACCCCCACCCTACTCAACCCTGATGTGGTCATAAGAGTAGCTAGCAAGCAGGAGAAGATTTGGTGATGGAGAGAGAGGAACTTGGTTTTTTATTAGACAACTTTCTGTTCTATTTTTTTCTAGCCACATTCAGGTGTAACTTAGATCCAAAAAAAATTTTAATGAAATTTCAAGAAATGCACATTAATCATTGTAAACCAGCAAATAATTATGCAGATTGTACCATTCTCCATGAACAAGCTCCAATTTCATCTGAGCCTTCAACTCAGGCCAGAAAGTCTTCTATCTCCCCTAGGCAGCTTGCTTTCCCAATTATGCAATGATGATTCCAAACTCTGACCCATTCCATCTACCTGCCCTTCCCCCAATCACAGCATTCTCAGAAAATAGCCATGCCGCCCAAATTTCAGGCTAACACCCCTCTGGGCTTTGTATCCATTCTTTCCTGCCTCCTCAATAACCTGCTTCTTTCCATTTTGTCCACTCTGCTCTTTTCCATCTCATCTTTGCTGGCTCCTTCCCAAAAGGATTTAAACATGCACAAAGCCCTCCAACTTAAAGACAACCTTCTGGATCCTGTGTCCCCCTCTAGCTACTTTCCTTTCCCTCGTAGCCAATGCTCGAAAGGCTTGCCCAAGCTTGCTGTACCCAGTCTTACTACCAGCCACTCACCACCCACTGTACTTTGGGTACCACCAAGAACTCCACAAAAACTGCTGAGTCCCTAGTGACCTCCCACTGATAAATCCAGTTCACATTTGAGTGCACACCTTGCTTGACCTCTGTATCACTTAGGAATGCTTTGGACTGCAAGTTAACTCTCTTAGCGTGGCTGAAACAAATAGAAGTTCTCTGCACATAGCAGGGTACCTGGAAGTAAGCAGCTGCTGGTGCTAGTTCAGTGGCCCCACAGCACTGGAGCAACCTTTCTGAAATACTCCCCCACTCCCCTTCATGGCTGAGGATGACAGCTGAGGGGCTATGTCCCCATTCGGGGATGGAGGAAGGGGAAAGGTCTGCACCCACCCCTTGTCTCTTTTATCAGAGAATCAAAAGATTTCCCAAGTTCCCCTTATGTCTCATTGCCAAGAACTGTGTCACCTGGCCATCTAGCTGAAAAAAAAATGGGGAAGTGAGTGTTTAAAATTTTTCAGTCTTTATTGTGGAGACAGACAGGAGAGAAGGGTGTTGAAAATGGAAACTGAGCTATTATTCACTTTCACTCACCAGCGTTGGCCTGGTGTAGCTCCTTGGTTACCTAAAACCCATCCACACCCCTCTTTCCCATAGACACATATGACACGGTGGGGCACTCACTCAACCAGCTCCTACATACAACTTGGAGTCCAGGAACTCTGTGTACTGGGCAGGCCCCTCTTTCTGGTCCAGATGTAGCTTCTCATGGTCTGGTGATTTAAACTACAGGACAGGTTCATTTTCTGGTGAAATGAGAAAGATAGAAGTGTTGGAGAGAATGGGGAACAATAAAACAACCATAAGCTCTTGCTGGAGTAAACTGACACAGTGGAGGCAATTCAAAACAAAGCAGGTGGATAGAGATGCCACCTGTAGTCCATCTTTGCTACCTGGGGCCTCCACCTTATCTGCTGATAAAGCTGCCTCTTCACTGTCTCCATTTTTGCTGGGTTTAGCTTGGATAATCAAAGAAAATTGTTTATTTCAACCCGGCAAGGCTCTAAATTGTAGGACTCTGGCCACTTAGGTTGTAAGCTGCAGGTAAGATGTTCTTCTCTTACCAAGGCCTTATTTTCTTTAATCTCAGCTTTCAGATCAGTTATCTGTAATCTGGACTTGCCACTCTCTTGAAGGACTTGGCTGAAAGCTACTTTAAAAAAAAAACACAGAACAAAACCCCAACATTCACAAATGGTCTATATTGTTCCTGAGAGTTCTCCTGCAATACAACTTTGGTTGGCATGTAGGTTTTTTCCAAGGTCCAGCAAGTGACAGCAGTTGGACAGTGTCACTACTGCTTAACAAGTTGGTCACCAACTTCTCAATTTGGAACAGTCTTCACCACTGGCTATCTTAACCTTCAGTTAGCCAATTCCGCATTTTAGTGTCTGTTCGTGTCCTAAATCTGGCACCAAATTATTTGCCTATTACAAATGCATTCAGCTACAAGTTATAAAACACCTGTAAGTGGCTTGAACAAGTTTCTCTCTCAGAAACTAGAATGGGGCAAGGATGGAGGCAGGGAGGTCAATTAGGAAGTTCTCACAGTAGTCTAGGTAGCAGCCAATGGTTTCTTGGATGTCAATTATACCTTAATAAAGTTGCAGAGGGGAAGAATAGCTCCTAGAACTTGGCTTGAACAACTAAATGGATGGCGGTGTCATTCACTAAAATGGACAGAACAAAGAGGTATATGTTTGGGGTTGAAAATTAATTGGGGGGGGCAAGTTAAGTTTGAGATGCCAGTAGACATTCATGTGGAGATGTCAAGTTGTTTAGAGGAGTTAGAACTTATAGGCAGAGGTCATTGTTAGAGATATAACTTTTGGAGTCAACTGCTTGTAAATGGTACCTAAAACCATAAGTCTAGGTTGACTAGAAGATGAGAAGTCAGTGAAAGAACCCAAGAAAGAATAGCCAATAAGGTGGGGAAAGGACCAAGAGGCAGCAGAAAACAAGAGAAGAAAACATTTCAAAGTAGTAATGGTCAACTGTGATAAACAGTACTGAGAAGGCAAGCAACAGAGAACAAGAAGGTACAACGGAAATTGCATGGAGATTACAGTTTTAGTAGCATTGTGGGGAAGAAACCAAAAGCAAGATTATACAAATGAATGGGAATAGTCTATTAGAGAAGTAGCAATTGGTGATTCAAGACAGAAATGACACAGGGTAAGAGCCACAGAAAAAGTGGGAGCATTGGTTAAACAGAATGAGAACGCGTTATCCGTCTATCAGACACTGAGCTTGTTAAAGGAAGAAACCATGTCTTATTTGTATTTATGTCTCTGGTAACTCCCAGCACAGTGCCTAGTACATAGTAGGTATTCAAGAAATGTTACTGAATTAATGAATAAATGAGCAAATGGAAGTATGGATGGATGGCATATGCAGGGCTTGAAAATGAACTAACTCAAACTTCGGAGTAAGGAAAGGAGGAGTCTTGAATTAATAGGCTTTCTTCAGGAACTTTGGGGTCCTGGGATTTCTCTCTGGGATAGGGTTGACAGATTTCAAACTCAGATGAAGGTGGGAGGAGGAATGTGTACTGTCAATGGCAGTGGCCTTGGTCAACTTGTGAGGCCCTGATCTACTAAAGCAGACTGCAGGAAGGGTTCTGGGATCATCTACTAACTTAACCACTTCCTTTCTTTCCCTGTCTCTCCCTTTCTGAGTTCAGGCTCATATGAAAAATAATTATGTATCTTTATGGACACAGATGGGAGAACGGATTTTGAAAATGACAGTCCCAAATTCATTTACTCATATGGTCAATAGACATTCACTGAATGACAGTCTTGTATAGGAGGAAAAGTATAAGGGCAGAGTTATGCAGGGCTTATCAATTTGTTTCTTTCATTAATGGGTCTTTTTTTTTTTTTGGAAGAGATTTGTCCTCTCTTGAATGATAGCTGATTTCACAAACTGCATAAGTAAGATGGTGTTTGAACTGGGCTGCCCATAAAGTCTTGGTGGGACTCAGATACGAGTAAATGTGTATGCAGATGATGCAGCTTGTTGCATAGAGCAAGCAGAAGCTGCACAAAGGCCAACCTTGGAAATGTGGGATCCAAGGCCAGCTCCAGCATTTCTGACCTTTTCATTAGGAGAGGAATTAAGATTCCTATTGCTGACTGAAAGAAAAAAGCACAACATAAAAGTTGTGAGTTAAGCTTTATTTAGGGGACTTACTGAGAACTACAGCTAAGGAGACAGCTTCTCAGATAGCTTTAAGGAATTGCTCTAAAGAGGTAACGGAGGAGCCAGATATATATGAACTCTTGAGGGTAAAAACATGTAGTCAAGCATCAAAAGATTACTGCTAGTCACAAAGAATACATACCTCAAGTTAATGATTTTAGCGCTCTTCTATGTATAAGGAGGTGCAAGAACCTGGGGTTATTTGAAATTTTCCATTAGATATGCCTCTTAACTGTCTAAGGGCCAATATATCCAAAGCACAGAGTATTTCCTGTTTTTCTCCACCCTGAATTCGCCTCAGGGTGGACAACTGCAGTGGCTATAGATCCTTATAGAACCGGAATGGCAAGCAACATTTTTTTCTTTGCACTATTATCTTCCCACTTTGCAGTCAGTCAGAAGAACCCAGGAACCTGTAAATGTGGAGGCAGAGGTGGAGCTGTAAGCCAGCTTTGGCGCCCGCCCCAACCACATTCGGCATCCTACCTCCTCGCCCTTCCTGGGGGCTTCTGGGGTTGCCTAGCAACCTGCCGAGACTCTGGGGGTTCAGGTAGCCGAATTCAGGCTCCAGCCCACTGTCGCCCTCCGGAAGGTAGGCAGAAAAAAAGCCTCCAACCGGCCCCTCCTGGGCCTGAACCCGTTACACTTGGAATCACCCCAGCTGCCCACACTGCCAGGCGCCGAGCAGGGGCGGGGCTCCGCGGCGCCAATGGGCGGGCAGAAGGGAGCGCGCGTGCGCATAGCGGGTGGGGGGGGCGGGGCCGAGAAAAGGCCTTCTGAGGACGGGTGCTGGCGAGGCTCACGCCGGAGGGCTTTGCCTCTGGAGAAAGCTGTTTAGCGTCCCGTGGCAGCGAGGGTGAGTGAACCAGGGAGCAGCCGCGGTGGGCCTGCGGCCTGTGAGGTCTGTGACCCAACGTTGGAGGAGGGGGTCTGCGGGGTGGCATTCAGCGGGGTGGGATCCCGGAGTGCCTTCGTGGAGTTCGGGGCTTCGGGCTCAGGTTGGAGGCAGGAGCGGCCGGGGGAGGGGGGGGGGAGGCAGCAGCAGCCTTGGGAAGCTAGCCGACTAGCAGCCGAGCCTCTCTCCCTGGGCAAAAGCCGCAGGGATTTTAAAATGCGTGGTGGCCCCGGCCGGGACCGACCTCTGCCCTCTCGGAGGACCTGCGGCGGACCTGCTCACGGCCCTGAGCCCTTACTCTCCGTCTGCCGCTAGTACCCCGTCTCCCCTGGGGAGACAACAAACTCGTCCTGTCTGCCTGTGAGCCTGGCCAGGCTGTGCGGGGGCGGAGGCAGCTTGCATTGCCCTCTTGTATTCCCTGTCTGGGCATCCACCATCTACCCAGTTGCCCAAGCCAGAAACCTGGGCGTCGTTCTCACCCTCTGCACTCTTTACCCACTCACATCGAATCCATGACAAATCTCTCTTGGGTACACCCACTTCTCCACGCCCGGTCCCTCTGCTCTCGCTAGTTCAGGCCATCGTCATCTCTCTCCTGGACTATGTCAGTAGCCTCCGGACTGGTCACCTGTATCCCTTCCCCATCCTTTATAGTTTATGTATGGAAAGCCAGAGCGGTGATCTTGAAACACAAATCCGAACAGATCACCAGACCCCTCTCCCCATTGCCTTACTGCCCTTCCGTGGATTCCCATTGCTCATCCAAGTTCTTGAACAGGGCTTTACAAGGCCCTTCACGACCTCTCCTCTTTTTCCTTTACTCTAACTTGTCCATCACTATACTGTCTTCAATTATATTGAACCCTTTTTAGTTCCTGAATTCTACCAAGTTACTTCTAGGCTTAGGTGTTTGTTACATTATGTTTCCTCTGCCTGAGGTGCTATCCTTTAATTGCAAGAATAATCCTTCATGTGTTAAGACAGGGATGGGTTGGGGCTTTGTGATACCCGATAGTTGTCTTATTTACTCATCTCTCTTTTCCATGACGTGGTAATATGTGTGATAGCAGCCTCTCTGTCACAGTCCTAATCTCAGTACCAAGCTGTTCACGAAGAATTAGTTAAATGTATAAATGAAGTATGGCAGCTCCTTGGGCTCTCCAAATGAACAAATAGATGAAGTTATTAAGTGCTCGTTTTTTGAGAACCAGTTCTCAATCCCCAACCTGTGTAGAGGTTTCTTTGGGCTAGGAACTTGGTTCTTTTCTTGCCTTCAGTCCAGGACTACAGCTGTTTTAATTGGGGAAGTACCAGTCAGAGTTTTTCTTTGGCCTTGACTCCGAGTACAGGATGTCTGGATGTTGGTGAGCATGGCTACCTTGAGTTTGAATTCTTAACTGAGGGCCCCAGCATGAGAGAGAAGTTGCGAACAGCAGCTGTGATTTCTTTGGGAGGAAGGCTGGTTCCAAACTCTTGCATGATAGTAAGACTAAGGACACAATGAGAGGGAGGGTGGGCCAGGCCAAACCACTGGTGGGAGGGCTCCGAAGGGAAGTTATTTTTCTAGCTTAGGTCAGATCCTCTATGATAGGGAACAACATACCAAGGTGCCAGGACCCACCACCCTAATTCAGACATGAACGTGTGCTATGCCCAGGTCAGCTCAGTACTTGCCGACAAATTCAGTAGGCTAAAGGAGAGATGGAAAATGGGTTCCTGGCTCTCACAGGAGGAGGAAACGAGAAAAACAAAAGGAGAACAATATATGAGCATATGTTAAGGCTAAGTGAGTGTGAGAGACTGCAGACTGAGGTCAGAGGAGGAAACAGTTGGTCTTGGCAGGAAGAACCCCGAGATGACATTTGAATTGGGCCTGGGAGGAAGAGGGAGGACTGAGAGATGGAACCAGTGGGAGCAAATGCTCTGGGCCTGGAAGAGGCTGCTGGAGTGGTGAGGGAAGCCCTGCTAAGTCAGGGCACTGAGGGAGCCCACTGCTGACCCTGTTCTGTGCTTCCCTCCCAGGACGGACCGACGCTTCTCCTTGTGAAGGATCTCAAAGTGTGGGTTGTGTTCAGAAGTCTTTTTCAGAAATCTCTCTTCCTTTGGATTTTCTTCCAGCCTGGCCTTTATAATTTCTCAAAGGCCTGTGAGCCCAGAACTCCTGGGGCTTATCTGCCAAACTCTGTTGTGGCCTTGAGCTAAATAGTTGGAGTGCAGATGATGCAACTTGTGTTTTTGGCGGAAGGGAGTTGCTTATATTTCCTTTTCAATGTGAGCAGTTTAATTTGTTAGGTGGCAGTCAGATTCCCCATTCTCATTGTAGCACTCGTAGGGGGAAGTTTCTTTTCTGTGTTTGTACATTTAGCTTTTGTTGTCTTCTGATGGTTAGAAAACTGTGACAGCAAACAAAAATGGGGTAAGTCCAAAAAGGATGATCCTTGGCCTTTATCCTGCCTCTCTTGAAGAGGGGATAATTTGGAGCCAAAGTTACTGTATTGCCAGTCACTTGGTTGCTTTTTGATGTTATTTGAATAGAACCTCTTTCCTCTCCCTGCCCCTCTCCCCATCTGATATTCTAAGCATCCAACCACATAGTTACAGGAAATGGTGCCATGAGTCCAGTGACCACCTACCTCTACTATCTGATAAATATCTCCAAAAAATGTTTTATCCTCAATTACAATGACATCAAAACTTGGCAACATATCTGTGAAGGTGGTAATCCCCCTAGCCCCCAAGGACCATGGCACACAGGCTGAGAACCACCAGCCTCTGTGCCAGGCACTGTGCCCCATGCTGGGAATGTGGATCTGGTCCCCATGCCACAGAGCCCCGTCCAGCTGGGGGCACTAACAGGTAATCAGCAAGGTCAAGGATGCATGCAGAGCTGTTGTAAGTGATGGACAGGACCCTTCTGAGGGAAACACTTAGGAGCATATGGGAAGAATGCCTGAGCCAGACTGGGAACTGAAGAAGCCTTGCTGGGGAAGGAGACATTAACACATATGAATCTGAAAGGCTTGGTTGGAACTGGCTTCCCCTTCTGGTGCCTCCTGACCCAGAACTGTATGGAATGTGCTCAGAACAAGTCATTCTGCTCTGATCAGGGCAGTCTCTGCTGAGGGTAACTTGAGACCTTGTTTTCTGGTACCAGGTAGAGTGGCAGTGGCCTCATCAGAGTCTGGACACTTTTATTTAGTAAAATTGGAGTATAGTTTCTGGCTGTTCCTTAATTATTTTCTAGAGATGAGAGTTAATTGGGATGGCCTTTTTTATTCCATCCATATAGTACTGGAACAAAATTATGGCATGAATTGAAAATTAAGTAAATATTTGTAAAGAAAAAACATGTTTATAGTAGAAATTTTAGAAGTAATAGAGAAGTAAAGAGAAGAAAAATCAAAATCTCTCCTAATCTCATAATTCAGAAAATAATCTTTGTTAATAGCTTTTAATCATTGTTTTGTGTATGAGGAAGATACATACATTGTTTTGTTTACTATTGCAATGAATTATTCTTTACAGAATTTTGTAGCCTACTCTTTCTCTTGATATATACTGAAAATCTTTTTCTATTATTAACTATGATAGATTGCATTATGATGTCCCTATTCATTAGTAAGATTACTCATTTTTGAAAAAAAATTGATTAATTTTTATTGATGTATAGTCAGTTTACAATGTTGTGTCAATTTCTGATGTACAGCACAATGTTTCAGTCGTACATGTACGTACATATATTCCTTTTCATATTCTTTTTCATTATACATTACTATAAGATATTGAATATAGTTCCCTGTACTATACAATATAAACTTGTTGTTTATCTATTTTATATATAGTAGTTAGTACCTGCAAATCTCAAACTCCCAATTTATTCCTTCCCACCCTCTTTCCCTCCTGGTAACCATGTTTGTTCTCTGTGAGTCTGTTTCTGTTTTGTAAATAAGTTCATTTGTGTCTTTATTTTTTAGATTCCACATATAAGTGATATCATATGGTATTTTCCTTTCTCTTTCTGGCTTACTGCACTTAGAATTGTGATCTCCATGGCCATCCATGTTGCTGCAAATGGCATTATCTTGTTATTTTTCGTGGCTGAGTAGTATTCCAGTGTATGTATACACCACATCTTCTTTATCTAGTCATCTGTCGATGGACATTTAGGTTATTTCCATGTGTTGGCTGTTGTAACAGTGCTGCTTAGGTGCTCCTTTTTGCACCCTAGAAGTGACTGTTGTCTCCTTAGGGACGATACTGCTGACAGGTCAAGTGGGTTTGAGAAATTTTCTTAAACATTGTGGGGATGGCATTCTTCTGGGGTCCTACCCCGCAGAGCCTTTTGGGGTGGTGAGAGGGCCTGCAGCACCCATCCTCCTCAGCCCCAGAAACAGAGCCGAGATGGCGGCAGCTTCAGAACAGAGCACTACGAGGCGTATGCAAGGGTGTGACCAGTACCTCATGCTTTCTCACTGCTGTGGGTTTTGTGGCTGCCGTTGGCCCATTAGAAATGACTGGTCCTTGTTATCCAGGGAAGTGAATGTGTCAGTGAGGTCTTTTCTTTGTGTTGTGTGGAGGTCTCCTGGCTGTCTTCACCTTCCTTTTTGAGGTCAGTCTGTAAGCCCCTGGAAGGACCAGGACTTTCAGTTGAACAGGAGTTAATAAAGGCTTGCCTGCGCCCTGGTGGGGTATGGATGGGGACCAAGCACTCCTGCCTCGGGGAGCTTGCAGTGTAGCTGACCATGTCTTCTTGTTGACCACAATTCCAAGTCTGGCCAAACCCCGTGAGTACTTGATGGAACCTAATTTCTATGGAACTCTCCTCTCCAGGGCTCTTTCACTGCGGTTCAGTCACTTGCCTCTGTCACAGCCCCGGAAGATGGCCAAGGCAGGGATTAATGTCCTCTATTCCAAGTCCACTGCCGCAGGCCTTGATCTAACCTGCCTCATCTCTTTCCTCAACCCCTGTCTCTGGTCTTGCTCCATGAAATACCTTCCCCGCCACACTGCCAGATGAGCCATTCTGAAACCAAGCTCCTGTTCATGCAACCTCAGCAGCTCCCGTTTATCTCGGGAAACGTCAGCCCCCTTGGCCTAGTGTGCAAAGCCACATCCAGAACAGCCCAGTCAGCCTTTGCAGCCTGCTGCCCACTGTTCCATCTGCTTCAGACCCTCTAGGCTTCTGCCCGACTGGACCACTTGGAGTTTCTTTGCCACGTGTCTGCATGGACCCCTCTGCTCGCACCTCCCCTTAGTCCTTCAGTCTTGCACGTCCACTGCGCGCTCATCCACCCGGGCCAGCTGAGGTGTCCCCACCTTCTCTGATTTTCCCTTGCCCAAAGGAAATTTCTTTCTCTGACCCCTTAGAGGATTTTGTCTTTCTTTAGTACACCTCATTTTCCACCTTTATTAGTGTTCTTGGTAGGAGGTATTTCTCTCACCATACTGCAAGCTACTTGTAGGCAGAAATAATCTTCAAATCCCTGTAAACGCTCAGTGGGTTGCTTGGCATTCTGAAGGTGCTTCAGGAAATGTCTTGGACCTACTCGTTTGAGTGATGGAGACCTGGAGTGCCCAAGGTCACCCGCAGTCTGGTGGCAGAGCTGGCCTGGGCCCAGTCCTCCTCTTCTCCAGCCTCGTCCCTTCACCAGGGTCCCCAGGAGCAGACAGTGTCAAGCCTTGAGAGAACCTCAGCTCTGGTGTTCTCACCTTCATCTTCTGTGTTCCCCACCTCCCAGGTACCAGTGACCATGAGGGCTCTGCGGCTGCTCAGAACCTCCTTCCTGTGCTGCCTGCTCTGGGCCTTTTGTGCCCCAGGTGCCAGGGCTGAGGAGCCTGGGGCCAGCTTCTCCCACCCCGGCAGCGTGGGCCTGGATAAGAACACAGTGCACGACCAAGAGTACGTATCAGCCAGGGCTGTGGTCCAGCGGCCTCCCTGTCTGCAGCTTTTTCTTTCTGCTATTTGTATGACCTCTTGATATTTTTCAAGGATGGTATTTATTCCTTATCGTCATCTGTAAGTCAAGTATTCTTTTTTCATCATCATATCACAGATGGAGGATCTTGAGGCCCAAAAAGGGTAGGTGACTTGCCTGAATTCATTCTCTCTCTCTCTTTCATTATAGACAGACAGACAGACAGACAGACACACACACACACACACACACACGGCCAGTGGTAGTGGCAGAGTCCAGAACAGAGCTAAGTTTTCTTGCCTCTGACAAGACCTTTTTGTTCTTTTTATTGGTACATTCAAACATTGAATCATTTGTTGCAACTTTTGCCCTGGGTCAGTTAGCCTCACATATTATACTTTGTTATCCTTTCGTTTATTTATTTTTAGAGGAGGTACTGAGGATTGAACCCAGGACCTCATGCATGCTAAGCATGCACTCTACCACTTGAGCTGTACCCTCCCCTATACTTTGTTATCCTTGAATTGCTTTAAGAAAAAAAAATTTAATAGCTCCCCAAAGTGTTGTAACAACACTCTAATAATAAAAAGGAAGAAACACCCATAATTTTACCAGCAGAACAGATGAACTGTTTAATTTTTCTTCCCTGGTCCTTTCATGGCCTTGCCTTTATCTGTCATCTTTGAGTGTGGTCTGCCACTGTTTCTGTTTGTTTTTTGGGGGATGAATAAACTTTAAGATCTTGAACTTTGCAGAGTCCTTATAATTTGGTAAGGACTGGTATGATCCCAGCATAGCTGCCAAGTGGTCTGAGTCTCACTGTTGGTTTTTAGGCATATCATGGAGCATCTAGAAGGCGTCATCAACAAACCAGAGGCGGAGATGTCTCCACAAGAACTGCAGCTCCATTATTTCAAAATGCATGATTATGACGGCAATAATTTGCTTGACGGCCTAGAACTCTCTACAGCCATCACTCATGTCCATAAGGAGGTAGGTCAGGCAGCCGCTCAGTGGGCAGCGTCTTGGAAGGGCTTCCCTTTGGTAATTCAGTCCCCTATCCTGATGACTTCCTCTGTCTTGTGCAGCAATATTGCTGCTTCTCCTTCTTCTGCTCACCCTCTGCTCTGCCTCTTTTCCTGTTCAGCTGTCGTCACAAAGGGTGACCGGCTGAGGCAAAAGCCCCAGAGCCCTGTATCTTTAGCAAGTTTCTCAGGCATTTCTGTTGCACATCAGAGGATGAGGACCAGAACCTATAAGGCAGGCCACATTCAAAATGCAGAGCAGGGGAGAAGGGGTATCGTTTGAGAAGAATGGTGAATCAGAACCAAGGGATCGAGGAACTTGGTGATAATTGAGGGTTTGGGTGACCCTGTGCAGTGCTTGTAGTTTACAAAGCATTTTCCGGTAAGGTAGAGATCTCCTTTGATCTTTGCAACAGCCTGGGAGTAGGCTGGGACCGGCCTTGTTATTACCTTCATTTTAGAGGTGAGAAAACTGAAATCCAGATCTTACGTCTCCAAATCTGATGTCTGTCCCTCTCTGGCACACACAGCCTCGAGAGGGGAGGAGAGGCAAAACTGGGGAGGTGCATGTGTTCACTCTGGCCACCAGGAGAACCGATCTGAGTTTGCGTTGAAGGCGGTGGGGAGTGCAGACAGCTCTGGGCAGGAGGCAGGCATGACTAGCGTTTGCCGTGGGAGGCAGACTGATGGGTGCGAGGAGAGACTGGCATCAGGGAGAGGAACTGGGGTTTAGCAGCCCTGGTAGGCAAGGATGGCAGTGGCAATAGAGGAAAGGGGGCACGCGGAAGTGGCAGAAGAGGAATCAGCCAAGGACGTGAACAGCGTTAGCTCAGTGGTGGGCACCATGAGCCCTGCCACACCTGCTTCTGGAGCAGAAATGCCTTCACCTCTAAGAGCATAATGGGGTCTACTAGTCGGCAGTGCCTTCTTCCTCTTGTTCTGACCCTGAGATGTTGTTCAGCGTGGACTGTTTCCACTTCAGCAGAGCTGACCCAGGGAAGGCCTGGGCTGTGAGCTTTTCCTTAAGATGGGTTGTGGGTCCTTGAAATCTGTGAAGCTCAGAATTCTGTATAGGCCAGACTCAGCTTTCTGCAATGAACATGTATTACTTTTGTAATGAGAAAAGGATGAAAAGTAATTTTTAAAAGGAATGATCAAGGGCCTCCATTGATTACATCAGCCTTTTAAGTGGCAAATATCATTTCTAAATTGGGGTATTGTGAATTGACTCTGTATCTGATAGTTCGTGGATTCCTAGAGGTAGCCACATACTACATTTGAAGGAGTTTTGGGCATTTTGTTTTGGACATTAACCAAGTACTTCCAGTAAAAGGTGCAGCTCATCATTGTCAAATTTGTAACTTGTAGGAAGGGAGTGAACAGGGACAAATGAGCGAAGATGAACTGATCAAGTTAATAGATGGTGTTTTGAGAGACGACGACAAGAACGACGACGGATACATCGACTATGCCGAGTTTGCAAAGTCACTGCAGTAGGTGGGACTTGGCCACCTCCTGGTTACACGCGAATGTGACCCACTGTAATGTGACTGGACACTTCTGGTAATGCAAAATAACTCATTTCCAAAGCACTGCTGCGGTATTTTGGGAAAAATCTGTAGCAATTTGTTGACACTGGGGTGAGAAAGAGGAATCAAGAGAAATAAAAGAGGAAAAATGGGACATGGTGTGGTCCCCAAGAACTGTTAAATCTCTTATTCGACAAGGGCTTGATTAAAGAATCCTTTTGAGAATATTGGCTATTGGAGCTGAGCACTCAGGAACTTGACGGAAAGAGTACTTCCAGGCTCTTGGTTTTAATTCATGCTACTTGAAAAGTAAGATGAGCTTTGCCAACTGGACACACTTTTCAGTAACAGTGAAGGAGTGGAGTGAATGCCAAATGTTTCCCCTACTGGGTCCTGTTTCTTCAGGTCAACGTGGTCAGTAGCCTGTAAAGTGCTCTTGGCCTAAAGAATAACTTGCTCTGGGCACTTTGGAAATGACACACCACTGACCTAACTCATTAACCTTTTTCAGTTTTTCAATATCTTATAAAACTACTGCCACAATCTTAGACTTTCTTTCTTTCATGTCTCTTTCAACCTAGGAGAGACCTCAAATCTAAAAGTTGTTCTCTACTTCTAATCATTAGCAAACGTTTTAGCTTTCTAAATATTTATATTTAACTCTCGTTTCTAGGGTTTTGTTTTTGCAGTTTAGAAACTATTAGGAAATGTAAGGACTTTATCTCTTCTGCTTGATACAGCAGGGATGAACTAGTAGCCGGTCTAGCCTAAGTGAGAAGTGAAGAGATTCTTTACCAGGCACAGTGATCAACCTGATACACATTAGATTGAGAAGTGATGTTTAAATGACCTCATCTAGCCTGAATACGTGAATTCTTTTTGATCAGGAAAGATTAGAAAAAGAAGCCAAAAAACTCTTAACAGTGTGAATCTCAACAGTAATTGAAATGAGAAGCAGCAACAGGTTTATTGGCTGTGACGGAAAGGCTGCGATAAGAAACCTGAAATGATGGTTGAATGGGGAAAAAAAAAGCTGCATAAAATTTGCTGTAAGATATATAGAGACTTATTTTCTTTCTTAAAATATTCTTATAAGAAAACATATAAGTATTTGTAAAAATGGTTTCCTGTGGCAAGTATTTGTGCGATCAAAGCTGAATTGTAAACTATTCTTGTAATATCGAGTTATTTTGAAAGATTTATATAATGAATTCTGGATATATGACCAATAAAACTGAAGAAACAAAAGGAAGAGCAGTTGATATTGTCCACGGAGGCTGCTTCTCCTACCACACGAAGGGTTGGTTGGCTTAATGCAGATGTTTACATGTGCCTTCTCCATCCCAGGTGCTGTGACCTCCCCCAGCTCTACCCTGTTCCTCTCTGCAGGGGTAGATTCCCAGTATTCAAAGTCACTTCCTCCCTTTAGGCATCTTTTTTCGCTCTGAATGAAATCACTTTTTGGACCTTTCTTCTCCGGCCAAGTTCAGATTATGACGGCATTCTCCAGCTTAGGAAAATACGGTGTTTTCTCCTTGAGTCTGGTGACTATTTTTCCTTTGCCAGAAAATTTAATTAGATAGCGTTACTGAAAGCGTCCCAGGCCCAAGCAAAAAGCGCAGTCTCCTCTGGCTTTTTGGAAGTGACACTTTGTTCTGCCAGTTGCAAAGTGAGCAAGGGAAGAAATTCCCATTGCCTTCCTACCGACCCCCAGCCCTGCCCAAGACCCTATCTTGCGCTGACCCTTCTCATCCAGAGGAACTTAGATAACAAGTGAGAATGTTCTAGTTTGTGGTGTTAAAAATTACATTGTGGTGTCTCTGTGCCTAAAGCCTTTTCTATCTTTACTGTTATTTCCTGAGGAAACAATTACTGAGGTTTGACTAATTTTAAGCCATGGTAAGTACTGCTAAATTGCTATTCTCGGAAAGTTGGGCTAATTAATACTCATCACCATTGTATATAAAGAGCTGTTTCCTTTAGCTAGACCCATAGCATATCCCAACAAGTTTCCCTAAACCTAGAGCAACCAGACATCAGTGCTTTTTAATTTTTGTTCAGAATAGCACAATCCACACCAGTGTTATATATCTACCTACCATTTGTTCATTTGCTGATTTATTTCTTGGGTATTAGTTATGTGTTTGTCATCTAACCTCTCTGGTCTAGTTTTTGGATTTCAGTACCTCCTGGAAGAGAGGAAAAAGAGAAAAGCCTTTCATCGTAGGCCAGGCTTCTCTTGAAGATGCTGAGGGGAACACAGAAATATTTTTGCACAGCATCTCCAATAAAAATAAAAGCTAAATTACATTTCAACTTTAAGAGGGAATCCATTATATCAAGGACTCAACCAAATATCTAGCATTTCACCAGGGAATTAGCAGAAACCATTATGAGACATTATGTCTGAACTTTTTGGACATCAAAAAAAAAAAATACAGGACTTTTGCTTTTGGGAAAATGGAGTAGACACACTTCTCTATTCCTCCAACCAAGCACAACAAAACCCCAGGACATGAGGCACAAAACAAACATAGGAGACTCTGAACGGTGGAGAGAAAAAGGCAGACTGGACAGAAGCCTTGGGACCTAAGCAGCAACATGGTGGTGAGTTCCCTGTCTTTCTGGTTTTTTTGTTTGTTTGTCTTTTGCCTCATATATCCCAGACTTGGAGCTAAGGAAGCTGGCAACCCAGAAATGCCAGAAGGCACAGACATAAAAAAGCCCCAATGAAAACCTGCTCCCTAGCCAATGATGAAGAAAGGGGCAGCTTCACAAGGCAGAACACTTTTAGACAATAAGTACTCTACTCTAGCCAAACACCACTGGGAAAACTGTGGCCCTGCCAGCAGAGACTTCCGTCCTTGCCAGCCTGTAATGACGTGCCTCTCCTCCCTATATTTGAAGTGATGCCAGAGGAGGCCAAGTAGGGTGCTGGGACTTTCATTCTTCCCACCCCCTGGGCAGTACCAAGGCCACCCTCCTGCCCATAGGATCTGTGGAGAACACACAGGGAACCTGGATCTGGAGTGGATCTGGAGTTCCACCCTCACCTGAGTCCTCTTCCCCTTCCTTCTGGGTGTGTCAGAGGAGGCCTAGTGGAGGGTCAGGATTTTCCCCACTGCCTGGTGATAACAAGGCTACCCCCACCACAGTGTCAGTAGAGACCACGTGGTGAACCCAAACTCCCACCCCGACCTGACAGTAATGAGGAGCTACTGGACTTGTGTTTCAGTGGAGGCCAAGTGGGGAGTCTAGACTTCTATTCCACTTGTCAGTAACGTCAGCTGGAGTGATGTCATAGAAAACCAGATAAAATGAGCTTGAGTAAGATCCAGTTTTGGTGGGTGGGTATAGCTCAATGATAGAGTGTATGCTTAACATGCACGAGGTCCTGGGTTCAATCCCCAGTACCTCCAATAAATAAATAAATAATTGTTTAAAAATCCAGTCTCATTGCATAACAGGAAAATGTCCAGGTGTCAGTTTAAAAAAATCACTTATCATACCAAGAGATAAGATCTCAAACTGAAGGGAAGAAGCTGCTGATACTGAGGAAGCAGACGCTATCTGTCAAATATCTGTATTAGCTTTTAGGTAATTAGATGGTTTAAAACTATCTGACGAAGATTTTAAAGCAGTCGTGATAAAAAAATACTTCAAACAATCACAAACATGTATGGAATAAATTTTTAAAACCCAAGTCTCTGTGAAGAGATGGATATTATAAAGAAGAACCAAATGGAAATGTAGGAACTGGAAAATAAAATAACTGAAATAGAACCTCAGTGTATAGGCTCAGCAGCTGAATGGACAGGACAGAGGAAAGACTCAGCGAACTGGAAGATAGGGCAATCGATTTTTACCTAGTCTGACCATCAGAGAGAAGGTAGACTCAGGGACCCATGGGACTGTCACAAAAGATCCAACATTCCTCCTTTCATCAGAGTCCCAGAAGAAGAGGAAAAGAAGATTGGAGCAAAAAAAAAAAAAAATCCTCAAAGAAATATGGCTGAAAACCTTGGAGATTTGACAAAAGACACGAGTCTACCAATTCAAGAAGCTGAGTAAACCCCAAAGAGACTAAACCCAGAGAAACTACACCAAGACTCATCAGAGTCCAACTTCTGAGAACCAAAGACAAAGGAAAAAATCTTAAATGTAGCGAGACAGAAACACCTTACCTATAAAGGAAAAACAACTTGAAGAAAAGAACTTTTCTCATCAGAAACCATGGAAACCAGAAAGCGCAGGCACACAGTTTTCAAGTACCAAAGAAAAGAGCCCTCAGTCCAGAATCTTATGTCTAGTGAGAAGATCCTCTCTGAGTGATGGGGAAATCAAGATATTCTCAGACAAAGAAAAATAAAGAGACTTTGTCACCAGTAGATCTCTAAAAAAACAAACAAACAAACAAAATGGCTAAAGGAAGTTCTTTAAACACAAAGGAAACAATAAAAGAAGGAAACTTAGAACAGCAGGAAGGAAGAACATGGTAAATAAAACAGACTTTCCTTCTCTCAAATTTTCTAAATTATGTTGGAGCAGAGATTATAACAATCTGAGGTGGTTCTAAATGTTTGTAAAGGAAATATGTAAGGCAGTTATACTGCAAATGCAGGAGGGTAAGATAATGCAAAGGTGAGTTTTCTTTACTTCACTCGGACTGGGGAAATGATGAAAGTGAAGTGGTACAGCCACCCTGAAACACAATGTGGCAGTTTCTTAAAAACTAACACTGTAACGACCATATGATTCAGCAGTTGAATTCTTGGACATTTATGTTTGCATGAAAACCTGCCCATGAATGTTCACAGCGACTTTATTTGTAACAGGCAAAAAGTGGAAACAACTTAAAAGTCCCTCCACAGGTGACTAAAGAAGCTATAGCACGTCCATACCACGGGACCCTCCTCAGCAGCCAAAAGGAGCAAACTGTTGATACGGGCAGCAGCCTGGATCTCGTAATAGAGCATTATGCTGAGTGAAGAAAAGCCAGTCCCCAAGGGTTACACACTGCATGACTCCATTTATATAGGGTTCTGGAAATAACAAAATTACAGAAATGGAAAACAGATTTGTGGTTGCCAAGAATTAAGGAGGGGTTGGGAGCAGGAGAGGAGTGGGTGTGGCTGTACAAGGGCCACCAGAGGGACCCTTGTGGTAACAGGAATCAATATCCCTGTGGAGGTACTGCATTATAGTTTTGGAAGGTGCTACCATTGAGGGTAACGGGGTCAAGGGTACACAGTATCTCCCTATGATTTCTTACAACTCCGTGTGAATTATCTACAATTATCTCAAAATACAAAGTTTAATTTAAAAAAAAAAACGGTGTTGAAAGACATAGGCTTTTCAACACCACAATGGCAATTTTAAACTTAGGACCTTTGGGACTGTGTTAGAACAGGCCTGTTGCTTGGTGTTAGAGCCCGAGGGGCTGCCCTGGCAGTGCTCACAATTAGAGCCTTCTTTCAGAGACTCAGAGAATTTGCTTTGCTTTGCCAGAAATATTGCACTGGGCATTTTCTGTCCGTGAATGTTTAATTGCCTCCCACTGGGTGGCTGGGGAAGAACATACAGGTCATGCTTGCCAAGGCTAAGAGGCCCTGCTCCCCAGGGCGGGAGAGGGGGTGGTGAGGAAGTCCTTGCACTTCGGTGGAGGAGGTCTGTGGGGCTGGCCTAAGGGGCTGGGCTCCCACAGGACCCAAAAAAACTGAGTGTCCCTTCCCCCTGGCTGTGGGTACAGCCAAAGAGGAGTGGAGCGGGGATGTGGTGAATCTGAGAGGAGAGACCCAACAGGTGTCCACACTGAGATCTTGGGAAGAGACTTGGAGCCTCATGGATGTCAGGGAATCAGTTCAGGCAGTCGTACGGGTGTCATTCATGGGGCAGGCTCTGGCGCCCGTGAATAAATTCTATGAGCTCTGTGGGTTGTGAGATGGGAATGGGGTAACCATTTCTCCTCTAATACCCAGGAGTATAATTGCTCTTAAATTACTCACTGTTAATCAAGTTATAACCGAATATCCAAGTCGTATGAGAAGTTGCATGCTGTCCTGTGCTTGGGTTTTTTTTTTTTATTATTAATTCTTATTATTTACTGAAGTGTAATTGATTCGAAATAATGTATTTTTTTAAATGCCAGATAGATATGGTTTAAAGTAAGATTCCAGTCCCCATCAGTCTGCCTGCCTGCCCTCTGCTGGGGTCTGCTCCTCTTCTACATGGCATTGTTTTGGAGGGGTCCTAGGTTCCACAGACCTAAGTCTGTTTTCTCTTGTCCCCCAGACCACCACCCTGACTTGAGTGCCTGCCAGGGCTGGGCCTGGAAGGACCACTCAATCAGCGTTTATTGACTCTCTGCCCCTGATGACCCTTTGAATGTCTATTTTAAGATTCTGAGATTTTTTGTTACCTTCCCTATTGATCCCCTAAGGTCTCTTGACACAAAACTTGTCATTTGCATGTGCACCACTGGATGGCAGCAGTGTCTCACAGAATGTCCTTTCCTGGCTTTTGGTATCACATCCAAGGGCTGTTTATCTTTTGAGTCAGTTCTATTTTCTCTCCTGGAAAATTCAAGCTCGCTCCTCCTCCTCATTTCCCTCCACGTGAGTGGATTTCCCAGACAGAGTCATCACTGCATTATTTTGCTCCTCCAGTGGGAAGGTGGTGAGGAAGAGTGGAAGAGTGTGGGTGGGTGGGTAGACTGTCTAAGGTCATGTACAAAATGATCTGACAGGTCTGAATGGGAAATTCAATTCCTCCCGGCATTTACCGAGCACCTTCTATGTGTCAGACCTAATGCTACGCTTCACTTACAGGATACACTGTCCCTGTCACAGATGTGTGGTCAGGTACTGAGAATGAAGGGAAAGAGTAGCTGTGGTCTCTGGGGATGGAGAATGGTTTGGAGTTGCAGTGCGGAGCCAGTGCTGGTGTGAGTGGTGCTGCCCTAACTGGGCTGTTCACTCCACTTGGAAAATTTAAGTGACAACAGACTCTGATTGCAATGAAACTAAAATATGTGTGTGGATGAAGCCTTGAAGGTGACATGTAAACATGAAGTCAGTAGATGGATGCAACCGAAGAATGATGGTCGATATGAAATGTTCTCCATACAAACAACTCTGTCCCATTGCCATAATCTAATTTTTAAAATATAAAACACTAAAAAGCATACAATGGATGATGCTAGTAAGAAGTAGACCCTAAACTTGCCCCAGACCTATTACATACGCTATTCTTGGATGAACGGGGTTTGGTGACAGACCTCACCGTAGATTGTGTTCGAGTCACTGAACTTGACAGAAACACAGAACACTTCCATGTGGGGTCAGTGGCTTTGTTTGCTTCAAGGTGGCATAAAAGCCTTTTAATTTTCAAATCCAAGAGGCAGGCAGGTTGACATCAAATGCCTCTGCGTATTTCTGAGCGGCAGAGCTGAATCACACGGTCTTTTTAATTGGATGTGACTTGCCCTCCCTTCCACACGATCATTTACATGAGCAAGATGAAAGGCTGACTCCTCTTCAAATCCCCCTGTATCAAATGGCCACCAGAAACCACTTTCCAACACATACACACAAATACACAATAAAACCAACAATATCATTAAAAAAAAAGAGTAAGAATTTGAAGAGAATAAAACTGCTCAGACTGAACTACTTTGGGGAAAGGCAGTATTTTTTTAATTTTTTATTGAAGTGTGGTTGATTTATAGTGTTAGTTGCAGGTATACAGTGAAGCAATTCAGTCATACATATACAGATATACATTTTTTCTTTTCAGATTCTTTTCCATTACATATTATAAGAAACTGAATATCGTTCCCTATGCTATTACAGTAGGTCCTTATTGTTTATCTATTTTATATGTAGTAATGTGTGTCTGTTAATCCCAAACTCCTAATTTATCCCTCCCCCAGGGGAAAGGCTGTATTAACCTTTCCCCAAACAATGAAAGTGGTGACTTGATGGGACAAGGCGGTGGTGCTGCTGTGGACCCGGGAAACTCTGAATGGGCCAGAGCAGTGTATGAAATCTAGGCTCTATCAACCTCTGTGTCACTTTGTTCTTTTTTCCTAACACGAATGCCTTCTGAAGGGAGGAGGATGCAGCTCACCAGTAGAACACGTGCTTAGCATGCACGAGATCCTGGATTCAATCCCCAGTACTTCCATTAAAAAACAAACAACACCCCCGCCCCCCCCAAAAGACCCCAAAACAAATGCCTTCTGAAAGCTCTCCACCCTATGGCAGTTGAGTCAGGAGAAGAGGGATTCCTGCCCCCACCCCCTTCATCAGGACGGCTCTCCAGGGGAGCAAGTCCACCCCACAGGGTGCCGCGATGTGGGGATGGGGGCGGAAAGGCACGGGAATTGATGGGATGCAACCCTCATTGGGAAAATGGGGTAGCTCCAAAGAGCCAAACTCTGAGGGAAAGACTGGGGTTGGGGCAACTCTGTCAGCGCCCCACACTCTGGAGTCTACATCCTAACCTTAATCCTTAATGCTTGATTCCAGCAAGCCCTCCAGATGTTACCGAAGCTGAGAAAATCCTCCTGCCCTCATTTCTCCTCAAAAAGTCACAGAAGGCTGAAACCCTAACAGACACGAGAAAAGCTTGCTTTTAGAAATTTTCATCCTTTTGCAACATGAGCACTAAAGAGAACTCAAATTGGTTTATTTATCATCCAGCCTGGAGGGCAGCACTCTGCAATTCGGTACAGAGAGCATTTTGGAGCATCTCTCAGGAGCCAGTACTGAGTGGGGTCCAGCGTCTCAGACCTGGGGTTTAAACTCTAGTGAAGATTCCAGGAATTAGGTGGTCCCTCATAGCCTCAGTTACCTCCTCTGTAAAGTGTGGATAACCTGGTGCCTATTTCATAGGATTGCTGTGGAAACTAAATGTCAAATGTCTGGCACATTTACTGATAACTGTTCAATAACTTGTATATATCAATATGCTTGTAGGCATGGATTTATTCAATCAAATCTGTTGGATCTCTGAGGACAGAAAGAGGAGTGAGACCCAGTCTCAGCCCTCAAAGAACAGAATACTTAATGAGCTTCTGTGAAGCTGGGAGCTGTATGAATATATATATATATTATACATATATATATATATATATACATACATATATATATATATACACACCCACATATATTTCACTGATTCTAAAATGTACTTTTTCATATTTTCACATCTTTAATTTGACAACACTCTTTCTTGGTGGTGAATGAAAATGAAATAATGGTGTGGCTTACAATCAGTGAAATCTTAGAGTTGGTGAAAAACAGTAATAATTATAAAGACAGAGCCATCAGCTCAGGATCAATTACTGATCCAGTAATTCCAGTACAGGTGACCCAGGATGCTGTCTTCTCTCCTCGGTTATGTCAGCTCCCCGACTGCCTTTGGGGAATGGGAGTGGGAGGGGCCCTGGGTGACTGGACTCATCACCTTCTTGGCGGCTGAGCGGAGCAGTACCCAAACCCCAGTGCACAGATAGGTCCCGCCCCAGAGAAGGTAGTTGGGTCTGTGTAGGGGAACTTAGCCAGCTCGGTCCTTCCTTGGCCAGGGGATTCTTTGCCTGAGGGTAGCATCTTAGCTGTGGGCTCGGGAAAGGATCGTTACCAGTAAACGTCAGTTTGCTCCCAAATGCTGCTTGTCCAGGAGCCCACTGAAGCTGTCGCACGCTGGTTAGTGTGAAATCAGCCACGGTGGGGGCATTTACACCACAGCAATGGGAAAACCCTACCAACCAATGCTTTCCCCTCCTTGAGAGAATCAGTTTACCAGTACATCCTGTGACTTCTCCGTAGCTGGGTGACCTTGAGGGAGGATGTCATGGAAAAGCACTCTGACTGAGACTCTGTCTTTCCATCTGAAAGGGGATCATTGTATTTCTCACCTCATGGGGTTGTGGGGTAATAAGTAAGTTCATCAGAAAGCACCTAGCCCAGGGCCAGCCTCCATCAATTTGCAGTTTATTCTTTTACTTTAGAAGGTTTCTATAATGTCTTCTCCTTGGGAACTTGCCAGAGAGAGAATGGAATGACATGAACATTCTCCATGAGACAGTACAAGTCTTCATGTGGCTACTTAGCATTTAAACAGTGAGGATAATAGTAACGAAATTTACAGAACCTTTGATAGTTTGACTAACTGTATTTAAGGCGGCACAACCTCACGTGATAGACACTGCTATCCCCATTCTGCAGATGAGCAAACCAAGTCTCAGAGAAGTGACTTACTCTGTGTTACGTGGCTGGTAAGTAAGGCAGGAACCACAATTTTTGATGTATTTATTTTCTTCCCCATCTCATCACAACAAAGCTTGTGTGAAGAGCCCTGGTGGGGGTGGATAGTAGGTGGGGGGGGGTGGTAAAACACACTAAACGCCCAGGCCCTACAAGGTTGCTGCCCAAAGCTTAAAGTTTAGTTGGAAAACTTAAAACACCTGCGAGGCCATCACTTGGGAAGGATGACAGGGCAGAGTTGCAGAGGCCGCCATCTGCGGGCGGTTCAATGAATTCACTTACACAAACACGGTGGGGCAATGCAAGATGGCACAGAACCTTCAGACTAACACATCTGCACTTATGTTCCCCTGGACTGTGTTTCTCGATTGTGTCGCAGTCCTGCTACCTTTGCCTTGGTGTCTGCAGGGGAAGCTGAGCTCAGGGCTGAGGCGGCTCTTCCTTCTTTTTCCCTTGGTTGCAGTTAAACTTTCCATTTTCTCCAAGACAAACACCAAATTCTTGAAAGCTGAAGCCATCCACCCTGGGTGTGAACGAGGTTGGTGATTTAGTCTTTGGTTTCTCCAAGTATGACCTTTATTGCCCAAGTTGCTTATTGACTTATGAGCTGATTAAAAGGAAGGGGGAAAAACCCTCTCCCAATTAAAGATGCACACCAGAATTTCAAGTTGAAATTCAGCAGCAGTTTGGCTGCAGTTGAGGAAACAGAATTTGAGCCAGATTAAGTCTTTGCATTAAGAAGGTACTCAAGGATCCAGCCCTGTGGCTCCAAGGAGTACACTGTCTTCCCTTAGACAAGGAGAAAGTTAGCTGCCTTCACTTTGGGCTTTGCTGAGAAGATGAGGTAATTATTCAAATAATTCAGGAACCCAGAGGGAGCAAGGGGGACGCGGCCGCCTAGTGTCTGGAGATGGCCACCATCAGCTGTCCTGATCACATCACCTCCAGGCCACCTGGTCACACAAGCCCGCTGGGTCCCTGAGCCCTCGTCTGTGGCTTAGTGAAGGAGTGGCTTCTTAAAGGGCTGCAGATGGAGGGCTGGGGCTGAATCTTGTACAGATGTGTCTGGTCAGTGCAGGGTTTTAACTTTTCTTCCCTTCCCAAAATATGTGTGCTGTCAGGAGGGGAATTCTACAATTCATACTTCTCACTGTTTCCTGGTTTTTACACCCACTTCACACACCCACAGAATGGGAGCCTGGTAAGGACTCTTTCGTCTTTAAAGATTTCATGCTTAAGATATTTGTGATTCATCCACATCTTGAAATACTAAGAATCATTTTGTTAAAAAATATTTGTTAATATGGGAAAATATTCACAAGGTAATGCTACGTGTAGCAATGAATGCTGGTTTTAGAAGTCACGTTCTGAAATGGTAACTCTGGAATTCTCTGGGCTTTGAGATGAAGGGTGACTGTGGGTTTTTAAATCTTTCTGCATCGGATGATATCCTAAGTGTTAATTTCTCTTTGAGGCCCAGGTGAACTGTAGGCTCTCCAAGTGCAGGGTCTGTGCTAATGTATTTCTTGATATGTCCATTGTGGCCATTTCAGGGATACAGGAGCCAAGAGCTAAATATCTGTTGAATGAATTAATGAGTGCTTTTCTGTGCAATGAACATATAATATTTTTATCATTATTAAAGGGTTGGGAGAGCAATAAATTTTAATGTACAAAAATAAGATGTACTCTGATGAAAATTCATATCCTTAAATGCCTTCATTAGAAAACAAACAACATCAACAACTTACAGAAGTTTGAATATTGGGTAAGTAAACAAAGTTGAACAGGGCTTCTGCTGTTGTGTCAGCTTCAGGAGGAGACATCGTGATGTCCAGGGACTCCCAGCTGTGGGGAGTGTCTGAAGAGCACACAGAGCCTCCTCCAGAGAGTCAGCGAGGATCTCCTGAGCCACCTGAGCCACCTTGGGGCTGATCTGCTGGCCAAGGGGAGGGGGGATGTTGAAATTGGGTGAGAGTTTGAGGTGTTGATAGTCAGGTGAACTGTTTTTATTATACAAAATGGGAATCTTTATTTATACCCAAGAGTAACTGGAAAGCTATGGAACCTGCCTGTGATTTTATTGGAAGGACATGAGTTGCTGGAAACCCTTTTGAGCCTCTGCTGGCCCCCTCCTCAGGCAGACCATCACGTGAATGGATTCCACTTGTCAGTGATAAGAACTGCTGTGTCCTTCATTGTAACTGACTACACTACAATTTAAAAAAAATAATAAAAATTAAAAATTAAAACAAAATAAAACAAGAAAAGAACTTCTATATCCTTAAAGGAGCCTTGTCACCTGTGTCCCTGTTCCTTCAGGTCCACTGTCCTGTGCAGTCCCGGTACTCAGTACATGTCCAAGGAAGTCAGCACATGTTTGTAAGTGGAATGAGAGGGGATCCTCAGGCAGCTGGGTCTGCTGAACTTGGCACATTTGGTGAAACTTGGTGGAGCAAGAAAGCAAGACCGAGAGGACACATGCATGTGTGTCAACAAGGTGGGGGACAGTGGTGGTGTGCATTGGTAGGAGCCAAACAGATTCAGCTTCTGGGCTTGGATCAGGTGCAGCTGCTGCTTCCCAAGTTACCAAACCCTGCACCCAGGCCTCCTCCCAGGGTCTCTGTTGCCCATAGGGTTTGACGGGGGTCAGCAATACAGCTTCATGTAAATGAGCCTGGAAAGAAACTGTGTCCTACTTCTGGTCCCTCCCCACCAGCTTGCACTTGCTAAAAGCATACTGTTTGATTCACCGACTGGCAGGGCGGGATAAGGTCTATTTAGTGCTCAACTTGGCTGTACATCAGAGTCACCTGGGCAGCTTTTAAAGCTACCAGGGCCCAGGCTCCACCCTGGACCAATTACATCAGACTCTCTGGGGGTGGGACTCATCAAGCAGACCTTTTAAAGACTCTCCCCTGTGCCCATCCCCCACAATCAATACCAACCAGCAGGGTCAGCTGAGAGCCGGACTGTAGCTGCATTCCGGCTGCTTATCCTGGTGTCATCCTGGCCCTGGCTGACCCCTAAGCGCTCTCTCAAAACATATATCTGGGGCTTAATGAGTAGGGGTGAGGCTGGGGTGATCCCTGCCATCTGTGAGGCTGCCTCTGGCTGTGGAAGATGTAACAGGCTCGCAGTAGCGTGGGCTGATTTCTCACAAGTGCAATTTACAAGGTAAAAATTTCTCTCTTCATAAAAATGTTCCATGTTCCTGTCACGAAGGGTAATTGAGGCTTTTAGCTTCTGTGTCACAGTCATCATGTATTTCTTTATGTGCCTGGTGGTATCGCCCACGGGGAATTAAGACATACTCTTGGTCAGTGAGTAACAGAGAAGCAGTATGAAATGGACATCCAGGCCAGGTGACTCAGCCGGGACCCGAGTCCTTGGAGAGCATCTCTTCCTGTTCCCATCCCTCAGTTTGCTCAGACTATAGTGAAGGAGGGTGGAAAAATCTGGAATGGCTTGTGCTTCCTCGTCTGTAAAAGGGGGTGACTATATTTACTTCTTGGGGCGACTGTGAGGGTTAAAGGGTGCAGTGAATATGAAAAATTTGGTGCGCAGCATAGTGGGCGATGCACGGTCTCTCTCTTTCCCCACAGGGCCCTGAACACACAAACACCATTTTACCTGCAGCAGGAGCCGAGAAATACTTGTGAACTGAGTTCCAAACAGCTGTGGGTTAGGGCCAGTGAGAATACTGTTGGGGTATTTTAGGCCTGTTCCCCTTACCTGCCAAGAAGCCCTGTGCTCTTTTGAGAGCCCATAGTCCAGAGAAGGGCTCCCTACTCCCTGAGATGGGAGCCCCCTAGTGGCAGGCTGTCGGGCCCTTGTTACTCCTCAGGCTGCCTCCTCACCTCATCTGCAACCCTGTGGGGTACTTAGACCCCCAAATAAAACAGATGCCATTCTTTCTCCTGACAGATGGGGAAACAGTAAGAGAAGCTAAGCTATTTGTCCAGGGCACAGAGCTAGTTCCTCCGTGCCAGTCATTTTCCCAGGCGTGGTGCCTGGCGGTGACCCTGTGCCCCAGGCCCGCTGGACTCAGGAATGAGACTGCCCCCTGGAGAGTCCTCCTGGGAGTGGAGTCTTGGGAGGAGGGAACCTTGGCGTTGGGAGCTTCCCTCCTCAGGGTCAGGGTATAGAACTGAGAAATCCAAAGACAGGAGATGGGGAACCAGGGTGCCTGGGAAGAGAAAGGATGGGGGTACGAGGACCTGGGGTTGGTCCAGGATGTGTCCGCTGCTCCCAAGCAGCAAAGGCACCAATGCATTAGGGAAAAACGGCCAACTGCTGACTAACCAGGAGGTTTCGTCCTCTGGAAAGAGCCCTGCAGTGGAGCTAGAGATGCCTGCGTTGGGCCTCCAGGTCTGCAGTGGTTGGAATGGTGATATCAGGAGTCTGAAGCCGGTGTGTCCCAGAGAGTGTGTGAGAGGTGGGGAGCGTCCCTAATCCTGGTTCTGCTAGCCACCAGCTGGTGGTCTTGGGCCGAGCTGAACTGTCTTGCATGCCTTGGTGCTCATCTTGCTGAAGTGGTGGTAGTAGTATCTATCTCAGTGCGCTGTTATGAGGATTAATTAAGGTAACACATAAGAAAGCTCTTGGAAATTTCCTGGCCCACAGCAAACACTACGTATGTACCTGCTACCATCTGTGCACATCCGTGAAGGTGCCGACACATGGCAGGCACTCCAAACTCAGGGAATCTGAATTTATCACTCCTTTTCCAGGGAGCAGGGGACAGCAGAGCCCTCTGTCTCAGGATAACTCCCCACAGCTCCACTTTGCATGTCCACTACCCAGCTCTGCTTGGTCAAGTTGGGCAGCCCGACTAGGGTTCAGGTTCAATGTACCTGGGACATGACATTCTGTGTGTGCTTTTTGTTTGTTTCTTTTGTGCTTTGGTGGTATTTGGCCAATCTGATATGGGTGAAATAATGCATTATTTTTGTTTTAATTTGCACTTCTCTGAATACCAGTTCTAAACTGACCACTGTATTTCACTTTCCTACTAATCTCAACCCAGAGACTGACTGGTGTGTGACTTGCACTTTAAAGTTTACATAGCACCCTCCCAGAAGAGCTAACGCAGGCCTCCCAACCAGGAGATGGGGTTTGCTCGTTGTCCCGAGTGCAGGGCTATGGAAACTGAAGCTAAAGACATGGAGTCGAGTCCGAGATGCAAGTGGGCTTGAATATGGATCTTCTCCTTTTTGTTAAAATTGAAGTATAGTTGATTTACAATGTTGTGTTAGTTTCTGGTGTACAGCATAGTGATTCAATTATACACACATATATATTCTTTTTCATTATAGGTTATTACAAGATATTGAATACAGTTTCCTGTGTAGGACATTTTGTTGTTTTAAATATGGATCTAATGTCCAAGCCTGGAATGTTCTTGCTGCCAAAAATACTTAAAACACCTCATTTTTTATTTTCTTAATTTAATTTAATTTTTGTTAATGGAGGTAGTGGGGATTGAACCCAGGACCTTGTGCATGCTAAGCATGCACTCTACCACTGAGCTATACCCTTCCCACCTGATTTTTAACATAGCTCTATAGACTTTCATATTTTCGATTCTTTTCTTAATGTATTTCAGAAATAGCATTACTTTTTCCCCCTCATACTGTCATGCTGGTTATCATTTGATTGGCTGCATAATATAACATTTTACCATAATTTACTCATCAGCCCCAGGTCATCGCTCATTTAGGCCATTCTGGTGTTGCTGTATTAGAAGCAATGCTGCAACAACCTTTTGGGGCCAGAATAATTGTCTGACTCAGAATTACTTCCGTAGAGCAAATTCACAAGAATGGAATTAAGGACTCGATGAGCGTGGACATTTTTATGACTCTCAATTCATCTTGGTATCATTGACCTCCAAAGGAAGCAGGCCTATTTATTCACTGTTCATCAATGTATGCATTCCTTGCTTTGTTTAGCCAGCTATATATCCACCCATCCATCTATCCAAGCACCTATTTATCCATCCATCCATCTATCCACCCAGCCAGCCAGCCAGCCCACCAGCCAGCCAACCAGTGTACACTGCATTTCCTCTAAGCCTTAAATATATTGCAGAAGTCCCACATGAGCGTGCATTCTGGTAGATGCATGTGGATGTGAGCATAGTGGGGGAAGCCTCTGCCCTACCCTCCACCCTATACCCTAGCTTCTACCCTTTCCTTAGACCATTGCCCTGAGCACCATGTTCCCAGGCTCTGCCTCTACACCCCCACCCCCTTCCGCTGCCCTCAGCTGACTCCCTCGATGATGCTGGCAGTCTTGGCTCCCTCAGTCTCCCTTTGCTTATTTTGGAAAGTCTGGCCATTTAACTGTAGCTGCTGGAGTCATTTGGTTCCAGCTGTTTCCCCAGGGCCTGGCTGGTTGAGGGTCTGTGCCGGAGACAGCCAGCCTGAGTTGGGGGAGGTCAGTTCCCTGGGGGAGAGAGAGGCCAGCAGTAGCTCTGAGACATCCTCAAAGGCCAGTGGCCTGTTGTGGGAGAATTGACTGTGGGTGAGCTTGGCCCCAGCCTTCCCTCGGAGCCTTAGAAAGTCACAGGATGTTTCTGAGATGCTCTGCTCCCTCCCCTCTGCAGCCTGTGGTCCACCGACACCAGGTTGTCACACTGTGTGTGTGTGTGTGTGTGCGCGCGGGCGCGCGCGCATGTATTTGGGGACATTGGGAAACACTGTGTGGGACTCTTTTTTGTATAAGAGAATCTTGACAATGAGGTTTTTTTTTTTAAATTAAAAATCCTCTCTGTTTCTTTGTTAAATAAGTAAAATATTGCTATGGTAGAAAGTACAGAGAAGCAATAAAAAATCATTTCTGATTCTACCCTCAAGCAGTGGCTATGCTAATACAGGGTGCCCACTGTTTGAAGGCAACTAGCATGGCTAAAGTGTGGCTTGGCTGGGTCAAGGAGGGCACAAGGCTGGAAGTCGTGGATTAAGGCCAGATTATTTTGTATCTCCAGGAGCCATACAGAGAGATGTCATGGGCCTTGTCCTTGGATCTGGGGTCAGAGCCTAACGCTGGCCATTTCCTAGTTGTGTGACCTTGGACAAGTTACTCAACTTCTCTGAACCTTTCCTTGCTTGTCTGTAAGATGGGAACAATAGTATGTGCCTCATGGGACTAAATGAGAGTGAACGTGCCTCGTGCCTGGCGCGTGGTAGAAGCTTTTCAATAATGTCAGTCCCTCCCTGGGGAGTTTGAGTTGTCCTGTGAAACTATATTTTCAGCAAGGGAGGGGAAAATTGATTTATGAATGATCGACTCTTTGAAAATCCTTTGCAGCCTCATAGGACCCAGCGCTGGTGAGATGTGAGGGATGTAGCCTCTCACAGGCTGCTGGAAAGAGGTTTTCTTTGGTACAGTCTTTTCTGGGAGAGAAATTAAGTGTTTGCATCAAAACACTTGAAAATCCCAATGCCTACCATGTACTCCAGCAATGCAACTATAAACAAGGGCCTGATGGAAATGATCGGTCAAGATGCAGGTACAGTGGTCCTCCTTCATAGTGTTGTTTTCCATGTAAAAAGGACAGATAAGCTAACTGTCAAACCACAGGGCCCATGCATCTAACCCTGACGCATCCCCACAACAGAAATACTACCAGGAATGAATGAAATTTTAAATCTAGGCTTATTGGAGTTGGTGGAGGGTATAGCTCAGTGGTAGAGTGCATGATTGGCATGCATGAGGTCCTGGATTCATCCCCAGTGCCTCTGTTAAGGGGGAAAAAATAAATCTAGGTTTATTAACATGAAAAAATGTAATATATTTTTGAGTGAAAACAATGAAGGGTGGACATACAGTTTGATTTCATGTTTATAAAAACTTATATGTACCCACATTTGTATAGAAAATGTTTGTGGAGATTTCTAAGGCCCAACACATTTGCGTTCTTTAGAATGCTGCCCAGATCAGAAAACAGACACATTCCTGCCTCAGTTTCCCCAGGATAGGGTTGGGGACGGATGTGGAGACCAGCATCTCTCAGCCCTGCCTGCTGGTAGAGGGGAATTCAGGCGTCCATGCGGGGCAGGAGAGGCTCTGTTCATTTACTGTGTAGGGAACAGAGAGGGTCAAGGTCAACCCTGGCCTTGGGACATTGGCCCAAAAGTATTTAAGGAGCAGTCTCTACCTGCAACGCACTGTGCCAGGTGTACAAGATGAAAAGGCCACAGCTGTTGCTCTTAAGGAGCTCAGTCTGAGGGAGGGGGGGACAAAAACAAACTTTATGTGACTGGTAAGAGGGGGTGACCCAGAGGAGAAAGGGGTGCCCTGCTTGGGGGAGCAAGGAGTAGTACTTCCCCACTGCACCACTAAGGGATCCTTCCAGAGGCTGATGTTGTACCGCCTTGGCCCTGTTATCCTTAAGACACATGCTTATGATTGGTGGACAGTCATTTTTACCACAGATGTGTTAGGAAATAGTGATTTTCCACATACATGCTGCCCCAGGTGCACTCAAGGGGGTCCAAGCAGGCATGGACACACATACACATGCACACACACAAAGGCACGCACACATGCAAAGTCACAAGCCCAGAGCAAAATGAGAAAAGTCAGCTTCTGCAGTCTGATTCCTCCAAGGATGACCAACACAAACAATGCAGGGTGACTCATTGCCTGTGACTCACCACGCTGCAGGGCTGAGGTCCTGCCAGCTCAGGGCAAGCATCTCATTATTTGCCCTTTCGTTCTCAGAGATGGAGGGGTCCCCCAACCAGGCCTCCGTCTCCAAACAAGGTGAGCCTGGAGAGGGGCAGCTCATTAATGTAGAAAGTAGAGGAGCGTCCGAGAGAAAGTCACCTGATCTGGGCAGTGAGGGTGATGGGAGGAGGTCTTACTTTACAAAAGGATTTACGGAAGATGTATTTCAACACAGCATTCCCCACTGGGCATTCAGAACAGGGTATAATTTCCCCCAAACCCTGACTTCCTGGCATCTTTTCAGGAATCTGTTGATTGTGCAAAGTGAGGTTGGAGGGTTGAGGGTGAGAAATATCGAGGGGCAGGGAGCAGAAATTCCCAGTTGAGAAGTCAGACAGGGTTTTGAACAATTGGGGCCACTTCCTCCCACCACCTGGGGCCCAGTGACTTACCCATCCCCTGTCATCACCTTTACCCACCTCCATCTCCCCCACCCTCCTTCCTTCTCATCTGGCCCTGCGCTATGAGCTGGAGAGTGAGGGGAGAGGCAGCCCCGGTCCTTGCTGGCAGTTTTATTCTGTTCAGCTGCTCCTGAGAACACTTCCAGAGGATCAGGTTCCTTCCCCTGCCATCAGTGTTTATCAGGCATTCACTGCAGATCTGCGATGTTCTAGGGTATTGGTTGGGGGCGGGATGCAAGAGACCAGCTGTCTGGCCAGGAGTCAAGACATCCCATGTGGTGTGCCCAGTGAAGGGGGGCTTTCAATTTTTATCCTGGGGTGGAGGCATCTGGAAAGACTGCCGCGTGGGGGCCAAGCTTCAGTTCCGAGCAGATGCTGCTGCATTCTATAGCGGGCTTCCCCAGTGCTGGGCAACAAGGTGCCTAAGTCAGTAGGTCGGTAGCTACCCGTGATTCTGGGGGAGGGTGGCTGCATGTTCTCGTCCATCTGGGCCTGGGCTCCAGCCCTGTGGCACACGGAGCTCTGTTACTACCAAGGGTCTGAGCACTCAATTCCAACCTGTGTGTGTGTGTGTGTGTGCGCGCGCGTGTGTGCGTGTGTGTGTATTTCACCACAGCACCAAGCAGTGCTCTGACACCAGCCCATTGTCCTACAATTCAACCCAATTCTGACACTGTCTACCTGGGAACAGTGTCAGAGTCCATGGGTTAAGGGCTCAGTCCTACGAGACTGCCCCAGCTTCAGATGCCAGTTGCAAGCCTAGGTTGTTACTTGTGCTTCTGCTTGACTAGATATAAATTAGAATTCAGCCCATTTCTGTAGGCTCGATTTATTTGCTAAAATGGCTCACAGAACTCAGGATACGTGTTCACTCACTAGATTACTGATTTATTACAAGGAACATCAAAGAATACCAATCAACAGTCAGATGAAGAGATAGAGTGCGGTCTTGAAGAAAGGAACTTCTGTCCTCACAGAGTTGAGGGCCTGGCTCAGTGGAAGTGATTTTTTTTCCCCAACCTGGAAGCTCCCCGAATGCAGTCCTGTTTTGGATTTTTATGGAGGCTTCATTAGAAAGGCATGATTAAGTCACTGGCCGCTAGTGATTGATTCAACCTCCAGCCCCTCTCCCTCCCTGGAAGACGGGGTGGGACTGAAAATTCTCCCTTTCCCTCTCCCTCCATGTTGGTTTCCATGGCAACCACCCCTCATCTTTAGGTGCTTCCCAAAAGTCACCTCGTTAATAGAAACCCAGTTGTGGTGCAAAGAACTTCTTATGAATAACAAAACACCCATTTCACCTTTATGGCTCATAAAACGGAAAGGGCCCAAGGGAACTTTCAGAACACAGGAGATGCTGGTACCAGGTAGTCCTGAGACAGAGGCCCAAGGGCATGGAAGGGCTGTGGTATCTCAGAGATAAATATCATCAGGGGCAAAGGGGATGAAGGCAGTGAGACTCCACATGGCCCACCTGAATTCACCTCTTCCAGGAGTCTAGAAGGAGAGAGAGTCGGATTTGTGAATAGCCCCCATGTGTCTTCCACACATAACCAGAGCACACAGCAGGTAGGAGTTTTCTGGTGCAGCCTCTGTTTGCCTTAGGAATTCTGAGAAGGGAGGCAGCACCATGGCTGGATTCAGGGAAGTCTTCCTGGAGGAGTTGTGATCCAAGGTTAGTCTTGAAGGACAGCTTAGCTTAGGCCCTACTGACAGGGACAGAAAGAGGATGAGATCAGAGGGAGCGGCCTGGGATGGTAGATTTGGAAGGAGACCAGTTCTGGTGGATATAGGGTCCTGTACCCACATCACCTTCCACACTTGGTCTCTCCAAGCTCCAGGACTCACAATGGGGAGGGAAGAAAAGGGCTGGGCTGGGGTGGAGCAGACATGAAGAGGAGATCAGGAGAAGAGACAGGAGGAGTTCCCTCTACCTTGTCCTCAGTCACAGGCCCCAGTGCCCACCACTGGGTGGGCCCTGCCACACCCGCGCTTCTCTCCAGGGAAGGGGAGTTGCCAGAGAGAGGCTGTTGGGCTAGATTTGTGGCTGCCCCATCTGTGCCTTGCTGATTCTCCTCTGGCCAATGGGCCGCAGGGCCCCACAGTCAGGTCATTCCCAGAACCAAAGAAAAGAACTTACTAGAAATAGAGACAGAGGGAGCGGTGGGTCCTAGGTTGCTCTGCTGGTCAGCCAGGAAAAATAGTGACTGAGGGGCTTTCTGTATGATTCTATGTAGTGAATAGCAAACCAGAGGGATCTGGAGAGAAGGGAAGACAGGGCCTTGCTTGCGGAAGTCCCTGTCTGGAGGAGATATGGCCTTTACCTTCAAGATAGCCATAGGCAGTGCCTTTGGAGCATCCCTGATCTGAAAGGGAAGATGGAATTTCTCCCCGTCCTGTTTCCTATTCTTCATAGCAATTAATAAACCTTGGGAACCCAAGGTGGACAGAGGAGCCTCTGGACTTCACCCCTCCCACTGCGGCCACTCACAAGAGAAGCCTTATCTGTCAGATTGTTGCAAGGAATAAATGAGCCCCTTGATGAGAAAATGCTAAATAACAAAAACCACATTAATGATAGATCATTTAAAAACCAGGGCCTACAGATTGCTTGGTTTGATGTCAAGGCCCTCAGGGTGTTTTAAAGACTGGCCCTCTCCCTCCCTGACAGGTGGTCGTCCCAGGCCTATCCCTGGGAGCAGGGCCAGCTTAGGGGAGGACACAGGCCCACAAGGCAGAGGTGAGGAATAAAAGAAAGGCCTCAGGACTGCTGTGCTGGGGTCGGGGAGAGCGGGAGGGGATGGAGAGGAATCCTGGGAACTGGGAAAGAGAAAAGGGCACAGCACTTCCTGGGATGAAGTCGACGGAAGGCGGTCCAGTAACACGTCCTTGGGTGGGAAGTGATGGAACAAAGTTATAGTACCAGGAGGCAGAAATCTTGTATATTGACCCTGAGGACCGTGGCAGGAGACGGAACTTGCATAGAAACGTGTGCATTTTGGATCCACAGGGGCAGACGAAGAAAAGAAATGGTGAACATGAAAGCCTGGGGCAGAAGCCTGACCTCTCCAGCCTCAAGATCAGGGGTGCTCCCTCCTCCCTGCCTGGAGACAAGCTCACAAATGTCATAGAGGGGCTGCGGATGTGGCAATTGGGAAGGTGGGGCTGAGGCAGGAAGAGGGGTTGGCCTGAGAAACAGAGAGGGGGATCCAGGCTTTGGAAATGAGGTTCATAGTCACTCTGTGGACCAGACACAAGGGTCAGCCTTTGCTCCCACCCCCTACTCCTACCTTGCCAACAAACTGTACGTTTTCAGCAATGGCTCACCCAGGAAACATCAGTGGGGGAGTAGGGGAGGCTGGCCTTGGGTCTGACCATGAAGGGGGGTGGTCTTTACCCCTGTGTAGACCCCCTGGTGAGCCAAAGACCAGGACTCCAGTGCTCAGGCTTCACAAAGGAGAACCAAGGCCCATGATAATAATAATATAGCTGTTCACCGTTACCTAGTGCTTGGCTCTGCTCTAAGTACATTGTGGCTGGAAGTCCTCACCACAGCCCTGCTATTACCATCCCCATTTTACAGATGCGAAGGCAGGCACAGAGAGGTGAAGGAACTTGCCCAATGTCACAGGGCAGAAGGCAGGCAGCTAGATTCCAAGCCTGACAGTCCTGCTCCTTCCAGCCTGTGCTCCAAGCCCAACTGATCTGATGGAACATTTTCCCATTGAGTATCCTTAACTTGCAGCAGATGCTGCCAAACTCAGGCCAGGCGCTGTGATGGGGCTCTGGGATCTGCGTCCTGGGCTCAGAGGGGGAGAGGCCAGTCGGGCAGAGGGGTCTCCGGAGTCTGAGGGCTGGACAGGGCCTGGGCCCAAGGGTGGGGGTAGGGTCGGGGTGGGGTGGGGAATAGGGTGGGCAGGGTTAAACTGAAAGCAAATGCAGGCCAGTTTGGTCTATAAACAAATAACAGTGAGCCACAGTGGGACAGACATATATCCAGGAGACAGCCCTGCTTTGCTTTTTTGGGGGGGATATGTGTTTTGAGTAAGTTGCCAGAACACCCTGAACCAGGCCAGAGGAGGGTGGGCTCTGGGCTGCTCCTGACGGATGCCTACCCGGGCCCCCATGGCCCAGTGTCAGAGATGGCTGAACACACTATGAGTTCCAAAGTAGAAAAAAATTCACCTAGCCCACTGGAGTAGGGGCGCTGGCAGGGGAAGGGAAGGAGCCCCTCAAGCTCAGGCAGGTGCAGCCCTTCAGAGGGGACTCAGGGGGTCTTCTGAGGGTTGGCCAAAGAGGCTGGAGAGGTGGGCTCCAGGCCTCGCCTTGCCCCTGCCCTGGGGGGACCTCGGCAGGTCGCAGCCCCTCTGAGCGCAGCAGCGCCCTGGGTGCACAGACTCCAGCTCCTGCTCTTGGCAGGACTGCTTTTATCTCTGGGACACCTTCCTGGGAGACCTGCTTGAGCACTAGCCTCCTGCTGGCTTCCGTGGGCAGGAGCACCCCTGACACCCGTGTTCTAAACGGGGATTTCTCAGCCTCAGCATCACCGACTTTTGGGGGCTGAAGAATTCTGTGTTGTGGGGACCCATCCGGTGCATTTCAGGGTGTGTAGCAGCATCCCCGCCTTCTACCCCTTAGATGCCGCTAGCACCCTTGTCACAACGACCCAAAATGTCTCAGGACTTTGACAAAATGTCGCTGTTGAGAACCACAGGTCTAAGGGGAGAACTGAGGTCCAGAGGAGCCTAGGGATGAGCAGTTGCTGGACTGGCAGGACTTTGGGTGGGTCCGTTCATCTCTCCCCAGGTTCTTGACTTTCCGCCTCTTGTCACGGGAGCCAGAACTCTGGGCCTGGAGACAGAGGAAGGAGAGAGGTTGTTTGAGACCAAAAAAGCTGTTTTAACTTGGGTTGGGCAGGCTGGGGTCACAGACTCTCCCCCCAGGAGAGCACTAGGAGGGAGGCTCGTGGGCAGGGAAGGTGTTGGGGAGCCCAGGTTTGCTTCCTTTGAGAACAGCTTCACTGGGTGTGCAGAAGTGATGCCGCCTGCGGCATGAAACACAGCTAACTGGTTTCTGGCATCTTGGCTGACCTTCCTCCCAGCCATTTCTGATGTTTCCGCTCCCCGGGGTGGCTGTTGATTTCCCACCCATCATATGGCGTCCAGTCCTCCTTGCTTCTTACTGGGCTGTTGCAGTAGCTCCCAATAGCTTTCCCTGCCTCCACTCTCTCACCCATCCACTCCTACCCTGCTGTACCCTGATCTGTCCTCCACACTACAGTGTTTTTTTGTTGTTGTTTTTTGTTTTTAGAAACAGACCTTTATATCATATTCTCCTGCCTGAAACCCTTCAATGGCTCCCTATGGCCCTCAGGATAAAGACTGATATCTTTAGGCCATCCACTAGGCCTAAAGGGAGTCAGGGTGTCCGACAGCAGATCCCCACAGTGGCCAGGACCCCTCCTGCTCTGTGCGGAGAAGGTGCCAGCACTGAGGCCAGGCAGTTGAGAGTCAGGAAGTTTGTCAGAGGCGAGGAGCCAGGATTTACAACAGGAACTACTGTTTCCTGAGAACATTGTGTTCCTGGAGGCCTCCCCTCCTCTCTCTTCAGAGCCCCATCCGCCCCAACACTACTCCACATGGTCACCTATTACTGCGGGTTCAGCCTCTACTTCAAAACCAGCATCCCAGCCACATCCTCCCTGCTGAGGACCCACCCCACATTCCCACTGGCCAGCTGGACCTTGGCCTTGGCTGTCACATCGTCACCCCAAAGACCAAAGGCCTGAAATCTCTGGTCTTCTGAGTGACACATGGCGGCCTGTCAGAGCTGCCTTGGTGTCATGAGAGCTTGCACTACAGGACAGGGAAGAATCTGATCTAAGTTCAGGTGCTTTGTTAAAAGCTCCAAAGGGTGCAAGACACATGCTCCCTCCCTTTCTCCATCACCGCTGCTCCTCCTCTCCCCGTAATCTGTCCTCTGACCCCTGGTGTCTCCATTTTTCTTGGACTTGTCCCCTTATTAAGTTAAATGCTGTTGGGGTTGGTGGGGGTCCCATGTCAGGGAAGTGTATGGGCTTTTCGGCGGCACACTCCCAAGGGTCAAAGACATACCCTTTCTATCTGCAAAGGACCAAGGTCACAGGCCACCTTCCTTTTTCTCCTTGTTTCTTTTTTCTTTTTTCCCCCAGTATTGCTGCCACCACCCACTCTCGATGTCACAGTGAGACTGAGATGGCCAGAAGATGGATGTCAGTTCAGAGGACCCAGAAGTACTCAAATATTTCCCCACCTCCCAGCCTCTCACAGAAAGAGGTCAAGAAAAGTAATAGGATTCTGTGTTGCTGGCTGGAGCTTTGACCCCAAACCTAGGAACCAACACAGGACCATCTTTTTCCTCAGAGTCTGGCCCCAGAGCCATAGGCCAGAGAGCCTCTTTCTCCCAAGGCCACGTGCGAGTCTCGGGGAAGCAGAGGTTGGCACGGAAGGAGCGGGGGTGTGATGGATGTGCAGGCCAGTGTGGCCCAGGTGGCCTTCCCGGGAACAGACTCAGACTCACCTTGTCTGCAAGGAGCAGGCTTTGGGGGGAGTGGGGCGGGGGAAGAAGAGCCCCCTGGGGCTCCTTGCAACAAGTGGGAGAAAGCTCTGCCCTGAGGGCACGCGGCCCCGTGTCTCTCCTCCCTGGACTCAGCCCTCTGCTGGGCACCACTGTGGCCTGGCCCGCAAGGCCCCACACCCTAGTGCCCCGAGTCCTTTAAACAGGCACAGGGAGCCCACCCGCTAGTGCTCGAGCCCACTGACATCCTTGAATTGGCCTGGAAGGGCAGGGGGAAGGGACAGAGAGAGCTTTTTTCCTCTCCAGGCTGAGGGCCACACCTGCACCACCCCACCCTGCCCTGACTGGCTGCCCCTGCCCTCAACCTGCTTCCTCGGGGCACCCCTGGAGACCGTTTCCTTTTACCAAGTTTCCCAGGATCGCTGTGGAACACCAGGAGACAGACAGTAAAAGCCACAGACATGGAAAGTCGTGAAGGTTCTGCAGACCGTGCCTTTTTCCCTCACGAGCCCCAGGAGGCCTGCTGACCTCTGGCACTGTGGCATTGTGTCCTTATTGGGTGATGTCCCTTTCCCACATCTCAGATTTCTCCAGTTGCCCCAAACACCTACCCCACAAATTACTCAGGTAAAATGGAGTTGCAAGACAGTTGGTATAGTGAAAAAGTGGGCCCAGTCAGATATGGGTTGCAATCTCTGTTCTCCCACTTCCTGGCTGTGAGACCTTGGACCAAGTTCCTAGCTCCTTGGGCCTGGTTTTGCTCATCTGCAGGACGTGGGTGCTACCTTCCAGGGTGGCTGTGAGGATCACTACAATTCTTCTCTGAGACAACCTGCATCGTGCCTGGCAGTGTGAGATGCTCACTCTAGACTAGAAAACACCCGTGATGATAGTGATGGAAGTGAACATTTAGAGAATGCCTACTACACGCCAGATCCTATGCTATGGACTTAAGTCCAATCCTATTTAATCCAAGAATAGCTCTATGGGGTAAGTACTATCATTATCCCCATTTTAGAGAAGGAACTTGGGATACAGAGAGATAAGTAACTTGCTCAAGAAGCAGAGCCAGGATTCAAACCCAGAGACCTGGACTCCAGAGTGGTTACTTTAGGAAGGGGCAGTGAGTAGGGGCAGGAGTGAAGCTGGGGTACCAATCAAACATGGCTCAGAGGTTTGCCTGTTCTTAAAGATGGGAACCCTCTGAAACATCTAGTAAAGATCTCTTGAGGGAGGCAGTCCCCTTGACTTCAGACACTGCTGACTGAGTCATCCTTGCTGGGTATTGGGCGGGGAGAGCCACCTCTCCTGTCTTAGAGTTTCTGTGGAAAGAGATCACCTAACTTCTTGCCCAACTCTGATGCATCCCAGGCCAGCCCAAGACCCAGCCAACTAGGGGGGTGGGTGGTGAGGTGGAGAGCAGGGCCTGGGATCTCAGAATGTGGAGAGAAGGGTCCTTTGCAGCACTCATGCTGGGGATCTGAGCCAGAAGCTGGGATGGCAGCGCAGCTGACTTGCAAAGCGTATCTGTTGGCATGCGGTCCATGTGAAGGAAAGCTTGTAATTGTAGCCATAAATCAAGTGCACACAGAAGACAAACTGTCAGACTTTGGGGAGTTATTTTGTACAGAAGAGGTGGAAAAATGCAGCTGTGGTGTGAGAGCTGGGCTGGCAGAGATGGGACTCAGGGGGTCACCATGGAGTGGAGGGGGGAGCCCTTGCTCCAGGAAGCTATTGCTGTGGCCCGCACTTTTGGGATGACAAAACAGCCAGTTCCCCAGAGAAGGAGGCCTTTCAGCATAGGGGCTGTCCTGGGGGACAACTGGGAACAAGCCCAGCTTATCTTTAGCCCTCTTGTTCTCCTCTCTGTGGATCTGAGTTCCGGCCAGGCCACTTACAGCTCTGTGCCCTTGGGCAAGATGTTTAAAGGGAAATGACTACACGGATTTGGTGCCTGCTATATGCCAGCTCCTTGAGTTGGCTTCCACTGGAGTGTAGCTTCTTTCCTCACTAACAGAACCTGACTTAACACTTAAAGCGTCCGCTTTCCCCCAGGCAGCCTTGTTCCTCAGCCCAGGCTGGGCCCATCCTTGGCTCAAGGTGGGTCCTGATTGGTTCAAGCCAATCATGGTGGTTCCATTCCTCTTGCCTGTGATTGGCTTAGGCATGGACATGTGACCTAATTCTGGCCAATGAGATATAAGGGGGAAGTCTACTAGGGGTGTTTCAGAAGAAGATTTCTCATCTCATTCTCACAGGAGGAGATCTCACCTGTTCCTCTGGATATTGTGCCTAGACCCACTGTAAGGATCTAGTTAACAGCCTGAGGCTGACAACAGTACTAAGGATAGCTGATAGGTGGAAAGAATCTGCGGCCTCAGTGATGTCACTGAGCTGCTAAGTTAATCCTTGCTGGAGCCCGCCTACCTTGTGGTTTCTTGTTACGTGAGATTGTTTAAGCCACTTTGCATTGTGTTTTCTGTTAACAGTAGTTAATTGTCCCCACCACTTTCCAGCTTCACTGAAAAATGAGTAGAATTATGTTCTTTTCCCCATGTTGGAGGGTCCCCTCGCTGGGTTTCTTGGTCCCTGTGATGTCATTCTCTTAACTTTTTGTATAGCAAGTCACTCCCTCAGGTGCAAACTCATCCCTGGGGTGTTCAAGTAACAACCACTTTGCCCCTCCAACTCAAGCCATTTTCCTGGACAAGGCTCATTAACGGCAGGTGCGTTCTCTCAGGCAGCTATAAAGCGATCTTAGGAAGTGCCTGTCCCATGATTGTCCCTCATGGAATATGTGCTATGAATTAGAATTATGAGATATTTTACACGCAAGCTTGTGTTGGGCAATCCTGGTGAATTATTAAGTATCTACTGTCTAGTATTAGTATTGGAATGTCTTGTGCTTTCTGAGTGTGTATGAGATGAGGACTGAAAACTCCACAGATGTTTGCTGGAGATCTCTGGCTTTCTAATAAGGGACAATGTCAAAACTGCCCCCACCTGGGAGACAATCCAGAGGCAGACTTGATGTCCTCACCTCATCAAGCCAAGAATGGCAGCTCCACAGGGACTCTGGGGTAGAAGTGACGGGTGAGGGCCATTTAAGGCAGCTCCCCTCTGAACTGTTCCCTGCGTGTGCCCCACGTGGAGATGGAGTCCAGGGCTGTCATATGCAAGAAGGAGGCAAGTGTGCACGGCACACTTGGACCCCTCTCTTCCGATGGTGGTTATAATATCTCAAGGGAGCCACCTGCCCTCATCCACTGTATTCCCCTGGGGTCTCCCTGCCCCAACATCTGTTCCCTGAGATAGATTAAGCTGTTTCTTCTGAAAAGTCTGCCTCTGGATTGTCTCGTTTTAGACTAAAACAACCTAAACATGGTGGTAAAGAAAAGTTTGAAAAAAAAAAATCAGCTACCATCTTGCCAAACATTGTTATTTTTTCTATTTTCTCCCAATCTTGGTCCAAGTGGTGGCCTACTTTTACCATACCATCCTGTGTCCTACCTGTAAACCTGGTGGCAAAAGCCAGGCTACCCATCCTTGTGATACATTTAATCAAGCCCTCTCCCAGGTCGGGGATACCCTCTGCCTGCCCCTCCAGGTTCACGTTCCACCTCTCCTCCCTGGGGGCTGACCTGTATGGACCACGCCCACTTGCTCTCACATCCTCTGGCTTTCAGTGGGGTTTGGCCAATTTGTGGGGCAGAGGGGGTTGGTGCACCAGCTAGAGCTTATCAAGAAGGAGGAGGGTAAAGTTGGGTATTCATTACGTTCCTTTGCTAGGGCTGCCGTAACGGAAGACCACAGGCTGGGTAGCATAAACAACAGAAATTTCTTTCTCACAGTTCTGGAGGCTAGAAGTCCAAGCTCAAGGTGTCAGCAGGTTGGGTTTCTTCTGAGGCCTCTCTCCTTGGTGTGCAGATGGCCACCTTTCCACTGTCTTTTCCTGGGGTCTCCCCCCTCTGCACTCCTGCTCCCCAGGGAGATAGAGGGAAAAGAGAAGGAGTAGGTGAGATTTGAGGTGGGAAAAGAAAGGGTCACAAAGGTCATTGTCAGGGTGTGGTATATCTCAGTAGTACAGTGCATACTTAGTATGCACGAGGTCCTGGGTTCAATCCCCAGTATCTCCATTAAAAAAATAATAAAAAAAAAAGAATGTTTTTTTAAAAAAGGTCATTGTGCATGTGAAACCATTATAATATGAATCAACTATACCTAAATTTTTTAAAAAAGGTCCTTGTGTGGCTGATGTGGGTGCCCACCTTGTGCATTTCCAGGGAGGTCCAGCTGAGTGGAGCACAAACTTGGTCCTTCTTGGCCTCAGCTTCCCACAGCAGTGGTGACGCAGCCCTCACATGGAAAAGCTGCTGGCAGTGGGAGATCAGGGACAGTTTTGAGTCATCTAGTGGGGCTCCTCCCTCATGAGACTGCGCAAACAGGCTTCCTTGTGAAACTATCCACTTGGGTGCAGAATTGCAGGGATGAACCGTTGTCCCTGTTCATGCTTCCAAGTGACAGAGAACAGCAGTGATCCCAAAGAGGAGGGTTGCAAATAAATCATAGGGGAAAAGGGGCTCACAGCCAGCTGGGACCATGCAGAGGCCCAGGGCCAAGTGGCTTAGGGAGAGAGCCAGGGACGGGGCACCATTTCTTCAGACCTAACAGTGTTATTAAAAGAATCTCATAAGAATAATAATATCAGCCATAATGAGAACAGTCACAACAGGAAGGTAGCACCTCATGCCTTATCCAGTCAACTGATATTCAGAGTCCTTCCTGAGTACCAGTTATGTGCTCGTCACCCAGCATGGAAGCAGACAAGTCCTTGTCCTCATGGCATTTACATCCATCGTGGAATCAAGAGAGCTTACAAATACATAATCACATGGAGATTATGGCAGTGTTTAGGGGAGCGCTGACTAGGTACTAAGCAAGCACTGTTCTCTACCTGTCTCACCACATCCTTACAACATATCTGTGTGGCAAGTGTGATTATCCCACTTTCCAGATGAAGAAATGGACTCACCGAAAGATGAAACCCCATGACTTCAGACATAGGTATATAACTGGACATGGAGAGGGAGGGACCTGAGTTATCAACCGCCTTTCTATAGTTCTGGGAGAGGAGGCTCAATGTGACACAACGGTGAGGAGGACAGACTGCCTGTGGAGGTGCAGGGGGTGTGTGATTGTCCCAGCGGGGCTATGCAAGTCACATGCAGGTTGCCAGACCCAGGAGCTAGGAACCCGCAGGTAAGTCTGGTGCATTGGATTGTGTTCAGGGCTCTTTCTGCCCCATTGCCTATCTCGGAGCCAGGGACCTGTTCTCTGCACAGCACAAGCGCAGGTCAGAGATCCTCACTGGACTGTGGGCTGACAAGGGGTTTTCTTGCCGAGGGCATTTGCTTTCTGTAGGAGATGCCTGAAGACCTGGTACATCTTGGGTGTGAACTGAAGTCTTGATGTGGGAGGGGGCAGGGCATCTGGGACAGAAAGGAACAGCTGGTGGGACAGAGTCCATGGACACTGGAGAGAGGAACATCAGGGGAAGGTGAGCAGGCTTTGAAGTGTCAGCATGAAGCCCTGAGTTTATCCTGTGTCCAAGGGAGCCGTCAGAGGTTTAGGCTGGGCTGACCTGCCAGAGAAGCACTGGTGCAGGCTTGGCTGCAGGCCTGGGACCCCCAGCCTGCGGTGGGGTGGGAGAGATGGGGAGATCTGGGCTAACCCGGGGGCTGCCTGTTAAAGAGTCTGATGGCCCTGTCCCTCCCAAAGGCTGGCCCACCTGCCCTGAGCTGCCTACCTGCCAGCTCTTGGGGACCACCAATCTTCCCTGCAGGGAACTGCTTTCTTTTGAGTTTTTTACAACATGACTGAAAAGAGGAGACTCTTAAGTACCATGGAGAACCGCATCTGTTTGGCTCTGGAATTTGAGGGAATGGCTAATCACCCTCAAGAGTCAGGGAGGCATTACTACCTGTAATTATCCACCTGGTATAAAAGGGCCCCAGGCTCTCTGACCGCAAGAGGCAGGATCTCCTTGTTGGCTGCACCATTGCATCACCTGGGAAACCTACAAAAAGTACTGATGCCTGAGCCCCATCTCTGGGGGTTCTGATTGAGTTGGTTGGGGGTGTAACCAGGCATCGGGATTTTAAAAAGCTCCGCAGAGGATTCTAGAACGTGACCGGAGCTGGGAACCCCTGCCCTACAGTGTTCTGCAGCCCTTTAGTCAGGAGTGACCCTGAAATCGACAAAACCTCCCCAAATCAAAGTGCTTCCTGGAGACTCCAGGGGCTGACTCTTGCTGTTTGAGGTAATTGTAACACTCAGTATCTTGAAATGCCCTGGGGTCCTGAGAGGAAGAGTTCGCCTTTCTCACTAGAAGCTTCTGAGGCCTGACACTGAGAGGGCCCTGTCCTCAGTGCCAGTCCCCTCCCGGCCATCACAACTATTCCTGCCCTGAGGCACAATTCTCATCCCAATCTGCCTCCCAAACCAAATTTTTTCCTTTTGACAACAATTAAAGATAAAATTTTTAAAAAATCACCTAAGAAGACATGTGTAACCCACTGAAAATTTCAAGGCAGTGAGTCATACTCCTGGGCCCCCCTCAGATTCTTATGTAAGGTTGAGTCACTTTTTGTGAGGTCCGTGCATAGCAGAAGAAAATTGGAAGGCTCTCAAGATGTGTGTGTGCGTGAGAGAGAGAGAGAAAGAGCGCGCGCGCCAGAGATGTCATTTGCATGTTTAAGAGACTGGCAGTAACTCTGAATTAACTTCAGAGATTCTTCATCCCCTCCCTCCACTACCGGGGGACACAGATGAGAGATAATCAAGAGAGACCGTGGGCGTGGTGAAGCCGGCAGGGAAATTCATTCCGAGAATCCCCCGACTTCCCTGGGGGTGTCCCCCGCATCACCATGGGCCTTACTCTTTTCTCCTAACTTCTCTAGCTGTGCTGTCCAATAAAGAACCCACTAGTCACATGCGACTGGGGAATACCTGAAACATGGCTCATCTGGATTGAGATGTGCTGTAAGGATCACGTACAGATGGGATTCTGAAGACTTAATGCGAAGAAAAGAATGTAAAATATCTCGATCATTTTCTATATTGATTTGAGGTTGAAATGACAGTATTTTGGATATACTGGGTTCAATAATGTTAATTAAAATGAATCTCATTAAAATTAATCTCACCTGTTTCTTTTTACCTGCGTTCCTACTCCCAGTGCCACTGAGATGAAAATAAAGGGCCAAAGACAACAGAACTGACAGCAGCGACAGGAACTAAGAAGACAAAAATCAGATCTGGGAGAGGGTCACAGACTTTACAGACCAGATGACATTGAATCTGACATTGCACTGGGTTGAATGGCGTCCCCCTAAAATTCATGTCCACCCAGAACCTCGGAATGTGACCTTTTGGAAAGTCTTTGCAGATGTAATTGGTTAAGTAAAAATGAAATTTTACTGGATTAAGGCGAGCCCTCAATCTAGGGGCTGGTATCCTTAAAGGAGGCCCATGGAGATGGAGTCAGGAAGAGAGGAGGCTGTGTGGAGAGAACGGCAGAGACTGAGGGACGCAGCTGTACACCAAGGAATACCAAGGACTAACCAGCCAATGGGAGTTAAGAGGCAAGGAGGGAGTCTTCCAGAGCCTTCAGCAGGAGTGTGGCCCTGCTGACATCTTGATTTTAGACTTCTAACCTCCAGAATTGCAGGAGAATAAATTTCAATTATTTTAAGCCGCCCTGTTTGTAATCATTTGTTATAGTTGCCCTAGGAAACTAATATACTTAGCATGAAAAAGAAATGTGAAGTATCTCATCGATAATTTTTTATGTTAATTAAAGGTTGAAATGATGGTATTCATTTGGGTTAATATAAATATATTGAGTTAAAGAGAACATTAAAATGAATGTGACTTTTTAAAAATTGCAGTTGTTAGAAAATATTAAATTACAGATACAGCTCTCATTGATGGCCTGCATTTTATTTCTGTTGGACAGCGCTGTTCTAGAGTGAATGAAACACTGTGTGAGACACTGGGGTTCTTCATCTGGAGAAGAGGAAGTGACGAAGCTTGGGATCTGGAAGCCACAAAGGTAGGAAATTTTTTTTTCACAAAACCCAGCAGATGAGGATGTGTCAGCTTTTCACTGTGAAGTTAGGCCTGGAGAAACATGGAGGGCCTTGGATGGACGTCAAGAGAGGTCAGGAAATGTCTTCTTTTAGCTGCAGAACAGGAGCCCAGTGCTGTACCAGGCAAGGGCCTGGGGGCAGCGGGTGGACTCCTCCTGGGAGGATAACCGTCCCTCCACAAAAGGGGTTCCTGCTCAGGGAAGGCCAGGTGTGCAGAAGGCAGGCCGGTTTGCTCCTGGGAGCTGGAGCCCCACACTTCTCATCCTTTCAAAGGCAGTGACCCACAGGCAGGCCATGGTTCTGGAATCTGGTCAGAATACCGGTGCTGGCTGCAGGCCATGTGGGAGAGGGGTCTTGGGGTTACCCAAACAGCTCACTGGCTACAGAAGGTGGTAGTGGTGGGGGAGGGTAGAAGGTGGGGAGAAAGAAGCCACCTGGCTTAGTCGGACCCGACTCCTGTTTTCCTTGGCTGGAGCTGGGATTCCTTTCAAGGTTTCAGCCCAGAGACAGCAGCGTCTGAGCTGGGAGGCGGCCAGAGACTGTACTGCACTCTGTCCAGGCGGACAGGGAACCAAAGATCATCCTCGGGATGGGTGAGGTGTGAAGAGCTCCCTCAAAGTCTGATTGCCTTTGGAGGTGAGAGAACAAGGGGCTAGGGATTCAACAAGCAGCCCACCCAGAACCCCCAAACAGCCCACTTTTCAGGGGTTCTTGGGTCACAAGGCAGCAGCTGGACTGCTCTTGTTATTCTGAATGTTTCAAGGGGGCCGGAGGTGACCTTGAAACTACTCTCTGGAGCCAGTTGGAAGGTCCTCTCCCCTTCCTCTGCACACTGTATCACCCATTACTATTATTGTTGTTATTATTATGGTTGGGTGATTTTCCTAAAAACACCCCAGACAGATCAAGAGCTCAGATCATCCAAATCTCCCCATACAGGCCACCTGCCCCTAACCCAGCCCCTCCGTATTGTCTCTCAGGGATACCTGGTTGTCCTTTCTGCCTTGGAAATTCTATCCCTGGGGAATTTGTCCCAGCCAAAATGCCAGCTCACTCCAGGTGGAGTAATGCAGCAAGTCATTCTTTCCACAGATATTTACTGAGTGTCACCCAAGGCTACAAGCCAGACCTGGTCCTGGCACTAGGGCACAGAGGGAACAGTGCTTCATAAAACACGCTGATGGGATTAGCTCTCCCATCCCCCTTTCTGGGCAGCTCTGCAGGAGTTCCTGGGGCACTGGTGGCTGGGGTGTGGGTGGGAGGAGTGCAGCAGGGATGGGCAGGGCTTGTGCTCAGGCTGCTCAGTGGGGCACAAGTTCTGACCAGCAACTACTGGCCAGGCCGAGGGTTGTGTCGGACCAGCCTGAGTGGTGCTGGCCCCAACTCAGTATAGTGTCAGAGCCAGGGTGAGAGCCACATCTCTGGCACATGCCCACGGCCTGAGTCCGTCCCCAGTGGGGGTCTGGGTGCCTCTGCCTTTCTCAGCAGGGAGCCTGCTTTCCTCTGCTCTCCAGCTCCCAGGCCCCTCCTTGCGCCTGCTGCTTATCTATCTCCAGCATTTAGAAAATGTCATCTTGAGCAGCCAGGCTTGTGAGCGGCTGTGGGAGCAAGGAGAGGTTTGCTGCGGGGTTGACGGGGGTCCCCCAGGGCCTGGTTTCAGAGCTCAGAGCTTGTCAGGGTTGGAGGGGCTGCCAGAGACCAGCTGTTCCTCCAGATGTTGGCTCCCTGGGCCCCAGCAGCCCACCTCTACCTCACCTGGGGGAAGCCGAGGTTTGTAGTTGTGACAGATGGGGAGAGACTAAGGTGCTTTCTCCCTCCCCCGACATCCCCCTCTGACCAGCACATTCTCAAACAGGAAATCGAGGGACACTCGCTCAGTTTTTCTAGGTCAGCCCAAGACCAGGAGACTGATGTCATCTGCTTAGGAAGCTGACCTTCTGGCCGTGCTGTTCAGACAACAATCCTGCTGGGGCCGAGGGGACAGCCCAGGCTCTGGGGCTTGCCCTTTCATGGGACAGGGCAGGTTTTAAAGACCAAGTGCCCTGGGGTGTCAGAGACCCTCAATCCACTTTCCCTCAGAGTCGGATTGAGGACGGAATCACCAGCTCCTCTAGTCTCTTGGCCATCATCCAGTTCCCATGAGGACTGAAAGGAAGCAACTCCAGTAGTGAGGATGGGAATAGACTAAGGGTGAGGGGTTGTCCTGAGATCGGGGGGCCCCGGGGCTGCTGACGGAGCACCCCACCCCCGGCAAGTTATTCACAAATGCACACTCCCCTTGGGCTTCATTTGTACCTGGTGGAGGCAGAACCAGGAGACATGCTTTTCCCCTATCTTTCCAGCCTTGTGATTTTTATAATTAGACCTGGTAAAACATATTTTTCTTTTTTCATTTCTTTGAAAAAGCAAGATTGGCTTAAACACAAAGTAATCACTGGGGTCTTCTGAAAGCAGAAAAGAAAAAAAGAAAAAATGGCCTTTTGAGAATAATGCTTCATTTCCACGATCTTCTTCCCCGTCCCACCCCTATGGCTCCCACTCCCATCAGGAAAAATGCCTCCATAAGGCTTTGCCTCTGGAGGAGGTGGAAGACCAGGTAACATCCCCATATTTCAAAGGCATTTTCCCCCAGGGCCCAATGGCTTGCAAAACTGTAAGAAAACCTCCGCCAACCTCCTGGCCCAGCTGCTGGCCTCAAAACCGGGCTGCTTGGCCCATCCAGGAAGCTCGTAAATCCCCCAGCCGGCAAGAAGCTGCACTCTGGAACTTGCTCGCCCCTGCGCTCAGAGGCCTGGCTGTGGGCCCTGGGCTGTCCTCAGCCAGTCTAGAAGCCGGTGTAAATAAGCACATTTCTCTGTGGCAGACCTCATTTTCTGAGGAATCTTTTCCCCTCAGAGGCATCAATAATCAAAAAGTTCATTGTTCTCTTGTGGGGGGCCACAGCTCTTCCCCACCTGACAGTTGATATTTAATTGAAGGCTGCTGTCCATGGAGCCTGTGGAGATAGGGTTTTTAGCACATCACATGGCATTAGTAGAGTTCCAGCAAAGTGTTAACTCCTTTGCCCCCACGGCAGAGAGTGGTGGTTCTTCTAGTATCTATTGAACTTGTCTCAAGCCCCTCAGAGGGTAGATACATCTATATCATAGGTCAAAAATTCAAATACCTTGCCCTCCCTGAGGCCTCAACCAAGCACAGCTTGAACATGGGAATTCTGGGAGGTGAGGTCAGCTAGGAGTGGTGTGCCACTCATGATTGCTTCAGGTCAGGGAGGAAAGAAGGGTGGAAGGGTTGCAGAAACATTAGAAGCCTCAAGGATGTGAGATGTCATGATTAGGGGGGCAAAAGTTGGCAGCCAGGGTGGAATTTGGGACCTCCCTCCGCACCTGGGCCATGCGGCATATGTGGGGTAGGTGAAACCAACAGCTCATGAAGTAAATCCTCAGAGGCTGGGCGTGGCAGCAGGCAGGAGAAACCAGGGGAATTGGAGACCCAGCCCTGGCTGCCCAGGACAGCTCAAGAGTGTCAGGAGGAAGGCTGTGAGGCAAACTAGCCTGAGGCTAGCCCATCCCAGCTCCTCTGGCTACCTGGCCTCTGGCTACCTGGCCTCAGGCTGTCCTTCATCCCTGTGCCTTAGTTTCCTTATCTGTGATGCTGAAGGAAAGGACAGAAATGAAAAGGCTGTGGAAAATGCTTAGTGCAAGGAAGGAGCCTACTGAGGAGGGGTGACTGCAGTGGGGAACCCTGGCCACATCTTGCCAGCTGGATTCCATCTTGGACCTGGGAGCCGGCAGGGTTGTAACCACAAATAATTCCGAGATGGCTCTTAACCACGACACCCAACAGGCGGGCAGTCCTGGTCCCGCAGAGGGCACTCAGCCTGTTTATTCTCTGTTGGCGGGGGGGCATTCTGCCTCCTGAAAGGGTCTCAGAAGCCCTTGGTGGACTGATGTTGCCCCCGAGAGATCCTGGCTGGCCTCTCCCCCCACCCCACTCCTTCCCGCTCATGTGTTTGGGATTAACATGCATCCCTTGAACCTTTTCATTTTTCTACTGAGATGGAAACTTGGCCGGCGACCAGGCCTGGATGTGCTCGCGGTGTGGCTGGGCTCGGGCCAAGCCCACGGTAATTGTAATCACATGTGAGGCTCTCACTGGCTCGCTGGGCGCTGGGGCCCTGGGAGGCTCCTTGCACTAAGCCAGAGGGAAGGATGTCAGGGCTCTGAGCAGAGTGCAGACGGTGTGGCCTCGGCTTCAGCCCTCACCTCTCTGACCCTCAGTTTCCTCATTGCTAAAATGAAGGGATTGGCTCCCAGGACCCCTGGGAATCCAGGATTACAGGAGATATGGACCAGCTCTCAAGTGCCCCCTCTGACCTTCCCAACCCTGGCCTGGCCTTCCATGCATGCAGAGAGGGGCCATGGCCAGGGTGTGGCTGGAGGACTCCAGGAAGACCTGCCCCTGCCCTGTGTCCTCAACCTAGGTGCTTTCTCACAGGACACAGAGCAAGGATGGGCTCTCTGAGCCAGTGGGGGTTGAGACTGTCATTATCTCGTGATGGGAAGCCCAGGGTAGCTGGGGAGATACGATACTAGGGTAGGACTGAGGGTGCTTAGAGAAGGGTCTGGAAGGAGAGGCAGAAAAGTATCTGAGACAGCCTTCACCAGCTACCCTAGGGCACAAGGGCAAACCTGACTCCCATCCCCCATTAGCCCAGGGGCCCGGGCTGCCCTGCCACTTGATGTGATCTCCCCTCCTATGTAAGGTTATTCTGAGCAATGATGGGGCAGCACGAAGAGCTCTTTACCCAGTGGATTGTTGTGGCTTTTTCCTTTCACGTTGGAGGCTCAGAAAGTCTGAGAATAAGGAGCAATTGAAGAGCTGTGAGCAGTGGTTACCTGGCTAATTGGTGGTCTAAAGCACATGGTCTGAATAGAAGGGGTGAGGAGGAGTTTCCCCAACTTTGATAACCCTGGGCCTCCTCCCTCCTCTCTCCCTTTCTGCCTGCGCGTGCGTCTCTCCTCACGGCTCCCTTTGTCTGTCTCTCTGGTTTTCTCCTGCTGCTGCCTTTCTCTGTCCTTCTTGTTCTTCCTCCCTCCCATCTAGTGAGAGAGGCAGGATGGCTCAGGGGAAGGAGGACGGCTCAGGGTCAGGCGGCTTTGACCTGGCTGGGTCTCAGGCTTCTCATTTGTGAAACTGGGAGAGTGCTATCATCACCTCGGCGTTGTTGGGAAGATTCAGTAAGATAATGTATAAAAAACTTCAGGTCTTACATAGAAAAGTGTCAATGAAAGGCAGCAAATACTAGTATTTACCCAAAATATCAACTGAAATTTGTCTTAAAAGATTAGCTGTACTTGATTAATGTTTGTTCCCATTCTTAGTAGAAATCAGGTAATATAAACGGTTTTTTCCCTTGTTCCTATAAAATAGAATAACCATACTCGAAGAGATTGCTCTGGGCTTCCTCATGGCTTCTGGTTTTTTTCCCTGTGTGTCAGCAGTCCTAGAGGGAAGGAAGACTCAGCCTTGAGCTGGCCCTGGTGACCACAAGCCTCTTGGCTCTCTCGTGATGGGTGAGGGTGGGGCAGAGGGCCTCTCCTGCCTGGAACACATCTCAGAGGAGAGCTTTGATGTTAGCCTCGTGGTTCCAAGGTCACACACCCACGATGGTTCCTACCAAACAAACAACAAACAAACCTAGGGGCTGATTCATCACTTTCTGTAAAAATTTTCACTTTCTAGGAGGAAACTTTAACATTCCAGGATTTTTTCCCCCCACATCATTTTATATAACTTCATCACCTGTGCCTAAAGCCACTCTAGATGTTCCCAATATGCAGGGTTTTAATACAGGGGATTTAGAGGCTTACATGACGGACAGGAGGGCTGGATGAAGGCAGGTCAGGGAAGCCGCTGTCCGACCCCACAAAATCAGGAAGTGCTGAGACTGCAGAAAAGATGCCGAGACCGTCCCAGCCACCACTGGCACCAAACTGAACAACCTGTAGGAGCTCACCTGGAGGCCACGGTAAACTTCCTGCCTGTCCACGCAATTCAGAGAAGGTGGGCTCTCCTCATCTTTGGCCTTCCGAATCTTGTGCAAGTGATGCTATTGCTAGGATCTTAGAACCACGCAGGCAAGGAATGCAGGAAACGGAAGACCCCAGGGCTCTCTGCTGGAGGCAGAGGAATATGCAGTCAGATGGGGTCTGAGGGTCCTGAGGTCCTGGCAGGGCTGGAGGACCAGCACCCCTCCCAGTGCATCTTTTCCTGTGCACTCAGCCCAGCAGCTGCTTCCGTCTCCTCGGCCACACTTGGCAGGAACAAGGGGTTCATGAGCCACTGTGTCCAGGGAAGCAGGGAAAGGGCACAGGAACAGAGAAGTAGAAGAGGCATTTTACAACGTGTAGAGTGATGAATAAAATAGCTGAGTTAAAAAAACAAAACAAAACAGTTGTCTTAGCCCAGGGCACACTATGAAGTCCTGGATGCATGGAGGCGGGGTGGGGATTAGATGTGGGAGCAAATAACTGTGGGGCCTGGGTAAGTCACTCCTCTCCCTGCCCTCTGCTGCCTCACCCATAAAGTGAAGGGGCTAAACGCTGAAGTCCCTTTCAGGACTTTTTAAATTGAAGTCTAGTTGATTTAAATTGTTGCGTTAGTTTCAGGTGAACAGCAAAGTGATTCAGTTATATATATATTCTTTTTCAGATTCTTTTCCATTATAGGTTATTACAAGATAGTGAATATAGTTCCCTGTGCTAGACAGTAGGTCCTTGTTGTTTATCTATTTCATACAGAGTAGTGTGTATGTTAATCCTAAACTGCTAATTTATGCCCCTCTCCCACTTTGGTAACCATAAATTTCTTTTCAATATCTGTGAGTCTGTTTCTGTTTTGTATATATGTTTAGTTGTATCATTTTTTAAGAATCAACATGTAACTGCTTTCGTGTGATATTTGTCTTTCTCTATTTGATTTACTTCATTTAGTAGACTAATCTTTAGGTCCACCCATGTTGCCACAATGGCATTACTTCATTTGTTTTTTATGGCTGATGGTATTCCAGTGTGTGTGTGAGTGTGTGTGTGTGTATGACTTTTCTTTTTTTTTTTTAGTTTTTAGTTGTATTTTTAAAAAGTATTGATTTACAGTGGGTTGGGCAAAAAAATTGGGCCCTTCCCCACAGGGAGTCTGAGAATCACAGCTCTAGGGGATGGCAAGTTAACAAGTCGCCCTGGATCTTAGAAGTGACGGGAACCTTGTGAGGACCTCCCCCTCGACCTCTCATTCTCATTTCTCTCTGAATGTCACCTTTTGCCACAAGGTGGGGTATCTGGCAGCATGGAGCTCCACAATCTAGTTTTTTAATCTACAGCCCCAAAGAAAAGAGGCCATTTCTCCATAGCTCTAGCTAGAAAACTTTTTGGGAAGGACACTGACCAGCCTGGTTGGGTCACCTACCTCATGATGAATCCCTGTGACAGGAAGGTTAGACCATGTAAGATGGCGGCTCCCACTGGATCACACAGCTGAGTGTGGGGAGCAGTTCACAGAATGGAGGGGAGCACTGATGTTTCCAGGAGAAGGCAAGTGTCGGGCAGACAAGGAGTGTGTCCACCTCAGGGAGCTCTCAGCTCTCCCCTACTCTTTTCTCTTGTCTCTCAGTCTCCTAAACCATGCCCACCACAAACAGCCCCCCAGCTCTGACACCAGAAACAAAGAGGTGGGGCACGGGGAGAGCAGGGGAAGAAGCGAGTGCAAATGTCCGGAGGGGAAAGAGATCATGTTACATTTGGTGAGTGGAATGGCTAGGGGTGCAGGAAGATATGAGGCTGGAAACCACATCCTGAAGGGGGTTGGTCACTGGGGAGTCCTCAGCTGGCTGTAATTTAAATAGATGACTCTCTCTGCTGCATGGAGGATTGAAAGGGGACAAGGCTGAGGTTTGGGAGGCCAGTTAGGAGGCTGTTGGAGCCAAATAAGCAAGAGATGATTACGGCCTGAGGAGCGAGGTGGTGCAGAGGAACAAGACAAGTACATTCAAGAAAGCGTTGGGAAGAAAAATGAATGGATTTGTGGATGAGTTTATTGTGGGGGGATATGGGAGAGGGAGGAGTCTGGGATGATTCATGGGGATGCTGATGCCATTCATTAGGACAAGGAACGCAGGCAGAGGAGAGGCATGGGGAAGCCAAGCTGGCTGGCTTCTGTCTTTGACATGCAGGTTGGTGGTGCCAATGGGACGTTCAGATTCTCTTTGCTTTTTGCATAGACCATGTCTGGTTGCTAAACTGGTTGCTTTCCACATTTTTCCATTTTTAAATAAAATTAATCTGACCCGGTTAATGTCCCAAGTGATATCACTGCCATGATCACAACCTTCAGTGGTTTCCTGCTTTCTCTAGACTGTCATCTAAGCTCTTTATCCTGGCACCTGAAGCCTCCTAGATCTGATCCCTGCCTCCACCTCCTCCCACAGAGTCCAGAATGCCTCTTCTTTCTCCATTTCTAGTCTGCATCCTCTATGGCCTCAGGCCATAGAGTTCTCCCAGCCTGGAGTGCCCCCTCTCATGAATATATATGAAAAATTCCATTCATCCTTCAAAGTCAAGTTTCTATGCTATCTCCTCCATGAGGTGGCCTTGATTCCCCATATGGAAGGATAATCTGTCACCTTCTGAATTTCCATAGCATCTTATCTAAACCCCTGTCATCTTTCTTTCATATTCTATATCATGTATAAGACTGATTGACGAGCCTGGTTCTGAAGGATTTGGGGATACGGGTTATTTTAGTTGGTTTACAAAGCATCTATTCTCCAGCTTCTGGTAGTGGCACCTCAGTTTCCCTTTGGGAGTCACCCCCTTCCTTGCTGTGAGCCCTTGTGCTTTGGACAGAGCTGAAGCCCCTGCCCCCTCCCCTACCCTGCACATGTCCCAGGGCCTACTGAATTAAGAATGGGGGCGTTTCACTTCCCGACTGCAGTGCTTAGTTCAAGGCTGAGCTCAGGACTCATCAATCCAGTAGGAGCCCAGGCAGGACTTTTTGGGGGGAAGGACAGAGGGAGACTTGGAAGGGGAAGTTAGGATAGCAGAGGAAGAGCTCACTATCCATGGGCGGGGTGTTGAACTGGAAGATGAGATTCTGGGACAATTTGCAGCCATTTTGTCTCCTCTGAGGGAGCACTGACTCAAGATTGGAACCAATCAGAGGAAAACTGGTCTGAAAGGTTTTCTTGTTAATGCTGTGTGCACACCTGGATCTAGCCACCCTTCTATTTTTTTGGTTACTTTAGCTGACAAATTCCTTTTTATGGTTAAGCCAGTTTAAATCAGGTTTCTATTACTGTCAGACAAAAATGATTTAACTAATATAAGATGCTCAAAACAACTTGTATGAATGAATGGATGGATGGATGGATGACTGAAGGTCTGTTCCCTCCTACTGTAGGAGTGCTCCTTTGGGAATCAACTCTCACAGGATTCATTCAAGGTATTATCCAGTTAAAGCACTAAGTCTATGATATATAGGTGCCTGCCTGCACGAGGCAGAGAGAGACTCAGCAGGAGAAGCCAGGCGTGATACTGTCCTCAAGGAGACAGAGACACATGCTTTCTGTAATGTATTTACAGAATTCACGTACTTGTTTGTACTCCCTCCTCCCATCTGCTTCTGGAGGGCAGCTGTGAGTAAGACACAAAGAACAGTGCCCGGGATACAATGAGCTCTCAGCAAATGTTTGTTCTTATAAATGAGTGAAACACATCTGAAGAATGTATGAGAAAACACATCAGTATGGAAAGTCATGGAAACTGGACCCCAAAGATGGTACAGGAGTTTTCCAAGCCAAGCTGCTAGGGCTGAGACTCACAAGTGTCTGCTGACTCTTTGCTCAGTGCTCCTTCCAATGAGTGAGGGGAGGGTTGCAAAAAGGACCAAAGGGCCATTGTGGGAAGAACTGTGGATACATCAAGAAAACAGTGACATGAGGATTCTGGGAACCTAGCAGTGATATTCTCGACAGTAGCATACACTACTGTTTTGTTTTTACACCTTTATTGAGATAAAATTCACATACCACACAATCCAGTAGTTTTCAGTACATTCATAAAATTCTGCAACCATCACCACAATCAATTTTAGAACATTTCTGTTCTAAACTCTATTTCCATTAGTAGTCATTTGCCATTTTCCTCCAAACCCCCGAGTCCCAGGCAATTACTAGGCCACTTTCTATCTCTATAGGTTTGCCTAATCAATATTTGGTCCTTTGTGATTGGCTACTTGAACTTAGCATAACATTTTCAAGGTTTATCCATGATGCAATCTGTATCAGTACTTCATTCCTTTTTAATGGTGAATAATAATCCATTATACGGGTGTACTACATTTAGTTTATTCATTTACCAGTTGATGGACATTTAGGTTGCTTCCATTTTGGGGTCTGTTATAAATACTGTAATTCTGAACATTTATGTACAAGTTTTTATGTGGACACATGTTTTCATTTCTCTTGAGTATATACTGAGGTGGAATTTCTGGGTCATAAGGGAACTTTATGTTTAACAATTTGGGGAACTGCCAAACTTTTTCTAAAGTGACAGCACCTCCAACTTTATGTGGGGTCCGCAACCTTGCTAATATTTGTTTATGCATCTTTTTGATTATACCCATCCTGGTGGGTATGAAGTGGTATCTCATGTGGTTTTCTGGGTTTGATTTGCATTTCCTTAATTCTTAATGATATTGAGCATCTTTTCACGTGCTCATTGTCCATTTGCATATCCTCTTTGGAGAAATGTCTGTTTTGCTCCTTTGCCCATTTTTATATTGGGTTATTTATCTTTTCATTATTGAGTTGTAAGTGTTCTTTATACATTTTGGATATAAGTCCCTTCCTTATCAGATATATGATTTGCAAATATTTTATACCATTCTGTGGGTAGTATTTTCATTTTCTTTGTGGTATCATTTGCAGCACAACTTTTTAAATTTTAGCATATTTGAAGAATAGCTTTATTGAGTAATAATTCATGTGCCATAAATTTCACCCATCTCAAATGCACAAGTCAATGATTTTTAGTAAGTTTACAGAGTTGTGCATTACCATAATCATCATCGTAATTTAGTTTTAGAACATTTCCATCACTGCCCCCCCCCAAAAACCATTTTAGCCATTTGCAGTTAATTTCTGTTAAACTGCCAGCCCTAGCTAGCCATGATAGATTTGTCTGTTTTGAACATGTCAGTATAAATGGAATCATACAATATGCGGTCTTTTGTGTCTGGCTTCTTTCATTTAGCATAAAGCTTTTGAGGTTTGTCCATGTTATAACATATGTCAGTAACTCATTTCTTGTTAATTGCTGACTAGCATTCCATTGTTTATCCATTCATTAGTCAGTGGACATTTGAGTTATTTCTAGTTTGGAACTATTATGAATAATGCTGCTATGAGTCAATATAATTGTCTTAGGCGGACATGATTGTCTTGGGCTGCTATATATAACAAAATAGCATAGACTGCGTGGCTTAAACAACAGAGAGGTGTTTCTCACAGTTTTGGAGCCTGGGAAGTCCAAGATCGAGGTGCTGGCAGATTCAGTTCCTGGTGAGGGCTCTCTTCCTGGCTTGTACATGGCTGCCTTCTAGCTGCTCCTCACATGGCAGGCAGGATGATTGGTCTCACTTTCTCTTCTTATAAAGACACTAATCCCACCATGGGGGCCCCATCCTCATCACCTAATTTAAACCTAATTACCTCCCAAAAGTATTGCCTTCAAATACCATCACACTTAGGGTTAGGGCTTCAACATATGAATTTTGGGGGAGACACAAACATTCAGTCCATAGTAGTAGTTATTGATATGATTGGATTTACATCTACCATTTTGCTGTTTTTTATATTTCTCATGTCTATGTTGTTTCTCCTTTACTGCCTTCTTTTGTGTTAAATAAATATGCTTCTGGCACCTCATTTTAATTTCTCTATTTGTTTTCAAAACTATATTTGTTGAATTATTTTCTTAGTGGTTGCTTTAGGGATTACCATAAGCGTCTTAACTTATCACAAGGTAGGAGAATATTTGACACTTTGAGAATTCATCAGCATAAACGAATAATTTAATATGCAATAAGTAATTTTATGTAAATATTTAATATTGCTATATTTAATTTATATTAATTTAACCACTAATAAATTAATTTAATATATGATAAATAACCATTAGTTATTAAATTGATAGGATAATATTTAGTAAATAATAATTATTTACTATTTAGGCATTTGGCATATGGTCTCCATGTGTACCCATGTCCCAGACCCTGCATATATTGGTGACAGACCTGTCTTTCTCATATCTGCACATGTGTTTTTTCACATAGCTATAATCATACTATCAATTTTATGTTATGAATGCTACAATTCTATATTCTGCTTTTTAAATTGAACATTTGATTATAGGTATTTTTATTTATCATTAAGTCTTTGTGAACTTCCTTTATAAAAGCTGCATTGTATTTTATTAGTGGATTTCTCTGCTCTAGGACATTGAGGTCATTTTCAGTTTTCAGCTCTTCGGGGTTTGTTTCTTGATGCTGCAATGAGCATCTTCGTGTACCTAACTCTTTCCACATTTTAGAATCTTTGGCATGAATCCCCAGTAGTATGATTACTTAGCCAAAGAGAACAAATATTTTTATAGTTCTCAGTATCTATCACCATATTTTCCTTAAAAACTGTCGTGTAATTTTTGTCACCCCTGCATGAGCACTAGGTGTAAGTTGAAAATTTTTTCTATTTAACTTTGCATTTCTTTGCTAGTTAGGTTGGACATTTTTCTATAAACCCATTTACTAGTCATCTGTTTTATGTAAATTGCTCTCCATGCCCCTTGCCTATTTATATATAAGGCTCTTTGCTTTTTAACTATCAGTTTGTATGAGCTTGTTATGAAATATTCCCTCCTCAAAACTTTTTACGAAGGAAGCAGAGTATAAATAAATAAAAACAGACAATAACCTTTTATCTCCCTTATGTGCTGTCAGTATTTCTCCCCACTTGCCCTTTTTCAATCTTTTCTTTCTTTTTTTTCATAGTACAAAAGTGCAATGGCTTTGTAGGACGGATTAGTTGTTCCTTTTTTTTGAAGTGTAGTCAATTTACAATGTTGTGTGAGTCTCTGGTGTACAGAATGGTGATTCGGCTACACACACACACACACACGTACATTCTTTTTCATACTTAGTCTTTCTTTAATGCAGAAAATGTATATTTTTTAGTAGTCAAACCTCTAATCTTTCCTTTGCGATTTCAATGATTTCCAAGTTTAATAAAAGACATTTTCCCTCCAGAGGTTTGTTGACAGTTTAAGCTTCTCTTTGTCTAGTTCTCCTAGGTTTTTAGAAAGTATGTAACTCTTTAATCCCTGTAAAATTTCTCTGTAAAAACTCCCGCTGGTCTGAAAAAGGGGATGATCTCAAAGCACAACTTTCTTAAACTGAGCAGTTTCCTTTCCTCTCCTGCTGCCTCGGTGCCTGCGGCTGAGCCTGACTGTGTCATGAAGGCCATGTGTCTATTGGGGGTGGGCGGACCCAGAATCAGCACTTGCCTCTAGACCTAAACCCATGTGCAAGGGGGCAGCACGGGGTGGTGGGAAAACAGGACTCAGAACCTGGCTGTGCTTGGATCCTTAGCCTCTCCTCCTGCAAAAGGGGGCAAAGGATGCCTGACTGACAGGGCTGTTTTAAAGATGATTGGAGATGAAGTTCAGAAAGTTCTAGAACACTACTTGGCCCATCCTGAATCTCTCAGGGTCCTGCCTTTGCACTGACTTGGTTCCTGGGTCCCACCTCCTGCCATAAGGTGACCCTGAGCCTCCCTCACCATGGGGCATGGGCAGGCCTACTGGAGCAATTAAGAGTATTTACTTTCTTGGGTGAGAAATTGAGGCTTAGAAAGGTCAAGTGGTGGAGCAGCAGACAGTCCTGACTGCTCTGATGTACTGCATGATTCAGCATCGCTTTTTGCCTCGCTGCACCTCCATTCCTCAGCTTCCTCAGATGTGAAATGGGGCTAATTGTCCTTATCGGTCTCTACTGCTGTGGGGTTATTTAATGATCAAATGAAAGGTTCTGAAGAAGGCCACGGAAAAATCCAGAGGCAAGGTAAAGTCCCTGTGGGCAGCTCAGTCCACCCCTCCCTCAGCTGGGACACAGACGAAGCCTTGTGTTACTCTGCGAGGTTCCCCGCCTCCTCGCCCTGCTCCCCAGGAAAACCACGCAGAGACTCTGTAAGGCCCCTTGTGCCCGTGGGTTGCCAGGCAGGAAGCCCAGGGCTTGGCTGAGGCCCCAGGAAGCAGAGGCTGGAGGTGAGCTGCTCTCAGGCCCAGCTGTATTCAGCTTGGAGCAGCTGCTGATGTCTTAGGGGGCCAGGGTGAGGAGTAACTGTGGGTTCATCTAGGACACCCCCATTTCACAGATGTGGGAGTTGGGGCTCAGCAGTGGGAGCCAGTCAGCGGCAGTGTCAGAACTTGGGTGAGGGGGATCCTGGCTCCCAAGTCCAGCACCCTTTCCACTTGTCCTCTGCTGCAGCAGTGCCTCCTCAGGAAGAGGTCTTCTGACCCTCTGGAAAGTTCTTTGCAATCTGACGACATCTGAGCAAAATAGCATGATGTCGGGGTATTTGAACACTTTGACGAGCACAGCAAAGCACTAAGAACCAGATGCCCACACAGTTGGAGGGGGTTTCCTGGGAATAGAATTTTCCAGGAAGGGAAAGAAGCATTTTGAGCAGGAGCATGGCTTTACTGGAGCAGCTGTAAGAATGTGGGGGCAGTGGCTGGAGGCAGGCAAAGGTGGTACAGAAATCTGACACCACCACCCAACCCTGGAAGTTTTGCATTTAAAAATATAGTTGCTCTCTCTTTTAGCACTTTTTTTTTTTTTTAAACAGAAGCCATACTACTCCCATTGAGGTTTGAGAGGCTACCAATTGTTCTTAACCATGACTGCAAATTCGAATCTCCTGAGAAGCTTTTAAAATCCCAGTGCCCAGACCAACCCCCAAACCAATGATATGGGAGTCTCTGGGTGAAGACCTGGGCTTTTGTAGTTCTTAAAGCAGCCTAGGTGATTCTAGTGAGCAGCCAAGGTTGGGAATCACCAGCCCCTGCACTACTTTGCCAGCTGGTTTGAGAATCTAAAACACACAAGCACGTGAGGCATGTGTGTAACTGTTTAGCACGCACACTTGTCGTGTGGAGACCGTAGGGAGAGACTTCATTCCTCTTCCCCTTCCCCAGCTCCCAATCCAATCTTCCTTTAGCCGGGTCCTGCCCAAGGCCCACCCCCTCTAGGAGGCTGTCCCAAATCAGCATTAGGTATTTCCTCCAAATCCCTGTGGAGTCATCCTGTGCCTCCGATTTGACTAGGGATTCATGGCCAGTCTTGACTCTTCTCTGTTGCTGTTATGTGATACGGGGTGTTATTTTTGTCTTCAGTCATGTGCCTGTTATCTGCCTAACCAGATGGTAAGCATTCTGAGGGCAAGACCCCCAGACTCTCCTTCCCCAGAGCCCTGGGCTGCCCAGGAGGCTTCAGTGAAGAGTTGTTGTCTGAGGGCTGAATGAATTCATTGGCTCCACGTGGGTCACACTCAACACATCTAATTCTGACAACGGCTCTGGGAAATTGGGACAGTATTATTATTTTTTTTAAATCTCCATTGTGTGGTGAGGAAAATGCAGGTCAGTGAAGTAGAGAGCTTGTTGAAGGTCACAGATGGAGGAAGAGGCGATATACGGGGTCCATTGTGCTTCTTTCCCACCACACTGTTAGGGTTCTGCTCACAGTAGGGATGTCCCCAGAGCAGGCAGGAGCTGGCTGGGGGCAAAGCCTAGAGGCCTCTATCTGCTGGAGAAGGTCTGACTGGCCAGTGGGGGAGGCTATCTGTGAAGGTCTGACTGGTCTCCAGTTCCTCAGGCCTGGAGAGGAGGGGTGTAATGGGGTATTACAATGGAAGTTTTTGCTGAGATCTTAAGATGATAGATGTCGGTTCCCAGAGTCACTGCAGTAAAATGCAAATTAAAGATATCTAAAAGCTTTACAAATCTTACAGCTCTTCTTGTGGTTGAGGGTCACGTTGCTGGAGATTAATGAGGAGGATTTGGGGAAAGTGTTACAGAAAAACGTGTTACAGCTCAGTGTTACAACTCAGTTGTGACAGCAACCTGGATCCGGGCGAGAGACCAAGCAGCACTCAGAGAGTTGGAGAACTCAGGTTTATTACGCCAGCGGGCCCAGAGGAGGTAACACTCCAAGCTCTGGACCCCGTCTGTAGGTTTACACAGGCTTTTATAGGCTGCCAGTTTACACTTTGCAACATCATATGCAAATAAGTTATAACAAAAGTTGTCTAATTAGGAACAAGCTTTGTAGAAATGGACCAATCAGGAGGGAGAGAAATAACCAATCAGGAGTGAGCTAAGGGAACCAATAGAACTTCAGGGGTAAGTTCCACTTTTCTAGAAGTAAGCCCTTTCAGAAGCAAAAAGTGAGATAGAGCGTCTGGGCCAGGGGACCGGATGGTGCTGGCAGGAGAGTAGTGGCCCTGCCTGGGGGTCCTGCCCGTCTTTTTTCATGGGGCTTCCCACCTCAAAAGGACTTATTTATTGAACGCCATATTCTTCCTCTTTCGAGGAATGCATGAAATCAACTTCTGTAGCACAAGTCAATTAAGAGCAGCTCTATTCCCATGTCCTCTCCTGCTTCTTCCCCCTGCCCATCCCTAGTGGAGTCAGAAATAAGAGCCAAAGAGATAGAGAGAAAGTAAAGGAGAAAGAGGAAGCCAGTCCCCTCCTCAGGTGGCTGGCAGGTAGCTGGGGGAGGGAGAGGAATTGTAATTTTGAATTAAATTTATGAGCTAATTCATGGGACTGGATATTCTAAGTGTCTTGATCAAAACAGTGTTTTGTGAGTCTGTGTTATCTAGAAACAAACAGAAAGGTCTCGAGACAGAAGAAGAGCTTCTCCTGTTGAATAAAAGCAAAAATAAAGATGCTTTGTAATTTCACCCCTGAGTTGTGTCTGCTCAGTGTGACAGTCCTATTTGAAGCAGGGGTGGAGAGGAGGGGGCTGCTGCCAGGAGAAATGTGGCTCCCAGGGATCGCCTGCAGGCAAGGGTCATCTCACCCCATCCTTAGAGAAACTAGGCAGCAGACACTGGATCCCATTCTACAGATGACGGAACTGAGGTTCAGAGAGATCAAGTGACTTGCCCAAGATCACAAAGTAGGTGGCAAAGGAAACATGTGAACCCAGGTCTGCCTGACTCTACAGCTCGGGCGCTGCCCCTCCTGCACGTTTCTCACGCTGATGCTGCAGAGGTGTCCCCTAGGTGCTCCCACAGAGCCCAGCATTGGGCTGGATCCTCAGCTGCTGAGCAGAGTCTTGTTTCTAACTTGAGCTTAGGTGACTCGCAGAAAATGAAAACCTAGATGGACTTTAGCACTCATTTTCTGTCTCTGCTAGCAGCTCTCTCTCTCTTTGGTCTCAGTTCTTGGTGTCTAATAGAAATAATGGTCAAAAGAGTCTTACTACGTCTGGGGAAATTAGAGTATGGCCAAGGGTTGTGGCAGCTGAGATGTTCGAACACTCTTGCTCTCCAAATCCGAATATTCTCATCTGCTACAGTGTTGCTTTCTGCTGGGACTCTGAGGAAGGCTTGGGGTGGGGACTCAGAGCATCAACCAGGTGCCAGAACTGATGGCTGGTTCCCCCCATTCAGAGGCAGGGCCACGGGGAAATACAACCCCAGGTGGCCACCAAAGGACTCTGGAGGCTCTCCTGCCCTGGGCTTCTGTCCCTCACCTGACTTAATCCCTGTATTTAGGGTCGTAAGCACCTTGGGGAAGGCTTTCCTGATCCTCTCCATTCTGGTGGCCCTCCTCTGTGTGATGCAGGAAAACGGATGTGGGGCATGAGGAGGGCCGTGTGCCAGGTCTCAACTGAGCCCCTGGGACATGCCCTGCCAAGTGTGGGTCATTGGCTTCGCGCAGGGAAGAATTCAAGTGCGAGCCACCATTTAGTTAAGGTAGATTTATTTAGAGAGATACATACTGCATAGAGTGTAAGGCAAGAGAAAGGCAAGGAAAGAGGTGTGGGAATTGAGTGCTCAGGTTAAAGTAAAAGTAGGTACACACTCCATAGACAGAGTACGGGCCGTCTCCAAAGGGGAGAAAGAGCGCAAAGGGCCACTAGACTTGGTGTTGTCAACTTTCATGGTCTCAGTAGCTTCACACGCCTATAGGTGGGATCAATCCAACTATCCTGGGGAAGGGGCTGAGATTTCCAGGCATTGGGCCACTGCTCATTCTTTGGCCTTTTGCGGTTGGCCTTGGAGCTGTCATGGTGCCTGTGGGCATGTTATTTGATCACACTGCTACAATGAGCATATAATGAAGCTCAAGTTCTACTAGAAGTCAAACCTCTTAAACCTCAAGGCCAACTAGGAGGTGAATCTTTTGGTTGCTGTCATTCCTTGAGTGGTTGTGCCCTGCCCCCTTCCCTCCTGTCTCATTCGCATCACAGTCCCCTCCGTTGCTCTGTGCTGTCACTGTCTGGTTACTGACCATCTTTCCTAGATGGTGTGCTTTGTCCCTGTAGCTCCGTTCACCTGGGTGCAGTTTTCTGAGTTCATAGAACCTGGGGTTTAGCAAACTTTTCTAAGGCCAGATGATAAATACTTTCACGACTTTGTGGAGCTGTGTGGTCTCTGTTGCAATGATCCAGCTGTGTGTTGTGACGTGGAGGCAGCCATCAACCAGACATAAACGAATGAGTGTCCGGTGTCCAATGAAGCCTTATTTACAAAAACAGGCTGCTGGCCAGAGAGCTGTGGTTGCCAACTTCCTCGGACCCAATGTTTCTCATGGACGAAATCACACAATAGCCCACTCCCAGGCCTCGGGGACAGAAAGGTGGGGCCCACCTCCCTCACTCAGCCTTGGGCTCAGAAAGGTCAATGTCCAGAGCAAGGTCCATGGCGGTGGCTCTGAGTTGTCATGAGGGACCATGTAGAAACTGCTGGCAGCACCTCCTCGGAAAGGATCCCTTAAGAAGAGTGAAGCCAGGAGTGTGGTTCTTCATGAATGAAGGTGAGAGGGGCCGAGATGCATTTGAGATTGGCTGGTCAACTGCTCAGTGCTCAGGGAGGAGCAGCACCTGGCCCCAGGTCACACAGTGAGACTCACCTTTTGTCGCCCTGTTCACTATCCTTCTGCCTTCTCACAGGGTCCCGCGTCTAACTTGCCTGCATCCTTTGGGTCTTTTATCTCAGTGAAACGCACAAGAGCCCTGAGATGTAGGTAAGATTATTCCCATTGTTACTAGTAGGGAAACTGAGGCCAGGGGGTGACTTGCCCAAGGTCCCAGAGCTCATCCAGGGGCCAGAAATGAGAGGGCCCTGGACTCCCAGCTCTGGGCTCTTTCCACCTCTGATATGAGGAGGCAGCTCATCTTCTAAAGTGGGCGTAGGTGGGGCAGCCAGTGTCCCGCTGACCACTAGGCTGCCCTCCCCACCTTCCTGCCTGGAGCCAGCCCTTCCTGTGTTGGTGGAGGAGGTGACCACTTCTAAGAGACACATTTCTCTGATAAAGCCTTGTTTCTCATGGGCTACTCTCTTCAATCCATCCTATCCTCCTCACCCTCTGCCCCCAGCCACCCCAGCTCCTCATGTGGGTGAGTGTGTCAGCCACTAATCTGGGCAGGAGGCTTTGGGGCAGCCGCAGAACAGTGACACATGCTCTGATGTGGGATGAGAATATTTTAAATCTGAGTTATCCTTCAGAGATGGGAACATGTGCTTTCCAGAACCAGGAGGGTGCTAGTTTCCCAAAGAGGGGGAGGGGAAGCCAGGAGAGTGTTGAGAGGGTGAGGAAGGTGGGCAGGGTGGGGACCAAGCCAATCTAGCACAACTCTCGACTTACTAAGGGCTGGCTTGGGATGGCCGCTGCCTGCAGACCAGTGTGGGTCAATCCCTTTTAGATTCTGGGAGCCTCCCCGTCTTGTCCTCTCGGGACCCCTGCTCCCAGCACACTTCCTGCAGCCTCAGCATCATGTTTCTATTTTTTCCCGTCTCCCTGGTGCAGCTCATTCCACCCCACCAAAGTGAGCCTGGGTGCCAAATGCCTCCGCCTCTCGGTCAAGAGATGGTGTATGTGAGGGAGGGGTGGTCATCTTTTCCTCGGCCCCCATGCCCCAGGCAGGGGGAGGCTGGGGAGACAGGACAGCTGAGGCCCTAATTCATCAACCAAATGCAAACATGCCAGTCTGGGTTTGGTCCAGTGTCCATGCTGGTCACTCCCTGCACATGGCCGGCTGTGCCGTGCCCCTGGCACAGGGAGCACCCCCACCTCCCTGCCCAGCATGAGAAGGAGGGACACCCAGAGGAGTGGCCATGGGGTGGCTCCTGAGCAGCCAGAGAGAGAGAGTGTGACAGCGTGGCTGGCCGTCCTCTCCTCTGACACAGGCTCTAGTTTTTTCAGAAGAGACAGATGGAGACGCCCTCAGTTCTGAGGCGTAGGAAGATGAAGGGGGCTCTCCCTCCAGGGGTTCCAGACTGCGCTGCAGAGCCTGAATGAAACTCAGTGGCTTTGAGGAAAACGCTTCCGTGCCAACAACCTTCTTCTCAAGAAGCTGTCTGATTGGCCATCTAGCCACCATCCCATATAGCATCCCTGTGCTGGGCAGAATCTCAGGGCAAACTATCAGAGGGGAGGCCAGCCTCCCTCCTGACAGCCTCTGTGCAGTTGCCTTTGGCTGAGGTCCCAACCCCTGGTCCAATCCACTGGAGCAGGTCAAGGAGGTGGTTTTGCTGGGCACGTGGCACTGGTCATTACACCCTCATGCAGAAAGAACTATCTGGGGCCGCTTTTTCCCAAGGGGCTCTGGGAGGGGCGGGTACCTATAGCAGCCTGGAGTGATATTCACCCAAATCTCAAGGCAGGATTCCTTCATATACTCAGTAAACACTTGCTGAGTGCCAGCTCCATGCCAGGCTGGGGATTCAGAGTCCCCACTCTCATGAAGTTAAATGTCAGTGCAGAAGCACAGAATTAAGCCATGTGTGCCGTCAAATGTGACACATCTGCTAGCAGGTGCTCTGGGCGCTCCTGGGGACCCTCACTTAGTATTGGGGTCAGGGAAGCTCTTCAGAGGACAAGGACACCAAAGATGCTGCCTGGAGATTGGTAGTTAAGTGGAGGGAGCCTTCTAGGTTGTGAGGACAGGGGGGACAAAGTCCTTAAGGTAAGAGCAATGATGGTACTTTCTGGAACAGACTCTCAGAGCAGTTGGTGGAGAGGGAGGGGGCCACAGAGATAAGCAGAAGCCCCTCTCAAAAGGTCTGCACGTCTTGTATTTTTATACCTGTCATGAGTCTTCAGCCAGAACTTTTCTCCGCTTCCAACTCCAGCAAGAAACCCAGTGGGAAATAGTTATTTCCTGCCCTTAAATAGAAGAAGAAAACAAAACCCCAGCAACTTCTGCCTCACCCCAGAGTGTTGAAGTTGACTCCTGAGGCTGGGGTGCCTTAGAGGATGGGGAACTTCCCCTTTTTAAAACAGTGCTATATATATGAAGGAGAAAATGAAATCACATGTAATCCCGACACAGGGAGATCCCTGATGTCAACATTTTGAGTTTTTCCTTCTGTTTTTTTTTCGTTGTTGTTGTTACACAGTTGAGATAAAACTATATATACAATTTTATATATACAATATATACAAACTATATGTACCATTGTATATATACAATACCTACCTTGTTCCCTTAACATAAGTGTGTTCCCACGTTGTCAAAAAGTCTTCAGTTTTAATCTCCTTAACTAGCTTTGTGTGTGGGGGGGATTTCCTACGGTTACTGTATGTTTACTTTAATGGGTGAGCTTTTTCATTTCATTATTTTCTTGTTTCGAGTTGTGGTCTTTTTGGCTTAGAGAAGTTCCTTTAACATTTGTTGTAAATCTGGCTTAGTGGTGCTAAATTCTTTTAGCTTCTGCTTGTCTGTAAAGCTTTTGATTTCTCCATCAAATCTGAACGAGAGCCTTGCTGGGTAGCGTATTCTTGGTTGTAAGTTTCCCCCTTTCATCACTTTAAATATCTCATGCCACTCCCTTCTGGCCTGCAGAGTTTCTGCTGAAAAATCAGCTGATAGCCTTATGGGAGTTCCCTTGTATGTTATTTGTTGCTTTTCCCTTGCTGTTTTTAATATGTAATTTTTGTCATTTTGATTACAATGTGTCTTGGTGTGTTCCTCTTTGGGTTAGTCCTGTCTGGGACTCTCCGTACTTCCTGGACTTGGGTGACTGTTTTCTTTCCCAGGTTAGAGAAGTTTCCAGCTATCATCTCTTCAAATGTTTTCTCGGGCCCTTTCTCTCCCTCTTTTACTTCTGGGACCCCTATAATGTGAATATTGGTGTACTTGGTATTGTCCCAGAGGTCTCTTTTTATTCTTTTTCCTTTTTTCTGTTCAGTGGCAGTGATTTCCAGTCTTCTGAATCATTTAGTCTACTATTGATTCCTTCTAGTGTATTTTTCATTTCAGTTATTGTATGGTTTGGTTGTTCTTTATATTTTCTCTTTGTTAAAAAGTTCTAAATTCTCACTCTGTGCATCCGTTCTTCTCCTGAGTTCTTTGATCATCTTTACAATTATTGCTCTGAACCGTTTCTCAGGTAGATTGCCTATCTCCACTTCACTCAGTTCTTCTTCTGGGGTTTTATCTTGTTCCTTTGTCTAGAACATATTCCTCTGTTGTCTCATTTTGTCTAAGTTGCTTTTGTATTTTTATGTTGTGGTAGGTTACTTATGTTTCTCCACCTTGGAGAAGTGACCCTTTGTTGGAGACATCCTATGTGGCCCAGCAGTGCACTCCCCTCTCATCCCTCAAGCTATATGCCCTAGGGGTTCCCCCTAAGAGGGCTGCATGGGTTCTGCTGTGGTGGGCTAACTATGTGGGTGGTCTCGTAGGCTCCTAGTCTGGTTGGTTGCCAGGCCTTGCCTTGTGCAGATGTCATTGGCTGCTGTTTAGCAGGGCCTGGTCACCAGGCAGCTGCTTGCAGAATCCTAGGGGGGACCCCTGGTGCTAGTGCTGGCTCATGGTGGGTCGAGCAGGGCATGGAGTCAGGGTCTCAAAGACTCTGGGGATTTTGCCCACCCACTGGGAGGTAAAGCCAGATCCTGGGATTAGTGCCCGACTACTGACAAGCAGAGCTGGTTCCTGTAGTCTGGTTGAAGGGCTCAGGGATACCAGAGCTGGTTTCAGTTCATTGAGGGGGAGGGGGAGGGCTGGTTCCTGACACAGTTGGTTGTGGGGTCTGGGGTGTCCTGAAGATTGCATTGGCCTGCTAGTGGGCAGGGCCACGGCCTGCCTCCTCCCAGGGCAGGATCTGGCCTGTGTTGGTGGACTCATTCCACTGCCTATGGACTGTAGTTTTCTTGGGTCCAGCGTGTGCTCCCTGGAGGGTGATGCTGGTCTAAAGGCTACTGCAGGCTTCCAAGCAGGAGGGGCCTACGCCTGCCCACTGGTGGGCGGAGCTGGGTCTTGGCTTTCAGGTGGGTGGGCTGCATCTAGGGGGCGTGTCTAGAGGTGGCTGCAGGAAGTCTTTAAGCAGCCTGTCTGCTGATAGGTGGGACTGTTTCCCCGCCGGGTTCGTTGTTTGTCCTGAGGCAGCAGACCGCTGGCACCTGCAGGCTATTGGGCAGGGCCAGGTCTAATGAGCTAGGGGGAGGAGCCCACCTGGCACCCGCCAGCACCGCCTTCCTCGCGATAAAAGTGAGTTCCCAAACATGGCTGCCGCCGTGGTCTACGTCCACAGCGTGAGCCGCAGGCCCCCCTTCCCCGCCTCTCCAGGAGACTCTCCAAGGCCAGCAGGTAGGTCTGGCTCTGGCTCCTATCAGATTACTGCTTTTGCTCTGGGTCTTGGTGGACGTGAGATTTTCTGTGCGCCGTCTAAGAGTGAAGCCTCCATTTCCCCCAGTCCTGTGGTGCTCCTGCCGTTAAGCCCCAGTGGCCGTCAAAGCCAAATTCTCTGGCGACTTGTCTTCTCTTGTTGGACCCCCGGGCTGGGGAGCCTGATGTGTGGCTCAGAACTCTCACTCCTGTGGGAGAACTGTTGCAGGAGAGCGAAATGTTACATCCTGGGACTCACCGGAGTCTTTAGGATGGTCGGCCAGGTGAAGGTGCTTGGCTTCCTGCAGGAAAGAGTTTACAAGAGCGAGCCAAAGAAAAGGGAAAGCGAGTTTATTTAGAGTGATACACACTCCTTAGGCAGAAGGCGGATCTTCTTGGGGAAGTGAGAATGGCCCCAGGGCATGGGGGCCTCAATTGTTATGGGCTGAGTAATTTCCTACGCTAATGAATGGGAGGAATACTCTTGCCATTTTGGGACGGGTGGGGATTTCCCAGGAATTGGACCAGTGCCCCTTTTTTGGCCTTTTATGGTTCACCTTGGAACTGTCATGTGGTAAAGGGGGCTATGTTTAGTATTACAATGAAGGTATAATGAGCAAAAGGTTAATGACCAGACTATTCTCGAAGCCTCCTAGGTTTCAGCTGGTTCCACCTGGTCTTTATCGCATCTCAACAGCTGCGCCCCTTCTTCATTTATCTAGCGCTAGTGTCCTGCCCCTTTCCCTCCTGTCTCACTTCCTGCTCAGGGATTTTACTCCCACATTCTTATGGCAGACTCAACAATTAACCAGTTTTTCTCCCTGGATGATGATTTTAGATATGCTTACTAAACCATTATTTTCCCATTCTCCCTGAGCCGTGACCATTATCAGAAGTCCTGCTAGGAGTATTATGGCTTTTTATTACTATATTTTTTCTTTCAGCCCCAGCAGGGGCAAAGAAGATGTTTACCAGGGGAAGGGGGTTCTAAAAGGCGGCAGAATAAGAGCATGATAGTCAGAAACACAAGGATTATTAGGCCAACCCGCCACAGCCACATGAAGTCACTTATCTGTTCTCTTGAACAGTTATCTGAGGTCTTCTACTGGCTCTCAGGAGTCAGTTTCTTTGGGTTCCTGTTAGGACTTATAAGATACAGATTTTATTCCAGACAGATGCACCCAACTAGTAATTCGCTGTAGCTAGACAGCAGTTGGGGTACTTAATAACATTTTATATGGTCCCTTCCATTTTGGTTGTAGCTGGTCCTCAGGGGACACTTTCCTACAAGTTTTTAGTAGGACAAAGCTCCCTGACTGAATGGAGACTTCGACTTTTTCTTTTGTAGGGGTGGGCAGTACTTTGTTTCTGTATTCTTGGAGAGCCCGTTGAAGTTGGCTCAAGCTAACAATGTGGGAGACCAATTTGTGGGTTACCCCTCAAACAAGAGATCTGAAGTCAAAAAGGGCCTCCTATAGGTCACTTCAAATGGATTAGGTTTTAAAATTCCCTTGGGGCCATCCTGGTCTGTAGAAGGGCTTTAAGGGAGGAGGGAGACCAAGGTTTCTGAAGTCTCTTGGCACAACTTAGCAGGCATTCTTTTTAGAACATGGGTTGCTTTTCCTTCCTTGCCTGAGGATTGGGGCCTCCAAGAAGAGTGGAAGAAACCTGTTGGGTCACCTTGGCAGTGAAGGAAGGTCTGTTATCACTCTGTAGGCCTTTTGGTAACCCGAATCTCGGAATTATCTCTTTAAGCAGCAATTCGGATACTTCTATTGCCTTTTCGGTTCTAATAGAGAAAGCTTCTGTCCACCCTGTAAAGGTGTCTATGAATACCAGTAGGTATTTCTATTCCTACATGAAGGCATCTGGGTCAAGTCCATTTGCCTCTCTTCCCTGCATAGGTTCCCCGATATTGTATGAGCTGAGTTAGGGGTGGAGGTATGGGGTGACTTCCTGGGTCACTGCGGGTACAAAGCTCACAAGCCCTGGTGACATTTTTAACAGTTTGAGATGGTCCCTTACCCAGGAACACCTGAGTAACCAGTTTGACCAGGGAGTCCCACCCTAAGTGGGAGGTTTTGTGGAAGTGCTTAATTATTTCCATTCCTTAGCCCCAGGAATGAGAAGCCTGTTATCAAATTTTGCCCACCACCCTGAGAGGTCTCCTTCCAGTCCCCAGTGTCGAGCCCACTCAAGTTCTCCAGGCATAAGGGATGGGGGATGGCACCGTTGGGAAGGGGGCTGTTGGTGTGAGAGCTGCAGCTGGTAGGGCTGGCTATTCTTTGGCTGCTGTCTCAGCGGCCTTGTCAGCCAGGGCGTTTCCCCTTATAAGGCAGGTGCTGCCCCTCTGGTGACCCCTGCAGTGAATGACTGGAGCTTCCTTTGGAAGCCGGATCACTTCTAGGAGTTCTAGAATTTCTGCCTGGTGTTTTATAGGGGACCCTTTGGCTGTTAGTAGTCCCCTTTCTTTCCATATGGCAGCAGGGGCATGGAGCACTAGGAATTCATACTTGGAATCAGTATATATATTGGTTCTAATCCCTTTCCCAGCTGGAGTGCTCTGGTCAAGGCAATTAACTCAGCCTTTTGGGTGAAAATGTGAGGGCAGAGTTCCAGACTCAACAACTGACTGCTGGCTGTCTGTGGCAGAGCTGGCCTTTCTCACCCCTCCGTGTAGGAAACTGCTTCCATTGGTAAACCATTCTGCATCGGGACTGGTCGGGGGCTTATCCTTGAGGTCGGGCCTACTGGAAGAAACTTGTTCAATGGTCTCCACACGAGTGAACAAGGGGCCCTTGGGGTGGAGGGTCTGGCATTATAGTAACTGGGTTCAGGACTCGGCAAACTCTGAAAGTTAAGCCGGGGCTGTCAAGTAGGAGGGCTTGGTGTTTGTTTTTTTGTTTGTTTACATTTTTTAAAATTGAAGTATAGTTGATTTACAATGTTGTGTTAGTTTCAGGTATACAGCAAAGTGATTCAGATATCTATATCTATATATACCTTTTATGTATTACCTTTTCATATTCTTTTCCATTATGGTTTATTACAAGATATTGAATATAGTTCCCTGTGCTATATACTAGGACCTTGTTGTTTATCTGTTTTATATATTGTAGTATGTATCTGCTAATCCCAAATTCCTAATTTATTCCTCCCCCTTTTGATAACTGTAAGTTTGCTTTCTATGCCTGTTAGTCTGTTTCTGTTTTGTAAATAAATTCCTTTGTGTCATATTTTAGATTCCACATATAAGTGATAATCATATGATATTGGTCTTTTTCTGTCTGACTTACTTCACTTAGTATAATAATCTCTAAATCCATCCATGTTGCTGCAAATGGCATTAATTCATTCTTTTTTATGGCTGAGTAATATTCTATGGTATTTCTATACCACATCTTCTTTATCCAGTCATCTGTTGGTGGACATTTAGGTTGCTTCCATGTCTTGACTATTGTAAATAGTGCTGCTATGAACCTTGGGGTGCATGCGTCTTTTTGAATTGGCATTTCCTCCAGATACATGCCCAGGAGAGGGATTTCTGGCTCATGTGGCGACTCTATTTTAATTTTTAAAGGACCCTCCATACTGTTTTCCATAGTGGCTGCACCATTTACATTCCTACCAACAGTGTAGGAGGTTCCCTTTTCTCCACACCCTCTCTAGCATTTATTATTTGTATACTTTTTAATGATGGCTATTCTGACTGTGTGAGGTGATACCTCATTGTAGTTTTGATTTGCAGGAGGGCTTAGTATTCAAGCAATCGTCCACCTGTCAGCCATTGGTGTCTTTTTGCTTCTAGGGCTCCTTGTGCCTGGAGGAGTTAGGACTTCCAGTGATTGTTCCAGGGTGAACTTACCGGCCTCTTCTACTAGCAGAGCAGTATCATCCACTGCCCTAAGACATCCTGACCATCCAGTGGCCACCTGATCAAGTTGCTTTTAGAAATAAAGCTATTGGTCTAGGGAGGTCTCTGAGTTTTTAGGTAAGGTCACCCAGGGCTACCCCTGTCTCTCAGCTGTATCGAGAGTAAAGAGTTTTTCTAAGTTTGGGAGGCTTAATGCAGGGATGGCCCCCAAGTTTTGTTTTAGAGCTAGGAACCCCTGTTGGCAATTTTCATCCCAGCAGAGGGGCTCATGGTTACCTCCTTTTAGCTCTTTAAAAAGAGGCTTTTCTATGAGCCTGAATCCAGGTATCCAGATCCTGCAAAATCCTGCCATTCCCCAGAAAGGCCTTCAGTTGCCTGTTTGGGGGGTTGGGGATGAAGGGTTATAATGGCTTCCTTTCATTCCTAGGCTGGAGTCCTCGTCCCAGGGGTTAACCAAGTTAGCTGGGAAGTGTTATGAGTGTCTGCATCCGTCCACTCAAAGCAAAGAGATTCTGAGAGTTTGGGTGCAGGGAAATACAAAAGAAGGCATCCTTTAGGTCTAGCACTATAAACCAGTTCGCATTTTTAGGAACTTGTGTCAGTATGGTGTACGGGTCAGGTGAACTGGGACCACTGCCTCATTAACTACCTTCAGGTCTTAAACAAATCTGTACTCTATACTTTGGGATTTTATTGGCAGAATGGGCTATTATACGAAGATTGGCAGAGTCGTAACAGTTCATGTTTTAATAACTTGGTTATTGTTGGTTATACCTCATTGGGACTCAGGACTCAAGGGATACTGTTTTTTCCACAGGTAATCAGCATTGAATTTTTTGGGGGGGAGTTTCTAACTTCTTTTTTTTTTTTTGAAGTATAGTCAGTTTACAATGTTGTGTCAGTTTCTGGCGTATAGCATAATTAGCAATGGATTTCAGTGAAATCGGAGCTTATGGCACATTATTAGCTCTGCCAGGAACCTTAGAATCCCAGACAGAGGTGTTTACTTGAGAAACAATATGAGGTGGAAGGGAGACCTCCTCTCACTTTTGACTGAGGCAGGCTCCCATGGCCAGGAGTAATTTCCTAGTGGGTGCCTTCTCTGAGGGGGTCTTTGAATTGAGCTATTGTGTGGAAGTTAGTGAGCAAATCCCTTCCCAACAAGGGGTCAGGGCACTCGGGCATGAGCAGAAACTAGTGTGCAAAGGTGGAACTTCCTAGTAAGCAGCTGAGGGGGGAGTGAATCGATTGGCTTTGGGCTGTCCATTGATCCCCGTTACTATGCAGGACTGGGAGAACAAGGGTCCAGGGAAATCAGTCAGCAAAGAATAGGCAGCCCTCTTATCTAGTTAAAAAAAAAGTACTTTTCCACCTGCCATGTCAAGGGTTACCATAGGCTCCTCTGGAGAAATGACTAGATGTCTTTTGGGAGCCAGGGAGTTTCCCAGGCCCCGTCAGTCTTCAGTCTTCTCAGCCCCTTCAGGACTGGGAGCCATGCTGCTTACAGTGGCCCTCCATGATGCCAGAGCTGGCCTATCATCAGAATCACTTGGGCACAGTGGAGGCCGCCCAGGCTTGGCTTCTGGCATCAGAATCTAGGGAGTGGCCTGAGAGAATCTGCATTTTTAAGAAGCCCCTTCAGGACCAGCATTTGAGAGGGGCTGAGTTGAAATCTTCTGGGCTGCTATGAAGCACCTACATAGCTCCTTCTAGGAACTCACAAAGTGGAGATGTCTCCTGTTAAATCAGAGAAAATAATATCTACCTTGCCGAATCGCTGGGAAAGACAGATGGATTGCTGTAGGAGCTCAGGGTCTGGCATATTTTAGGTACTCAAAAAATAGTAACTGCTATTCTTCTACTTCCCAGGGGAAGCCTTTGCACTTTATCCCAACAGACAGATGCTCTGTTTCTACACCCACCCCTGGGAAGGGCTTTCTGCCTTGGGACCCAGTTCTCTACATCCTCCTTTGCACCAAATACATTATTTATGCTTATCCTTTCAAAAGCAAATCTATTGTATGGCAGACCTTAAAAAAAAAGTCAGAACACATTGCCGTGAGACAGAATATGTATAATCAGGACTGTCCCAGAAAATCGGAGGCCATATGGCCATAGATGAGGACTAGGGGAGGCCTGGAGGAGCTGGGGTGGGGCTGCCAGAACCCCTTGCCTATCCAGTCAAGGAGGCAGTAAAACTGCAGGAAGGAAAAGAGGGAAATGACCCTTTATTGAGTATCTGCTCCAAGTGCAATGTGGTTGTCATCTGTTACAAACCGTTTGTCACTGGCTTCTGATAAGTCCGGAAACTGAGAATAAACACAAATTTTCAGAGCCATTTGATTGATATTGCCATAGTATCCAAGTGTGTGATCAATTTTTTTGAGTAATTCATGTTTGTTGTATTTTACAAAAGCATTGGTTTGTGACTCATTGGATATTTTCAAAATTGGTCCTTTACAGAACTCTTCAGAGGCCCTGGTCTAGACACTGACGTGTGACATCTTACTTAATCCTCAAGTAGCCTCTGTACAGTTTTAGATTAGGAGGTCCTTTCTCCTCCCCTTGTCTCCACTCCCAGGAAGCCAGCATCCTCATGTTTTCCTGCTAAACTTCAGCCAGAAGGGGGAGGCTCTGTTCCTGGGTCTCCTGTCCCACCCCAACCATGAGGCTAAGACTCCCCCAAGGAGAGTCTAGGGGCTCTGGATTTGCCCGGGATATGGGGGTGTGAGACCCTCATGGTGGACTGACATAGGGACAGCTGTGTTCCTGAGGCCTCAAAGACAGGAAATTCCCCAGATAACCTCTGCCCTTCATTTAGAATCATGGATCCATGTCAGAGAGCGTTCCCTCCTACCCAATCCCAGTCCCCAGTGCTATAGCTAATCAACTAATCGTCAAGTTATATCCTGCTAAATACTGAGTCTGTGCTAGCTGCTTTGGGGTAGATATTTTTGGTAAGGATGTACTCTGATTAACTCATTTAATTTCCACTACGACCTCGTGAGATAGATCCCATTTTTACCTTCATTGTACAGGAGAATCTCAAGAAGGTTAAGGGACAGGCTTAAAATCACACAGCTCATAAGTGGCAGGACTGGAGGGCCCTCTCAAGCCTCTACCGAATGCCAGACCCTGAGCTTTTAGCACATGTGAGGCTCTGGACCTGCCATGGAGGGGCTTGCAGTCTCGTTGGGTCTGAGCGACCCTCCAAGAATCCTAGAAGGGTCAGATAGTCCTGACTTACGGCCCAGGAACCTGAAGGAGGAAGGGAGACTGGGATGGAGGCGGTGGGGGACTTCAGGGAGGGAGGCAGCCGCTCTGAATGCTCCACTCCCCTGGGAGCCCGCTCATATCCTGTGTCCCTGCCCCCTCCCTCCCCAGACGTGATCTCACTCCTCCTCATCCCTGGGGCCTCAGAGAAGACGCTGTTGTTTCCTCCCACACATCAGAACTCAGGGACCTGAGAGACCCTTCTTCCCTGTCCAGGCAGCTCAGGCTCCCCACAGGGACAGGGATGGTTGGCTGTCACCATCCCTTGCTCCTCGAACCCTGACACAGCAGCCCCCTTCCCAATGTCTCCTATAATCTCTCAGCCTCCAAAGGCATCTCTTGTGCTTTTTCTTCAAGAAGGATATGCATTAGGAATCCCAGAGGGAAGGGCCCTGCTGGGAGTCCTTCCGCCTTCCCACCCTCCTGGATTTCCCCTCTCCCATCTCTGGTATGCTCTTCTCTGGGATGGGACAGAGTAGGGCAGAGTGGACCAGGCAACAAGCGTCAGGGCTCCGAGCCAGTGTCTGGCTGCTTGAATTTCTCAGTGGCCAGTCATTTAAAATGGGGGTGGTCATGAAGATTAAATGGGAAGTGGCTGTGGAAGTTCTTTGCCAGCTCTAAGTGGCCCTACCTAGTTTGGCTTCCCTCCCACTCTCGGCTTATTCCAGTCTTGCCTAGCCTTCAGATCTTGGCTCAAGCCCGCTACTTCCAGGAAGACCTCCCTGACTGCACCAGTCTGGACTGAGTCCTCAGCCTGGAGGGGTCATCATTCACACTTGGTGATCTGTTGTGTGTTCCTACAGCCCCTGAGAGCCATGTGAATACCAGGCATCACTCTTATGACCATGTGTTGGAATTTGCCATGCTGCCCCCATAGCACCAGGCCCAATAGAAGCTCAAGCTTGCTTTACTCATAACTTACCATGTCTTAGGAATTCTCATTTTCCAAGTGCTTCTTCCAGGATGGTCAGATGTGAGGGATTTCTTAGCAACACAGGGAGATGGCTTGTGAGAGATGTTTGGAATTCTCATTATACTGGTGAGGAAGGTGATGCTGAGAAAGTCCAAGAGACCCAGCCAAGGTCACAGGACTGGGTAATTGACTGCCAAGTCAGGATTCAAATCCAGTGTTCCCGGCACAATTGTTCAGAGTCTGAATAAAACCAACAAAGGACCGAACATGTGTGCACTTTGGGTTCATATGACCCCTTACATGGGCTTTTGCCTTTTCTTTGCTTCCCCCTGCTCTCTCTTTCTCTGGCATCCCTGACCCCTCCCAGGAGCCATCCCTCCCAGAGGCCATCCCTCCCAGGAGCCATCCTTCTTAGGAGCCATCCCTGTGCCCCGCCCAAGAGCCAGCAGACAGCCTCACCACAGGGCCGTGGGGGCCTGGGCCACTAGAGCAGGCCGTATACACTATACATGCCCTGATCTGGATCCAGAATGAGGCCGGCGGACCTTCGCTCTTGGCAGGACAAACAGTCCCCGTTCTGAAGGGTCCCAGAGGCTGGAAGAGGTTTTAAATAGACAGGGCAGGCCGATTGTGAAGCTGGGTTTAAATTAGTCGTCAGTGCTTGATTTAATCAGGTTTAATTGTTGGTTGGTGCTGAAATGACGAATTTGGCTTTAAATAGGAACCGTAAATGTTTCAGCCTTGCCCTGGGCAGCAACTGCAAGCACAGATCTGGTCTCCTCCTGCAAAACGTAGGGAGGCAAAAGGAATGGTGGGCTGAGCGGGGCTGGCCTGGGTCATAGGTGCTCCGCAGGATGAGGTCTCACTGATTCAATCAACCTGTCCATCAAGCAGTCGATCCTTCCCGTTCCTCACTGCCCTTTGGCTGAGCTTGCTTATTCCCATCTGTGCCTTTGTGGCTGTACCCAGACCCATCTTCCTAGAGTCAACAGAGTAGGGGGTGGCACAGCAGAGGGAAAAGTCCACTGTGCTTGGGAGCCCAAGGCACTGAATTCGGGCCTCACTCTGCCCCTCACTGGCTGTATGGCCTTGGGAAGGTATCTGAGTTCTCTGAGCCTCAGTTCCCACGTCTGTAAACCACGGTGAAGCTTGCCCTTCCTACCTCCTTCAGTGGGCTCTGAAAGCCGTCATCCAGGCCACTACTGCTGGTGGATCTGTGCCTCCCTTACCTGGCCCTGGGCCAAGCTTGGGTATGTGGGGTGTGGAGTGTGCCCTCTGGAGCCTAAGGGCTCTCCCCACTCAAAGTCACTGCCTACTCAGTTATGCCTTCCTTGGTGTTGCTGGATGTTTCCAGTTCTTTGGGTCAGGGCAGGAGTCCCCATCCATCCCTCTCACTGGGGCCTGCCTAGCAAGCTCACCTGGCTGCAGCTTTCAACTCCAGCTTCTCCTAACTCCCACCCGGAGCTAAGTGGGGCAGTCAGAAGAGAGGGCCAGAGAAGGCCCACAGAGCCAGGGTTCTGACGGCCAGTCTCCTTGCAGGGCACCCACCCCCACCCAGTCCTGACAGTATCAGGGACCATCTGAGGTCATTTTCCCATCTCTGGAGAAGGGGTATGGCCAAGGGCAGAGATCTGGGTTTCCTTTTTTCGGCTTGGAGTTAGGTTTAGGACTTTGGGGACCTGTGGGAGAAAGGGACAGCAAGGCAGATTTTTGCTTACCTGAAAAACCTTTCAGATGAGGCTTTCTCAGGGAACACTAGAGGAGCTCAGATAAAGCCTGGGTGAGGCTTCCACTGAAAAGGCTGTAGAAGGGACACCTCCAGGGCTGGGGAAGATGGGGGTGGTGTTAGAGCTGAAACACCACATCCCGGTTCCACCCCTGACCCACTCGCTCCGTGACCTTGAGCCAGCTGCTTCATCTTCCTAAGCCACAGGCTCCGCATTTGTGAAAATGGGAAAATGAGGCCTTTTGGAAAAAAGGCGATATGAGGATTCTGAAATATGAACTAACACATGCAAAAGTACTCCTTGCTTGGCTCTGGGTTGGCATTGGATAAATGCTGGCTGACTGTGAATCTAAGCTAGGTAGGGGCTTGGACCGGACGATCCCATGCAACTCTGAGTATTGATAACTTTAATCAGCACAGGTAGCCAAATGCCCAGATGTGGATGCCACCAGACAGAGTGCCCACGGGGTGGAGAGGGGATGGGGTAGGAGTGGATGGTTCACTGCCGCACCATGCCCGCAGCCTGACGTTTTGGAGGAGGAGCATGCAGGGGGCGGGCAGATCTTATGATCTGTATGAAGTGGAAATCAAGCTCTTATCTCATTTCCTTCTCCAAGCTGCATGTAGTGGATACGTCTGTGCTGTGGACATGCTGGGAGAATAACGGGAACTGACGGGGTCTGGGCTGCATTCTCCGGGTCTTCTTCCCACACAGGCGTCCAGAGAGGGAGAGTCGGGCTCTCTTCACAGTGCCAAAATAAACTTGCATTGTGTCCAGCAACACAAGAGGCCTTGAGTGAAGCAGCATTTGCCAAACCCTATAAGGAAGCCGGAGGAGGGGAGGGGAGCCTGGAATGAGAAATTCCCCCACTCCTGCCCCTCACCTCCTGCTTTCTCCTGACTTCCAGAGAACTCCATGTAGGCAAGCCCCAAAGCAAGTCCCAGAGGGCACTGTGGGAATCTGGGCTTTTAGGAGAAAAAGAAGGGACTGGAACTCCCATTCGTTGACTGTCTTCTATGTGCTCGGTACCTTGCTTATAAAGAGTCATGTTAGTGGGTTGGGGGCACACACAGACCTGGGTTCAAATGCTGATCCTGTCACTTGCTAACTCTGTGGTCTGGGCAAGCAAATAGCTTCTCTGAGCTTCTGGTTCCTCGTAGGTAAATGGAGCTAATAATAGTACACTTCAGAGGGTTATATTGAAGGTCAATTCAGTAAATGTAGTAAAATGCGAGCTTAGTACATGGCTCGTGAAATGAACTTAATACATATTAGTTGTCCTTACTATTAAGTAGCTGTTATTAATAATAATAATAATAATTTTCAGAAGATTGCCCAGAAGTAGGAATTGTTATGTAACTCTTATGGGTATGAAACGTGCTGCCCCAGAGGGACTGAGGCACTTTTTCAGGGTCTGACAGTTAATGAGTGCCAGCTTAGGATTCAAACTCAGGTCTGCTGGGCCCCAAGGCCCACACCTGTTGTACCTGCATCTGAAATGGAGCCCAGCTAGGTTATTTGATATGGATGCCAAGCTGCTCTGAGGCTAGGGAGCTAGAAAGCAGGGAAATCAGAGCCTGTCGGGCAACATTTCCACGGTCCCACTGCCCCCTAGACTTCTCTTCTGTTGCCATCTTGGCCACTGTCCAGCTGGGCCTGGCTGCCCACCAAATTGCAGGGATCCTATTGCCAGCACCCAGGGCCCCTCTGTCTTTGGAGCATCCATCTGGAGTCAGTGCCTGCAGCCGGAGCCCTGTTCTGAGCAGCATCTGTACAACTGGACCCCAGACCCTGCCTAGTCGACCCCCCATTCCTGCACGGACAGCTTGTTGAAGCTGAGCCATAGCCTCCTGGGATGTCAATTCTGGCTCTGTCACTGACTAGCTGGGTAACTTTGGGCTTGTTCCTTGCTCTCTCTGGGCCTCAGTTTTCTTGTGTCTGACACTGGAGCAATAGGATCTAGCTTTCCGGGTCCCTGTGAGAATTATGAGAGATAATGAGTATGGCAGTCAACGTCTGTGTAGAGGCAAGGGTTCCCTGAGTCCTTAGGACCGTGGGGCTCCAGGTTGGGACCTATTTTTCATCCTTAGATATGGACTCTCTGCATGTCATCCTTAATGAAAAATGAATAACTCGTGTTCATTTCATTAAATGCTGCCCCCACAAAAGTGTAGGCTTATGCAATTCTCCAGACTGTCAACTGGAAGTTATCTCAGAATTCCTTGTAAATCAAAAGGTTTCATTTTGCTGCCAAGACAGTCAACTTTCTCTGCCTTGAGTCAGGCGGAGGGGCGGTGCTGGGCTGGAATTAGAGTCAGGAGACCAGCCTGCTAGTTCAGACTCTGCCAACTATCAACTTGGGCCGGGAGAAAAGTGCTTCTTGTCTCTGAGGCCCCAATTTCCTCCTCTGCAAAATGGGTGATGTGTGTGTTGGGGCAGTCCTACTGGCTGAACATCCTTTTCCTCCCCTAGTTCTAGAATTCTTGAACTTGATCTTTCTTTCTCTCTGCTTCTATCATCTCAGACTCCACCTCTCCTGCCCCCTTCCCACCCTCCTCCTCCCCCTTGTCCCATGATCTCTATCTCCTCTGTCAATCAGGCCAGATCAGCCTGGGGCAGAGACTAGGGAGAAAAAAACATCTATGCATTCCTGGCAGGCGACAATTTTCTAATGCCCCTTATTGCAAAAGCAGCCCTTCTTTGGGGTGAAGAGAAGGGCAGCCAAAATCTGTATTTCTGTTATGGGGTCCAGAAAAGGGGGGCGTTTGCTCATGGACCTGAGAATGGATGTGTTCAGAAGTAACAAATGGCCCCTTCTCTGGCTGTGGGTTGAGAAGGGGTAACAGATCAGCCCAAGGGGGCTTCATGGTCACCTGGTGGAGCAGGTTCCAGGCCACTCAGGGTGAGGGTCTGTGCACTGTGGGGGTGGATGAATGTATGTTGGGTGAAGAGCCCAGAGAGAATTTAGCCTCCTAAAACTACAGGCAGAGCTGGTTTCAAGGAGGGTGGTGAGGGGAAGGTAGTTAAGAAGTTGAGTTTCTTTATGTGGGGTCCATCTGGCTGATGGTGGTCAGAGATATAAATAGGGGACTGGAAAGATTGCTGAGTGCAGGGGTGGGGAAGGAGAGAGAGAAAGACAAGGACAGGGACTGAAAGGCAGAGGGGACAACATGGAATCAAAGGGAAAGAGGAAGATAGAGGAGAAAGAGGAAGGAGAGGAGGACAGGAGGAGGGGAGGGAGGGAAGCAGGCAGGAAGGAAGGGAAAGAGCAGGGGAGAGAGTGAGGAAGGAAGATGTCTCCTGGCACTGGCACCATGTCACCTGAGTGTGGCCTCCAAGACTGCAGGTTGGGTGGACACATCCAGGAACCAGCCCACACACAGGTGGCTTTCCCAAAACCTTCCTGGGTCATCGCTGTGCGTGTTGCTCCACAGTCCACCTAGTGAAGGCAGGCTCCAACCTCCTCCCTGCACAACTCGGGGAGCACTATTTACTGAAAACACAAGCAGGTTCTGTGTGGCTGGCAAGTCCCAGAAGCAAGTCTTAACAGCATAATTAGACAGGGGCATCACTGAGTATTCACAATACAGCACGTGTTGTCCCACTCGCTAAATGATTAAATATGATTTAGCCTCCGTTTTTACCATGCTAGCACTTTTACACATATAAACCCATTCTCTTCTTCATGTTTGGCTTTAAAACTCTCTTCACTAGTTCTGAAAATGCAGTCTCCTATTCACTAAAGACCTGCGCGCAGTAAGCGTTCTGTCCACCCATCTACCTGCCTGTCCATCCACTCCTCCGGAGGTTGTTCTTTCAGCCAACTTTTCATCAAGTATCTACAGTGTGCCAGGCACTTGTCTTCACTGGGCTGACAGTGGAAACTTCTCAGTCCTTGTCCTCAAGAAGCTCACCCTCTATTGGGCAAACACACATAAGTAATTTACTATGACATATCATTGTAAGTGGGATAATGAAAGTATTGCCAATTGTTATCTCGGATAAACAAGACAAATCAATGGTGCCAGGCAGCTGTGGCAGGTGGTCTGCATTGTGGGCCCCTGGCTTCCAGCAGGAGGCATCCTGTTCTTTCCGCCACCCAACCATAGATAGAAGACATGTTTGGCTAGTGTGCCCAGAGTTTAAAATTGGCATCTACATTTTCTTACTTTCCTTTAAAAAAGTGCATGAAACTTTTTTATAGTTTAAAGAACTGTAAAGGGAATATCTTTGTAACCATCCATGAGGTCAAGAAATAGACTAGAACATCTCTAGTACCTGTGATGTCCCCCCGCCCCCAACTTCACCTGTCTCAGTCAAGAGAAAGTGAAACAATTTTAAAGTGATCATTCCTTCCTCCCCAAAGGGGTAACACTACCCTGACCTTTTGTTTCATCATTACCTTGCTTTCCTTTATGGTTTTACCGTCTGTGTATGTACCCTAAATAATACGAGGGTAAACTGTAGGAAATTGCCATTTTGTCTCATGAAAATTGCTGAATAACAGCAGTTTCATATACAGCCATCCCTCAGTATCCACAGGGGCTTGTTTCCAGGACCCCCGCAGATATCAAAATCCTAGGATGCTCAAATCCCTTGTATAAAATAGTGTAATATTTGCAAATAACCTATGCACATCTTCCTGTACACTGAATTTTATTAAAGTTTTTTAAACTTCATTTACTTATTTATTTATTTTTAATGGAAGCACTGGGAATTGAACCCAGGACCTCATGCATGCTAAGCCTGTGCTCTACATTGAGCTATTCCTACCCACTTCCTGTATACTTTAAATCATCTCTAGACTTGTAACACCTAATACAATGTAAATGTTGTGTAAATAATTATAAATACAATATAAATGCTATATAAGTAGTTGCTGAAGTACAGCCAATTCAAGTTTTGCTTTTTAGAACTTTCTGGAATTTTTTTTCCCCCAAATAGTTTTGATACCTGATTGATTGAATCCACAGATGTGGAATTTGCAGATACAGAAGGCCAACTGTAGTTTAAGCTAGTAGTTTAGCCTATTTTTAGGCTTGGTAAATAAGTAACATACTATATACCTTCTTTTTTTAAAAAAAATTGAGATATAACTAACGTTGCGTAGCCTGCCCTACCTGCCTCTTCCAGGATCTGTGAGTATAATAAATCCTTTCATTTCATATGCCTCTTTGAGTGTAATTTCCATGGCCATGTTGGAGTAATCTTTAAGGACCCCCCGAGGGACTTACTCCCCCCTCCTTACAACACATTTCCCCTTAACTCTCTTTTCAGCATCATTTAAAAATAGACTATTCTTTCCTGGTGCTCTGTAATCCTGCCTCCATCATATATCAAGGATCCTCATATGTGTGGATCTGTTCATGTGCTCTTTACTCTATTTGACTGATCTATTTCTCTACAGCTGTACCAATGCCACCCTGTCTTAATTACTATGGCTTCATAGTAAGTCATGATACCTGGAAAGATAATTCTTTCACCTCATTTTTTGTCTTCTCCTTATTGCACTTTTATATGATATTTTGCAGTAAGCTTACCAGATTCTACTTGTAATAATATATTGGGATTTTGATTGAGATGCATTGGATCTATATAAAATTTGGGGAAAATGACATCTTTACAACACTGACTCATCCATACATGAATATAGTATACCCCTGCATTTCTTAGAGCATCCTTAAAAATGTCTCTTAATAAAGTTTAATAATGTTTTCTATAAGTCCAGCATGAAGTTTGTTAGACTCATTCATAAACACTTCATTTTTGTTACAAGTGTAAATGATCACTTTAAAATTGTTTCACTTTCTCATGCTTATTGTTCATGTATTGAAATAAACTCATTTTTTATATGTTAATTATATACACAGCAATCTTGCTAAACTTTCTTAGTAGGCCTAATAATATTTGTAGACTCTTGGATTTTCTATTCACACAATATTATTTGTACATATTTTAAGTTTTGTTTCTTTTTTCTCAATATTAGCCCTTAGGTTTTTTTCTTTCTTTACTGAAATGAGTAGGACTTTCTAGTGTACTGTTGATAGAAATCATGATAATGACCATGCTTGTCTTATTCTCCATCTTGAAGGCAGTGATTGGACAAGATGCTCTCTTGAGTCCCTTCTACTGCAAAGATCTTGATTTTCCTTATGATCATATTCTTTCTGGCCAAGGCAGCAGCTCACAGTCTTCTAGAGTCTTTCTCCTGGTCCAGAATAAGAGTCATAATTTGTGTCTGGTGACCTTTAGCAGTTGCACATCTCCAGCCTGACTCTAGAAGATCCTAGAGTCTGATCTCTTACTCTCCAACATTTCCAACTTGTAGAATCATTTTCTCCCAAAACTTAGTTCCTCTCCAAACTCTCAGACCATTTATACTTCACATTTTGAATCATGACTAATCTTAAAAAACAAAACAAAACAAAACAACACAAAAAAAATACTGTGATGGCTGAGAGGTTGGTTTTTTTGGAACTCTCCCTGATCTCCTTCAAGGTGGGAGAGGTGGACAGTGACTTCGCTCCCCCATCTAAACCCTGCCTGGAAGACCCAGGCATGCTATGCTCTGATATCTTCTCTGGGATGTCTAAGCTGCATCCAGCTGTAGGTACACCAGGTATAGCACAACTGGACTTACCTGATGAGCCTCTTTCATCTGAGGAATGCCTCATGTTCTAGTCTCCTTTTCCTGAGGGTTGATATAACAAATAGCTATTGGGAGAAGGTTTGCAAAATAAGCATTGAAGATTGTGTCCACCATGTTACTCAATATGTCTTATATAAGGACTCACCCAATATATTTCTTTGGAGATTTAATACAGCATAGTTGGTTTTCCCTGTTGAACTAACATGTTTTTGCAACAGGGTTAACACTCTTTGAAATTATTTTTAGATGAATTTTCATATCCTATAAATCTTGTTGTTTTGGGGTTTCTTGTCCACTGAAGCAATGTTTGGGGCAGGAGGTGAGGCGTAGGCAGGTAGAATACTAGTTCAGCATATTCAGATTAGATCTTTATCTGGGTCTATAGCAAGATTCTTGGGTGAAATGTAGTCATTGTTAAGAGAAAAGTTTTTTTAAATTCCCTTAACTCTCATTTGACATATCAAGAGTTAGGTCCACCGGACTAGATCTTAGAGAATGACGAGGGAAAATCCTGTTTCTTCTATTCTGAGAGATTGTGAGAAGGGGGAGGAGGGTAGAGAGAGAGCAGGTAGATTGGGCACCAGGGTTTTTCTCTGCCACTACCCTTATTGCCTCCTCTGCCTTCCCCACCAGTATGTCAGTGCACAACCTTTTGGAGTTTTTAAGGCGTCCAGGAAACTATGAAGGAGACAGAGAGTGCCTGGGCTAGTATTCCATCTGCCCCCCAGGCGTATGGGGGAGAAGCATCCACATGATGGCATGGAGGTGCGGCAGGAAGGGGTAGGTAGGGAAGCCTGAGACGGCACCTGAGGAGGTGCTGAGAGAGCCAGCAGGATGGAGAGCACAGGCCTGGGTGCCAGACTGAGTGGTCATTTGGGCAGCTGGCAGGGACCATGAGCTCCACCGATGCATCCTGGCACAGCACCCCGGAAAGCAAGATGGGGTCTGTCCCACCACAGTGGTCATCGGTTCTAGGAGCTGGCTGGTTCAGTCCCTGGCAGCGGAGAGCAGCGAGGATCCAGGCCTGCCCCAGGAGTCCAAGGACCTTCTCCCAGGCTGCCAGAAGATCTGGTCAGAACCGTTTACCACATTGGGTTCAGGAGGCAGAGAAAGCAGTCTGCCGAAGGTTGAGATTAATGGAATCACCCATTACCTAGAAGGACCATTTTGTTACTGAATCAGATCGGAAGTTTTATCAAATTGGGCAAAATTTAGTCAACACCCCCAGCCAACTAGGGACCAGCTATCTGGTGGAACTGCTAAATAAAGACTTGATTAGTTACAAAGGAAATAAGAAAACGACATTTCCCCCCCTCCCCCAATCACACTGTAGAGTGAGTACATGAGCCCCACTACACATCCCATTTATGAGACTGAAAATTGCTACTTATGCTCTTTTTTTTAGTTTCAGAGCCAACTTGCATGTGATACTTAATGACAACAAATAGTCTCACTTAGGCAGGGAGAGAGCTCAGGTCTGGAGTTGGGCCAGCCAGAGTTTGGGGCTGCAGGACAACTTCGGGGGCACTTTTACATCTTTGGGCCCCTTCCTCCATTAAAAGATGGTAAAAATTATATTCTATGAATATGTTGGTATAAAGAAAAATGTATTAATATTATAAATGAAAACATTTTCTTCAGCCTAAGCTTTTTTTCTTCTGTTTTTAAAAGAAAAATTTGAAACCTTTTCATGGGCTCCTGCAGCATCATGGACCCTGAGCCTCTTGTGTTGGCACCTACTCTTGGCCTGGGCATGCCTCTCGGCTCCTGCCTTTCTCATCTGTAAAATGGGGTTGTTGGATTAGATGGTGGACCACACTTGGCACATGGTGATCATAAATGTCGGTTTCTTTTCTTCATTTCCATGAATTTGATTTCCTATTCTAGTGATTGTGTTGCATGTGTGGTTTTCACTGTGAGTCACCTTCAAATTCTCTTGGGAAGTAGGTGGAGTATAACTTATAAATAAAAATTCCTTTTTACTTCCTCAGCACTTAGCACAATGCCTTGCTTTATAGTCTCAATCCTTGTTTATTGACTGTGCCGGTAAACAGCTCCCTCCCTTCCCAGCCTCCACCCACCACCCCGTCCCACCCCGGGCCTGACAGCTTCTAGAAGCATCCTGCTTTCCTGTCTTCTCCCTCCTCTCTCCACCTCAAAATTCTTCTCCCCTTAGTAGCCTGTACTCGGTGGGCTGTTAGAGTGAGGAAGGCACCCACTCACCGTCAGACCCGCCAGCCCTGCTCCACCATTGATGAAGCTGTGGCTCAGATGGTATCTGGAATTTGCTCAAAAAAATGATAGGACAAGGATTCGAACCCAGGCCTATCTGACCATGACTTGGTGTGATGTGTCAAAGCCTCCGGGGTTTGCAGTTTCCAGAGGGCTACTCGGAGAAGTAAAGCAAAGGAATGTCTTTCCAGTGCCAAGGGGGATGTTTTTAGATGATCTGAGGGGATTTCTTGATGCTGCTCAAACCAAACCCTGTGGGAAAACATCTAAGCCCCTCTAGGTGTGTGCTTACCTGTGTCATTGTCACCCGGGTCCATAATAAAGCTGAAAGTTTGTGCTGAAACCCCCATTTTAGATGTTAGAGGAGAGTGATGCCAGAAATAAGGGGGGTGGGGTCAGTAATGAGCCACAAGGACCAAGTTGAGGATTTAAAATGGTGAGTCCATTAAGAGGGTAGAAACAGAACACCGTTTCTTGTTAGCCAGACATTGGAGTCTTATTATTTGCCAGGTGTGGGGACGTTAAGATGGTATCAGAGCATCAGTGAGTGAGTTCATGAGGTGCTGAGAACAAACAGCACCTGGCACAAGGGTTGGGCTTCACAGAACCGACCCACGACACACACATGCTGGGTGCCTCCTCGGCTCTGTGCTGGGGAGATGGGCATGAATAAAACATCCTCCCACCAATTCAAGAGAAGACAAAGCAAAGATTGCCCTGTGATGGGATAGAATCTACAAGTGAGAAAGAGAAGCGTGTGCAAGTTTATTTATGTCCTATTACACAAGCTCCTCCGTTCTCCACCTCCATCTCCACCCCCTCAATCTGTCACATTCAGGGATCTGGGACTCCGAGCATTAAAATGAATTGAAAAGATTCAATGGCACATCAGGACTGGAAGCAGAAGAGGAGAAGGTGGAAGAATGAGATGGAGGGAGACATTAAAAAGACAGTGGATATTGGAAGTCAATACACAAACCCCCGTGGAGGAGAGAGAGCGGATCAGATAGAGACTTGGAACATTCCATTGGAACAATCATATTATTAATAATTGTGTCAGAGGTTCACATTTATTAAGTGTGTCTGGTACCAGGCACTGTTCTAAGCCTGCTACACCTATTAGCACATTCAGTCCTCTAATGAGGCCTGTGAGGTAGCTTCTCTCACAAACCCCCATTACTTAATGATGAGATGCTGAGGGCTCGGGGAGGGGCGATGACTTGACCTGGAGCACTAGCATCGAGAGGTAGCCGCCTACTTGAGCCTGCACGCGGCCTGTGGCCTCTGCGTGGGTGCCTGTGATGCTGTGGGACAGGCAAGGTCAGGATGGGTGTGCAGCACCATTATGGCCTCACTGGGGTTTGGAGCACAAGGTGTCGGGGGCAGGAGGGGACTGCGGGATCTGCGTCCTGGCTCCCCATGGCTACCTCTATGGCCATGGACAAGCTTCTTGCTTTTTCTCTGTCTCAGGTTCCTCTTGCAGTAAAAGATGGTGATGGTGATGGTGATGGTGATGGCGATGGCGATGGCATACCTCCTAGGGTGTTGTAAGGATTTAATGCAATTCTGTGTGTAATGGTTCTAGCATGGTGGCCGGCCCAACAAGTGTTTGGTAACGGCAGGCGTCCCCGAGGCTAGGGTTTTCTTCCCAGGAGAGCTCCCTGCCATCCCTTCCCAGGGAACCCTGTGGACCCCTGCTGACTCAGCATCAGCATCTGGCCTTCAGTGCTCACCCCTGTGAGAGCCGGAGGACATGGGGAGGAGGCCTGCCGGCGACACGCAGTGGCGGCTGCAGAGGCAAAATCCTGATGAGAGGTGGAGACTGGCCCCAAACTGATGGCCATGCTGGGAAATGAGGATAGCTCTGCCTGACCCCTTGGACATTGGGAGCCTGTGACTGGCCGTGGGGATGCTGGAGGACAAGGGCTGGTCTCCAGCTCCCCGTGGGGCACAGTCTGGCAGGGGGTACGCAACCAATTACATGAGCCAGTTAGTGGACCAGGTGGGATCTTTTCAGGGCCCTGCAGTCGTGGCCGTCAGAGAGCAGGTGTGGGTGGGAAGAAGGCCAAGGGGTTGCAAGAGGGTGTGTGTGTGTGTTGCTGACTTAGCTACCCCAAGGGTTAGCAGCCTCCCCGCTCCCCACCTCCAGTGGGACCTCCACGCGTTTGCCTAGGCAGGTGGGATTTTCTCTCTTTGTCCTTTTTCTGGTGAGGAGATGACTCTGTGGCCACAGGAGAGGCCCAGGCATCTCTAAGGCCCTCCTCTCCAGAGCGGCTCTGGGTTGGGTTGACGATACAGCCTGAACATGAAGGGCTCGTTCTGCAGGGTGACATACAAAACTTTTTAGATGTTTAAAGATATGTTGGTGCAGCTGATTCCATCCCACCTGTCACAGAGGGAGGCCAGGGAACCATCTGTTAGAGTCTTTATTCCCACTCCTCTCCTTTCATTTTTAACCACAGATTTTCACAGTTTGCATTACTTATTTAAATCTGTTATTTAAAAAGACACGTGTGTTGCTGAGTAAGGAGATGGCAGCTTTTGCCCATTGAAGCCTGTTCTTGCCAGCCTCCTTAGCTGGCCGTGGCCCATAAGAGCCAGCCGGGCTCCCTTGACCAGGCTGGATTTAGGACTGGACCACCCTGGACTACCCACTTTGGCCAGATTTGGGATTTAGGTCTTAGGACATGATGCTTGGTACTTGAGTTGGGGGAGGGGCATGTAGAGCCAGATTTCAGCCATGGGACTTTTGTTCAACTCTCATTGTTACCTTCTATGAAACCAAATGTCACATCTGTAAGACTAAGAATGTGACCCTGGCTTCTTGATTTCTGCCATGGGGGATGCTGATGCCCACTGTAACCCACAGATGATACTGTACGTTTAAATATGACACCCTTCAAGTCACGCTGCACAGCCAGACCATTGATTCAGTTACTCAGCACCTACTATGTGCCAGACACTGTGTATCAGGCACCAGCGACACCTTGGGATGAGAGGTGAAGTCCCCAACCTCACAGAACTGACACTTCAGTGGGGAGAGGCTGGCAAGAAAGCCAGTGGGGAACAGCTGTGCTCAGTGCTGCAAAAGGAACAAAGCGGGCACCATGATGGGGAGAGAACGGTGAGGAGGACCCATGGGCAAGGAAGGCCCTGGGGGAGCAACATGTAGTCTGGGACTTGGATGAGAGCTACTGACAACATTCCACTCAGGGGGAGCGCCAGTGCAGAGGCAAGGAGAGCTTTACATATTTGAGGGGCAGGAGCGTAATCTGGCCTGGCTGCCCTTGGAGCTCATAAGGGAAGGAAGGACCAGACCTTATGCTCCTGCCTGTCTGAGCTGAGCTCCCCAGAGGCCTAGCCTCCCTGCTCACCAAGTAGTTCCAGGCCCTGCCTGCACCTGCCCAGAGTCCCAGAGGGGTTCTGAAACGTACTCCGCTCCTACACACTCCCACCCCACCCCACCCTGCTGGAGTGGCAGAGCTCATTAGTCCTGCTGCCTTCTCCTGCGTCTCTGCTCACCTACCCTGCAGCCTCATCACCCACTTTTCTCTGCTGTAGCCACAAGGCACCGTGTGCTGCCCCCATGCACTCCGCTAGCCTTCAGCTCACTGTGAGGCGTGTGCTACTGCCTCTCCGCCCTTCTTGCTGTTGACGTTTGATGAGTCTCCAAGTTCTCTTCAGATGCACTCCCGTCCGCACCCCAAGACGCTTCCCTCCCTCTTTTCCTGTAATGCTTATCCCATTGTTAGCATTTGAGTCTTTCTTCCAACTTCCCTTGGGCAAAGTCTGAAGCACCTTTATATTTGCATTTCTAGTATCTGATGCAGAGTAGATTATCACGAAGGTGTTTTCAATAAATCCCTCATGAGCCCTTGAGAATAATAATCTCCATTTATTCAGCATTTACCAAAGCTCTTTCAAAACTCTGCCCCATTTTATGCTCAACACTCTACGCAGGTAGGCGGTAGTCCACTGCAGAGGTAGGGAAGTAGGGATTATATGATTTACTGTTGATCACAAGCAAATTGTGGCAGGGCTGGGCTACAGTCCTGCCCCCTCACTCCTAGTGCAGTGCCCCTCACCAGCCTCCAAGCACTCAGCCTGGAGCCAGAGAAACCCCACGTTTCTCAGTAATAAGCTTTGAGGTGTAAGTTGAGTGTATACATGTGTTATGACCCAAACCTTTTAGAATTGCATCTTAAGATATGAAGTAATACAGCCTTTCAGTCATTAATTCAAGAAGCACTTAGTGAGCACCTATTGTGTATCTATTGTGTATTGAGCTCTGAATTCCGGGAGATACCAAAGAATTACAAATTTCTCCTTTGTCACAGTCAGTTGTTCGGGGGGAAAAGACCCAGAGAAACAAAACAAGTGGAGTATGGGGGTCAGTATCAGGTAAAATAGAGTCAGGTGAGTGCAGAAGCTCTGGATGGTGCAGGGTTAATTCCAGAAAGGCTCTTGGGGCTGAATCCAGGAAGTCATCCCCCTGGTGGAAAGGAGTGAGAGCAGAGGCAGGGTGGGAATGAGGAGCAGGGAAGGGAAGGTGCGGCAGAAATGGAGGCAGCCCATGGGCTTCATGGGGACCTGTGGGGGGGTTGCTCCAGGGGCTTGAGATGGTCTTCCTGGGTGTCTGTTCCACAAGTAAAGCACCTGTCTTCCTCAGTTGCCAGAAGCAGTTTTGATGAAAACTGACTCAATCTCTGCACAGAATGGATGCCTCATCCCAGGGGTTGCTAAGAGGGCAGGGTCCGTCTTTCCAACTGCACTTAGCACGGCTCAGCCCAGCCTGATTTAACTTGCTCTTCACACTCCTGCCAGTCCGAGGTCAGCCCTCCTCTGCTGCTACTGCCACAGACAAAGCTAAAGGGATAGGTAGGACACACAAACAGAGAAATTTTCTCTGTCTCCCCCCACACCCCCAACCACAGGTCTTTCCCCTTCACTCCACCTACCCCCATCCCTGTCTCTCCTAACAAGATCCAAGGGCCCAGCTCCTTCAGTGAACTGGACCTGGCGGATGGTTGGCCGTCTCCAGCACTGATGGGAAAGCCTCTGGAGGGCACTCGGCTCAGCCTAGAGCGTGACTCCTCTTCTCCCGTTACACACCGAGCCCTCAGTGAAGTGGTTCGGAGGGGAGTTGGGGTCGTTGTAGGCTCATGGCCCCTCTGGCCTGGCCATTGGGGTTGTGCTGGGACACCAGCAGGGCTCCAAAGTGCCCCTAGGTTCGCTTTAAAGGTTGTGAGGAGGTTCCTGAAAGACCCAGCACATGTGAGTCTCATGAGAAAGCAGGTGTAGTGGGGCCTTTCTCTGTTCCCTCCTTCAGAGCCAGATATCTGGGCCAGCTGGGTGCCAGGCAAGGCTGTACTTATTTTTATTCTTTTCAATTCTGTCCTTGGGCAGCACTGATGCATCTCAGCACCTCTTTAACCTCAAAGACCTGTGTATGACTGGAGCAGACCACACACAGTATCTCTGGCTGAGCCAACTGACCTTACCACAATGTCCTTGAGATGTTCAAGCCCTGAGAGGCCATCAAGTGGAAGGTCACATAGTCCACATGGCTCCTCATGGGTCAACGTAGGGGCCAGTCACTGAAGAAAACATCTATGTACCCCAGTAGATTTCCTGGGGAAAGCTTCCCCATTTTGTTTCATAACTTCTCCCAATATTGGATTCCCCATTTTCACCTCTAATCTCCTACTACAACACAAGCCAATTCTTCTGGTCTGATCCTCAGAGACAGCTCATTGAGTAAGAAAATTCAGGCTCTGCACCTGGGAGTAGGAGGGTGGGGAAAAAAACAAAAAAAGAGGAAATTCCTACAGACGTTTCAAAAACCAACAAGCAGAACTGTGGTAGATGCATCCATAACATGATAGCTACCATTTAGTGAGCATCTACTCTGTATTAGGCACCCTTTGTGAATTTTACAGACATCTCATTTGACCATGCCAACCTTAAAAATAAAACAGTTATTTTACCAGCAAAATGGGTTTATTTGGGAATAGCTGAGGAATTGGCAATGCCAGACAGGCAAGCTGTAGCAAACCATGGGCAAGTCTGGAGAACAAAGGAGAGGAATGTAACTTTATAGAGAAGGAGGTGGAAGTTGGGAGAGGCTGCTTGGAATGAAAATCCATGCTTGGAAATTGAGAGTTTAGGGTGGTGATGGTTTCTCATTGCTGAGTTGTGGCAGTTTCTCATTGTCTGGGCTGTTGCTAGGCAAAGAGAAAATCTTCCTTCCTCCTACTAGAGTAGGAAGGTAAGCTTCCTTCTGCCCATAATTATAAAGTAAAATGCAACTGGTGGTGTGTACATGATATCTTCTCCTTCAGGGCTTCTTGATTCTATTTAAAATGAGGTTTCCTTTATTAATTTTCACAATCATCATGTGTAGGCCTCATTATCTAGTCTACAAATGAGGAAACTGGAGCTCAGAGATGAAATTACTTGCCTGATGTCACAGTAGTCAAGGGCAAAGCTCATATCTAAATAGAAGCTTACAATTTCAATCTTATAATATTTATCTGTTCAAGAAACATTCGTGGAGTATCTGCTACATGCCAGGCACTGTAATAGGCATTGAGAACATAGACAAATACAAACACATTGACAAATACCTCTGTCTCATTCGTTTCAGAGACATTCACAGAATCACAGCTGCAATGGAGACATAAGCAATTAATGCACAGACGGGTAAGAGAGGCCCACAGACCCTGAGTGGCACGCTCTTGGTCAGTCAGGAAATCTGAAGACAATCTGTCTCTTGATCTCTTCTGGCTATTCCCCTCATCTTTGAAGTAAACCTTTATTAGGCAGTCAAAAGAACCACTTATTTTCTGGATTCCTTGCCCTGAAAGTCCTCCTCACTGCTTTGGAGGGGTTTTCCTAGCCTAGGACCACTGGGCTGAAGTCCTAGGGACCCTGCTGTGTCAGCCCCTGGTGTGCAGAGCTGTCCAGGTGCCTGCTGCGTACAGGAGGCTATATTCCTTGTCCTAGACCTTCCTCTTTTGGAAGGATGTAAATGCATGGCATTAATTTTTTTAATGCATGGTATTTATAAGTTTTTTTTTCCTCCTGGGGCTATACCATGTTCTGAAATGTGAACATGGCAAGCGGGATGGATACATTTTTAGATCAGTAAGTACAACCAGATGTGTGGACGGGGCTGAAGAGACACAATAAGCTTTTGTGAGGGATGCAGAGCCCTTAGACAATCCTGGGGAGGTGAGTTCATGACTGGCAAACATTCCACAAGTCTAGGTACCAGCTCCACAGACTCCCTGCCAGACTGGGGCCCTGTCCTGCGTTCATTTAGGTCTCATGACAGCAGATAATAGCCAGGCGCTTGGCACAGTTCTCTCTCATCTTACTCCAACAATCACACCCATGGAACTGATTGGGAAACTGTGGCTCAGTCTGGCTAAGTAACTGGGCCAGAGTCACACAGGTGGGCAGCAGGCAGGGCTGCTCAGACCTGGCTGGGTGGGCTCCACAGTCCTTTTTACTTCAGACCATCACACTGTTGCTCTAGACCAGGTTCTTTTCCCTGGGAGCTTGTTGGCCAGGGGCAGGAGACCTGTGGGGCTTCAGGACGCTTGGGAGGCTCCAAGGTAATGGACAACGAGAAACAACTCTTGACAGTGTTGGATCAAGCAGTGATGAGGTTGCAGGAGGTGGGGGAGTAGTGCTCATCCTTGAGGATGACACAGTGGTGCTGACTCTGAGAAAGCAAGCAGTGAGTGTTCTGGGAGTTGTGAACTGTGACCTGGAGTAACCTGGAAAGCATCCAGGGTGGAGGGCTTTAAGCTGCACCTTGAAGGATAGGAGGAATTTGGAGAGGCAGAGGGATGTGAGAAGCAAAAGAGGCTGAAAGTGTACAAAAAGAACAAAAGCACAGAGGGAAATTAAAGACGTGGGCTTGGGGAGATGAGAAATAATATTTATTAAGCACCTGTTGTGTGCCGTGAATGGTGCTAGGGGGCTTGTATATATTGTCTTATTTATTTAAATCAATTGTATTTAGTTTTAGCTTTGTATTTAGTTTAGAAAATGCACAAATTTTAAATGGATAGCACTGTCCTAGTCACTTGTGCAATAATATCAAGCAGCCCATGAAGCTGGAGTTCCAGAAAGATGAGAGGAGGAAACAAAAAATGTTTGAAAAAATTTTGGCCAAATTTCTTCCCCCAAATTTGACGAGAACTATAAATTCCTACAGATCCAAATGTCTCACACCATGACACAATATGATCAAGTTTCTGAAAAACAGTGACAAATGGAACTTCTTTAAATCATCCAGAGGGGGGAAAAAGATACATTTTGTACAAAGGAACAGAGATAAAACTTATCACAGACTTATTATAAGAGTGCAACCCAGAAGACAGTGGAATGCATCTTTAAACGTTGAAAGAAAAAGAAAGTGCTAACTCAGAATTTTAAATCTAGCAAAAATGTAATTTAAAAATGGTGAAATGATGACTTTTTCAGACAGACAAAAGATGAGAGCATTTGTTGCCAATAAGCCAATATTAAAAAATATTAAAGTTCTTCAGGCAGTAGGAGAATGATGCCAGATGGAAACTTGGATCAACACAAAGGACTGGAGAGATCAGGAAATGGTAAATAATGTGGGTAAAAATAAAAGACCTTTTTTCCCCTTTATTTAAAAATTTTAAAAGAATAATGATTTAAAGCAAAAGAATATATTATGTTAATAACATATACAGCAGTAAAATGTGTGACAACAGTAGCACAAAGTCAGGAGGGGACATTGAAGCATAGGGTTGGAAGGCTTCTATTATTGTATCTGAAGTAGTATAATATTGGAAGGTATACTGTGACCCATTAATTATGCATATTTTAAACTCTAGAGCATCTACTAAAAAAAAAGACAAGGTGATACAGTCAGCAAATCTCTAGTAGAGATAAAATAGAATACTAACAAATGCACCATTAATGCAAAAGAAGACAAAGAATAAAGGGAACAGAGAATAAATGGGACAAATAGAAAATAAGTAGCAAGATGGTAGCTGTAAACCCGACTCTATCAACAACTACATTAAGTGTAAATGATCTAAACATCTTCCCTTGCTGAAGAGATGTTTTTCAAAAAGAGACCTCCCCACCTGCCTGAGCTGGCTCAGGGAAGATGGGTTTAGTGCAAGGGTCTAAGAAGAAGGGATGGTGACCCCTACAACAGGAGCCTGACTCAGCTGGCTCTCATGGGAGCGGGGACTGAGATGGGAAAGCCATCCCATGCTAAGGCCACACTCCCCATCTTTTCAGGAACCCATGACCTCTAGTTGTTGCTGTTGTCAGAATGTCTCCCTCATGCCCTCATCTCACATGTGACCACCACGCTGGTCTCTTGCTCTGTCCTCTTTCTGTACCACAACCTTCTGCTTCTGTTTCCATTTCCCAAACGTCACCTCTCGGGTTCCCACACTGACGGCCTGAAAGAGGAATCTTAGTGGCCCAGACTGTCTTTTTCACCAGGCCACAACTCAGCGGTCTTGGGAGAGGTCGCTTAGGACAGAGGCCCACCTGGTCTAGGTAGTTGTACCTGAGATGGGTGAGGAGGCAGGTTCTTATGGGAGTTGGGTGTGGAGGGTGAAGCAGTATTGGCCTCCCAGCTGACAGCTTTTTCCTCAATGGAAACAGAGGAGACAAAAGCCATTCTTTTGAGCATTCTGAGATGGGCTTCTCATAATACTCTCCAAAGAGAAGAAAAAGTCCTCTATAAAATCCAGGTTAATTCTGTGGTGATTGGAATATTAGAGAATTCACAGAGAAAAAGCTTCTGAGAGGCAATGGCTAGATTGAGACCCCGAAGGTTTGAAAAGGAGCTGAGAGAACATGCGTTCTTACTGTCTTTGCCCTCCTGGAGAATTAGGCCTAACACTGAGACATTAATTCATAATTGATTCTCGTATTAAAGATCTTCCTTTTTGTCTGATTCCAGCAGAGGAGTTTCATAATTTGCTTTGCTAAATTGTCACTTTTCTGGGAGGAAGCTGAGAAGGTTAGAGTGACATGTTGGTCAGGACAGGTTGTGATTCCCTGAAGTTGTTGGACATGATAAGCAGGCAGGTGTTTGAGCAGAAGGGGCATTGATCCACCCTGACTCCCGGATCCTCACTGCCCCAAGGGGGAGACCTCAGGCCACCCCTGGGATTCTGAGTCTCACGTCCATAAGGCAGGCTTCATTCCACGTGGCCATGCCCGGAAGGATTTGGAGTCAGCAGGGATGGAGAAGGGCCCCTGCTTCCAGCTCCACAGCCAGTCCTGCCAGGAAGGCTTGGAGCTGTTCCCTGGCCTGGACCACCCCTGGGAAGCAACAGGCTAAGGGCTCTGAGCCAGGGCACCAGAATGGCTGGAAGGGTCACCGAATTCTGCCAGAGCTGAAGTTAACATGGCCACAGAGCAGCCACCTCACCAAGGTCAGGAGAGCAGAAAGCCCAGCCCTGTTCACACAGTATCTGAGAGATCAACCACAGTTTATTATTATTGCTTTCTTCATATTAACACAAGCCTTTTCAACATCCTAAACACATATTTGGAAGCTGCATCAGGCCATAAAAATACAAAACCTACAAAGAGTTGGCCATTTGTCTGGGCTTTGAGAGATTCAGATGGACTTGAGACTGGTCACGCTTGATCCTGAGCTGGGCCCTGAGTCACCAGGTTGCCCACCCTTAGCAAGGCCAGACAGCGGCCAGGTGCCAATGTTCTACCCAAACGCTGCCATCTCCGGAACCACTTGCAAGAATGAGGTCTTGGAAATCTGCTTGATAAAGAGAGCTTTCTGTTAGAAGGTCCAGCCAGCTGTGGTGGGGGCCTGAGAGGACAGGTGCCAAGGAATCGAGGGGGAAGCACTGGCTGGGCCTCACATGCCTGCATCCAGGTGCTGGTTTTCTGCCCCCAGGGGCCAGCCCTGCCCACTCTTGTCTTGTGCTAACTGGCCCGAGTGGAGGAGCTGCACCCTCCGGGGTCTTGCTGCTCGGAGTGAAGCCCCGTCCCACTCTTCTAGGTGCCGCCACGTATGGCTGGGTCACCTCGGGCACGGTAGCCAGCAACTCAGAAATGGAAATACTAGCCCCTGCTTTTCTGCAAGAGGCTATTTTATCAGCACAAAATGAAAGAGCTACGTAGATGGCCAGGCACCGAAAAATGTGACAATGGCTCTTGTCGAAATGACATTTAACCCAGAGGGTATATTTTAATACCCACAAAAGTTTGGTCTCCTCTAAGGAGTAAGGACAATGGACATTCCAGAGGAAAAATGTAAAACAAGAAATACTGGCCCAACAGCAAGCCAGAAAATGGCATTTCCAGTTCCAGCCCTTAAAAGCCTTGAATGAGCTGACTGGGTGACTGTGGCCTCCCTGGCGTTCGCTTGGCGGCCCACTGGCACAGTCCCCTTTGCTGGCAGAGGCAGGTCTCACTCCCGATTCCTTCCCCACACACCAGGTATAGCACCACTGGACTCACCCTGAGCCCCCTTTCATCAGAGAAACGCCTAATGTTCCGCTGCCCCTCGGCTTCCCACTTCCTCCCGCCTACCTTCCAGACGAGAATCATGCCAGGCCCCCGGCCTGAAATGCCATCCGCTGACTTCAAATCCCAATCCCATTCCTCCTCAAGCCACCCCCAGGGGTCTCCCGACTCCTCCAGGCAGAGGGATCCACTGGCTCAGATGCCCAGCACCTTTGGATGGGGGATTGCCGTCTGTCCCAGCGTGGATGCCCCCTAGAGCAGACTCTAGACAAGGATTTGGGTGCAAGTTGTTCATTTGGGAGATGATTCCCAGGAGCATGGAAAGGGACTGAGGGAGAGAGACAGGGGAGGGAGGAGACCACTCAGGGTGACATCGGTCAGCTCTGGGCCCTGAGCTCAGGCAACTGAGAGGCCATCCTGCCGAGAACCCACCAATGGTCAGTGTATGATGTGCCTCAGAGTCCAAGGCAAGGAGGCTAGAGCAGTGAGGAAGCTGGGGTATTTCCACCCATTCTGGTCCCTTGTGGTTTGAGGGGTGCCTCTGAAAGACATTAACTCCCCCAGACTTTCAATTTGACCTGCCCACAGCCAGATTGTGCTCCGGGGGCCAGACAAAGCCTGGGGATAGAATCTCTGCTTGAGGCAGGAAGTCACCTGCATATGTTATCCTCTGAGCCCATAGGTGACTTCCCAGTGGGCTGAGGAAATGTGCGTGGGACACAGTGTCACAGCGACCAAGGCCCCCATGCGGGCTCTCACTGAAGGTGCTGATGTCATCGCTGGTGACTCAAAAGCTGGCCCTGCCCTCAGAGCCAACCCTCAGCAGCTACCTCTGCCTCTAAGCCTCGCCCTCCTTTTCAGTTGAAAATGGAGTCCCCGTACATTCTGTTTCAAGACTGTTGTGAGCCCTGGGGGAAATGGAGGAGAACACTGGAGAGGACTCTAGAAATTCAAGTGAACAGCAAGATGTCTGCCAACCCTCCAAGTGGTACTCCTACCCCAGCTCTGAACTCTACTGCACAAACCAGAAAGTCTTCTGAAGTGGCACTGCTGTGTGCTTTTTGAGATAAATGAAATGTGCCAAAACTTATATTATTATTTAATTCATTGACTGCATGCTGCAGTTACTGTTATACCCTTGATCAACCATTATGGAAGTTTCAGTATTAATAACTGGTGTGCCTGCAGTGGCGTATTCTTGCTGATTATCCCTGCCGATATCTTATATGCCTGATTCCAAATGTTTTCCCAGCTTCCAGCTCCTCCTGTTCCTTCCCTTTTCCCTCTTTCCTACCAGCACACACTGCATTCTCCCAACGAGGAGACTCTCCTAGGACGTGGTTTCACCCTAGCCTTTGTGGAATGCTGTCCCACTAACTCATTGTGGAATATCCCATTCAACTTTGTGGAGACTGCCTCCCACCAACTCACTGATAAAAGCAGTTTGTCCTGATAGCTATTTGTACAATGATGCATGGTTAATTGTTTCAGAGGTGGGTCAATTGGCTAGAAATTTAGAATAGGGACTTAGCAAGAGAGAAGTCAGACTGTCTCCAGGTGGCTGGGTATGTAACATAGACTCAAGAGCTAGAGAGAAACGAGGGGCCAGTCTTTGCCACCCCACTCTCCATTCTAAATTGGGGTGCTAGACCACCAAAGCAGAACTTGCAGAGGAGGTGGACCAAATGTGCTCCACCAATATGGCCTCCTCTTTTATTCCACAGCAATGTTTTGTAGTAACATTTTTTTTGTTAAATTTATTCCTAGGTACTTGATTTTTTTTTAATCCTACTGTAAATGGTATTTAGTTTTAACAGAATGATGTGGATTGTTCGGAAACCTGGCAATCTTGTCTCTGACTTTTGAGGCTAGTGGAGGGGTTTGGGCCAAAAGAGAGAAAGCAGGCTCTAATGCCACCTAGTCAGTACTTTTGCTTCATTCCTTTGTGATGATTTGTTTCACTCTGATATCATTTCCTTCTGTCTGAAAAACTTCCATTAGCATTTCTTTGTGCAGGTCTGTTGGTGTCAAATTCTCATAGTTTTCTTTTATCTGAAAATGTCCATATTTTGCCTTGACTCTTGAAGGATATTTTTGCTAGATAAAGGATTTGAGGCTGACAGATTTCCTTTTAGTACTTCGGCAATATTGTTCCACTCTCTCCTGGCCTTCATAGTTTCAGATAAGAAGTCATCCATTTATTGAATTGTTGTTTCTTGAATGTGATATGCTGTTCTTTTCTTGCTACCTCAGCAAGGTTTTCTCTTTTTATTTGGCTTTCAATACTTTGACTATAATATGCTTTAGCACAGCCTGCTTGGTGTTCTTTGAATACTTAGAATCCATAGATTTATGTTTTCAACAAATTGGAGAAATTTCCAGTCATTATTTCTTCAACTATGGTTTTTTAATCCTGCCCTATTTTCTTTCTATTCCCCTTCTGGAATTTCAATTACATATATTTTCAACTGACATTATCTAAAATATATCTGAGATGCTGTTTATTTTTTCAATCTTAAAAAACAATCTGTTCTTCATATTGGATAGTTTCTATTGATCAACTTCAAGTTAACTTTTTCCTTTGTTGTCTCCATTCTGCTGTTAAATTTATAGAGTAGATTTTCTATTTTTTTTTCTTCTTTTCTTTTTAAAGCAGGCAGTTATCTCTGTTGAACTCAGACTTCAGCAAACCCTGTTTTTGGGCCACCACATCCAACTTCAATTCAGATCTCTTGTCCTCAGCAGAGCTGCAATGAGTTTGTTCCACATAAGTGTGATTCAGAGGCCAGTAGAGATGTGGGCAGGCAGAATCTGGGGATCCCCTCTCCAGCTCCTTCTCTTCTGGGAGTCCCCCTCCAGCAGCTCTTGTTCTCCCATAGTCAGCCTTCCGGTTCCCCAGAAAGACAGCAGTTATTCCACCAGCACACCCACTGTCCCACGTGCCACACTGCCTGTGCCTGGTTCTAGTCTAAAAGCTGTGGAAGTGACCATTTGTTCCACATGACTCCCCTTCTCCAAGCATGGATTTCTCACCAGTATCTGCCTGCTTTCGTTCCCTCTCCAGTGCCTTCAGTGGCTGTGTTTTACTTTAATTATCGTTTGCATTCTGTACAGAGTTTATAGTTATTATCTGCAGGAGGGTTGGTCCGGTAGGGTCTTTCTCAGGCAGTATCAGAAGTGTAAGTTCTTGAGTTTAAAATTTAGCCTCACTAGTCTCTAGCTTTGTGACCTCAGGCTAGCTGATTAACTTCTCCAAACCTCAGTGTACACATCTGTAAACTGGGATAATAATAAGCACTTACCATATAGGATGGTTATGAGGATTAAAAGAGATGACACTTATTCAACACCCATTTATGATAAAAACTCTCGCCAAAGTGGGTATAGAGGGAACATATCTCAACATAATAAAAGCTATATATGACAAACCTACAGCCAGCATAGTTCTCAACGGTGAAAAACTCAAAAGCTTCCCACTAAAATCTGGGACAAGACAAGGATGCCCACTACCACCACTCCTATTCAACATAGTCCTGGAAGTCCTAGCCACAGCAGTCAGGCAAGAGAAAGAAATAAAAGGGATCCAAATTGGAAAAGAAGAGGTAAAAGTGTCATTATATGCTGACGACATGTTACTATATATAGAAAACCCTAAAAGGTCCACAAAAAAGCTACTAGAGCTGATCGAAGAATTCAGCAAGGTAGCAGGTTACAAAATTAATGTTCAAAAATCAGTTGCCTTTCTTTACACTAACGATAAATCAACAGAAAAAGAAAGTAAAGAAACAATCCCCTTTAAAATAGCACCCAAAGTAATAAAATATCTGGGAATAAATCTAACCAAGGAGGTGAAAGAATTATACACAGAAAACTATAAACCATTGATGAAGGAAATTAAAGAAGACTTTAAAAAATGGAAAGATATTCCATGCTCTTGGATTGGAAGAATCAATATTGTTAAAATGGTCACACTGCCCAAGGCAATCTACAGATTTAATGCAATCCCTATCCAATTACCCAGGACATATTTCACAGAACTAGAACAAATCATAATAAAATTTATATGGAACCATCAAAGACCTAGAATTGCTAAAGCATTACTGAAGAGAAAGAAAGAGGCTGGAGGAATAACTCTCCCAGACTTCAGACAATACTATAGAGCTACAGTCATCAAGACAGCATGGTATTGGTACCAAAACAGACATATAGACCAATGGAACAGAATAGAGAGCCCAGAAATGAACCCACAAACTTTTGGTCAACTCATCTTCGACAAAGGAGGCAAGAATATACAATGGAATAAAGACAGTCTCTTCAGCAAATGGTGTTGGGAAAACTGGACAGCAGCATGTAAAACAATGAAGCTAGAACACACCCTCACACCATATACAAAAATCAACTCAAAATGGATTAAAGACTTAAACATAAGACAAGATAGAATAAACCTCCTAGAGGAAAACATAGGCAAAACATTATCTGACATACATTTCAAAAATTTTCTCCTAGAAGAAATAAAAGCAAGAATAAACAAATGGGACCTAATGAAACTTACAAGCTTCTGCAGAGCAAAGGAAACCAGAAATAAAACAAGAAGAAAACCTACAGAATGGGAGAAAATTTTTGCAAGTGAAACCGACAAAGGCTTGATCTCCAAAATATATAAGCAGCTCATACGACTCAATAAGAAAAAAATAAACAACCCAATCCAAAAATGGGCAGAAGACCTAAACAAGCAATTCTCCAAGGAAGACATACAAATGATCAACAAACAAATGAAAAAATGTTCAATATCACTAATTATCAGAGAAATGCAAATCAAAACTACAATGAGGTATCACCTCACACCAGTCAGAATGGCCGTCATTCAAAAATCCAAAAATGACAAATGCTGGAGAGGCTGTGGAGAAAGGAGAACCCTCCTACACTGCTGGTGGGAATGCAGTTTGGTGCAGCCACTATGGAAAACAGTGTGGAGATTCCTCAAAAGACTAGGAATAGACTTACCATATGACCCAGGAATCCCACTCCTGGGCTTGTACCCAGAAGGAAATCTACTTCAGGACGACACCTGCACCCCAATGTTCATAGCAGCACTATTTACAATAGCCAAAACATGGAAACAACCTAAATGTCCATCAACAGGTGACTGGATAAAGAAGAAGTGGTATATTTATACAATGGAATACTACTCAGCCATAAAAACCGACAACATAATGCCATTTGCAGCAACATGGATGCTCCTAGAGAATGTCATTCTAAGGGAAGTAAGCCAGAAAGAGAAAAAAAAATACCATATGAGATCGCTCATATGTGGAATCTAAAAAACAAAAACAAACAAACAAACAAAAACAAAGCATAAATACAGGACAGAAATAGACTCATGGACAGAGAATACAGACTTGTGGTTACCGGGGGGGGGGGGCGGGGTAGAGGGTGGGAAGGGATAGACTGGGGTTTCAAAATTGTAGAATAGATAAACAAGATTACACTGTATAGCACAGGGAAATATACACAAAATGTTATGATAAATCACAGAGAAAAAAATGTGACAATGAGTGTGTATATGTCCATGAATGACTGAAAAATTGTGCTGAACACTGGAATTTGACACAACACTGTAAAATGATTATGAATCAATAAAAAATGTAAAAAAAAAAAGATGACACTTATATCTGGTGCAGAGCAATGAAGGACAGCTATTTTTGGACTTTCCATGCTGCCACATGGTGGCAATTCAGCTTCGGCAATGTTAACATCTTCCAGTCAAGTTAGATGCTCATCTACTGAGTAGCTACTATGTGCCCAGCATGAGAGAGGGAGATGACAGTAAGAACTTGTTCTCAAGGAACTCACATCCTAGTTGAAACCCATGGGGCAGAGAGCAGCCCAGGGTCTTAGGAAGCATAGATACTAAGTACTGAGGAGAAGAGGAGGCAGGGAGCACATTCTCTCCCTTAAGAGGTGCACAAACTCCTTTTTCTGCTTCAGCAGCAGTTTTACCATGATGTTTCCAACAACAGGCTTGTGCAGTAGGAATTTAACAATTTCATAGTTTGGCAGCAAATGTGTTTGTGCTGGATGAGCTTCTCAGACACATTTCCCACACCTCTTCTGTTTCCTAGTCCTAGTGAAAGACCCCCGTTGGAACCTGCATCCCCACTTGACAGTAGTCAAACATCAGTCACACCTGAGAAAGTGTAGATGCGGGAGACTCCAACTTCAGCCTCACACCAGCACCTAACCCCCGCTTCCCAGGGTTTACCAACACCTTTTACTTTGGTTTACTAAACTAATACTGATACTCTCAGGGCCAGAGCATGCCTTGTCCTGGAAAAGTGCTGAAGTAATCCCCTTTTTTAGCTTCTGGGAGTCATACTTAACCAGGTGTATGAGCAGGTGGCCCCTGTCAGTCCATTCAGGCTTCTCTAACCAGATGCCAGAGAATAGGTAGCTTTATAAACGGCACAGACGCACTGCTCACTGTTCTGGAGGCTGGATGTCTCTGATCAAGGTGCCAGTACAGTCGGGTGAGGGCCCTTGTATGGGTCGCAGACTTCTTGTTTCCTCACCCGGTGGCAGGCGCTAGGGATCTATCTGGAGTCTGTTTCTTAAGAGTATGAATCCCATTCATGAGGATTCCACTCTCAGGCCTTAAGCACTTCCTAAAGGCCCCATCTCCTAATACCCTCAACTTGTGGGTTAGATTTCAACACAGGAATTTGGGGGGACACAAGCATTTAGACCACAGCTCCCCCATATGCCATGACTTGAGGGCATTAAGAGGCCTACTTCTCCCTGGGCCACATCTCTTCCTGCCTGAAATTGATTTACTAATGGGTTAGAAAAGAAAGGCATAAAGTCGCCTATTGATAGGGGCTCTACTCATTAATTCAGCAAAGTTTTAGTACTTGCGTATGAGATGCTGGGCGTTGTGGTGGGCACACGATTTGTTTGGAACTCACTCTTTAGACTTCTCCCATTTGTTAGAGATGCTTTGGCCATTTGAAAAGACATTAAAATAAGGGAACAAAACAAGCCAAAACAGTTCTCTCAGCAGAGTTGGGAGAGGGGGGCAGTAGCAGGAAGCCCTTCATTCAACTTTCTACGTGCGACACTGACTGAGTGTTGCGTGTGTGTCAGGCGCTGTGGCAGTGCCGGAGATGCAAAAGTGGATGAGATGCTGCTCTTGCTCCTCAGGCAACTACCACCAAGTGAGGTGTCTGGTGTGAAAAACAAATGGGCTGCAATGCAGAGATCCTGGTTATAATGGAGATGTGAGCAGAGTACAAAGGGGACCCAGAGCGGGTGGGAAGAGCAAGAGGAAACAACAGAGGGAGGTGAGAGGGTCAGGGTTTAAGCAGTGCTTTGCCAGGAAATGGGGGTGGCTGGACAGAGGGAAGGGCAGTGCGAGGAGAAAGAACAGCAGGCACAAACGCAGAGCTGAGCGGTGCGTTCGGGGACTGAGATCAGAGTGCGTGGCATGAGAGAGGTTCGAGGCAGTTGGCAGGGTGGTCAGTGGTCAGACCACAGAGGCCCTGGTGTCCGCCTATGGGATCTGGACTGCATGTTGTGGCCCTGGGGAGTCAGTGGAGCAGTGACCACACAAGTGATGTTCGGGGGCTGTGGTGAGAGGGGCAGGCCTGAGTCACCAGGCGGGGCACAGAGAGGAGACTTGGGAAGAGCCCTGACGATGCCCTCTGCTGGGTTACGCTCCAGCCCAGGGCTGTCCTCCCACCTGGGCGTCATGGAAGGAACGCCTGTTTCTTGTGATGGATTTTAGGAGGGTCACATTTGCTTGTTGTTGCTTTATATAAAAGCCTTGCCTAAAACATAAATTTAAAACCATAGTTTAATCTAGTTCTCAGGACCTGGTATCACCTATGTGGTAACACAGCCCAGAACATGGGACATGGGATGTTAGGAGAAGGGACCTTAGGGATCCCCTAGTCCGGCTCCTTCTTTGATAGAAGGTCTTTTGGAAAAGCCCAAACAGGTCCAAGGCGATCAGACCACGGTCCTCTGCTTGGCACAAGAGGCTGAAGGACCGAGTGTGCTGCTAAATAGGGGGCATCAAAATGAAGATGTACGCCAGGTGCTGTTGAGAACGTGCCTGTCAACTTTCCAGATACATTTTTGAAGTTACAACTGGAATGCTTACCAGGAATTACTCATACTTATGACTAACATTACTGAGGCCAAAACAATACTGCTGGGTGCAGCGGTCTGAGGCTGGGTACACGGCTGCAGGTACTGTTCTGGCTAGGCAGTATCCCGTCTCCCAGTCAGGTCTTGAGAGCCTGGTACCAATGTTCATAGCTGTGTCATTTGAAGGTTGCAGCTACTGCCTACAGTTATCAGGAAATTAGCTGATTATATCTGTTTATATCTCGCTCTGCTGTTCTGAACAAATGGTGTGTATTTGGGATCCTAGCATTTCCAAAATGGGCAAAAGTTACATAAGGATTTGTGGGAAAAATAAATAAGTTTTCCATTATAAAAATTTTGGCAACCAAGATTTTCGTTTGGGGAAAATAATAGCTATATTTAGAATAAATAAGCCAACAGATTGAAGACACAATTTGCTGATAATTGGTAGACAGTGTACTATTGAATGGAGGAAAGTAATGTGAGAATATACATATATACATAAACATATGTATATATATATACACATATATGCATTCAGCTCTGGATGAGAGAATGATACAGGTTTGATTCTTCAGAATCAGATATTGAGTCAGACAGAGTTTGGGGTGCAGGATATTTTGGGGGATCCTCAACTATAAAGAAAAGAAGGAGAAAGTAGGATGGGACAGAGAAGAAATGGAATTGCAGTGAGGCTTTGGCCAATCCAGCAGGGAGTTTGGAGCAAATAGTGTCGTTCAGAGTTATTTGGAATGTCTGTGCCTTTAGGTCCCTGCTCTCTGTTACTGGATGCAGATTGCCCTGGGAAGGGCATGACCTTGAGCATGGCAGCTTTATGCAGCCAGGTAGCTCTTTGCAGCTGACGCTGACCCTGAAGAAGCTGACCTACAGCTGGACGCTGTAGATGGGGAGCAGGTCCTTTCTGGGAGAGGGATCTAGGCAGTGCATCTTGTCTACCGCAGACGGTGGTGCCCTGATACTCTCGGTCACTTTATTTTGACAACCTCTTTTGTCTCTGACTCATTCTGGAGTTGCCTCTCCCTCTTCTCTTGGTTTACTCTCTAGCCTCCTTGCTCAGCTAAAGGCAATTTGAGGATAGGAGGACAAAGAAAGAAAAAAGTATTCCAGCTCTTTCCCTTCACCTCTCCAGCTTTGGATGTGGCTATGCGCAAATATTTATAGTCCCGATGACCTCCAATCCCTCAGGCTTGGCTCCAGCTTCCAGCTTCAGTGCCTTTGTCCAAGTCATTAATCCCCTGGAATAGGCCTCCACCTGTTTCTGCCCATCACCTTTTCTGCGAAACCCCAAATCCCTACTCCCACTGCTCACAAACTACATCTGAGGAGACACTTAACTATCCATCCTTTGTTTCATACAGAAAGTCTTTGCAAAAACTAATACTTGAAGAAATAGGAGTATACCCCTATTTTATTCCCCAGAGGACCTAGTAGTATTGGGTGCATGGTATGTACTCAGGTATTTTTGTATTGAATTGAAGGACATTTCTTTTAGAAGGAATGTTCAAAATGTAAACTGATTAAATTCCAACCATATACAAACACTTCTGGCTGCTGCAGTCTCCTATTTGAAGGGAAATTAGTGATTATGAAGGAATCTGGGAGAGCAGCATGTGGGAATTTATATTCATTCATTCATCAAACAGCAAAACAACTATTTCTAGGTTCTTAACCAGGACTGACTGGGCTTTCAGAGTCATACTGCACAGGGAGGAGTTACTGCGTCCAAATTCAGATCCATGGCTCTTGGACTGATAACTTTGGGGGACACCAATTATTTCATTTGAGCCATCAGCAACTCCTGCAATCTAATCTTAGGCTTTTTAAAGGTTCATCAAATAAAGAAAAAGTAGAATAGTCCCCTTGGCATATTTAAGATAATTTAAATGCGTTCAAAATTTATGGCTCCCTTGAATATCGACTGGAGGGTCTGGAGGCTCTGAGATCTTTTCAGGAGGTCTGTGAGGTCAAAAGTATTTCATAACAATACTAAGACACTGTATGCTTTTTTCACTTTCATTCTGTCACAAGTATAAGTGTTTTCCAGAGGGCACATGGTATATGATGACATCATTGCTCTGGCAACTAATGGAATGTGTGCTTTGTGTATTCTTGTGTTTTCTAGAACTTTCTAGGTTGGTAGGTTAAGGGTATAAATGTGTGCATTTTCAGAGATTAATTCAGTTTTTTCACAATACTTGGACTATATTCTATGTTTCCTTATATCTGTTATAATTTCTGTAACTTAGTTATTGCCCAGTGATTTGTTTTAAATCTCAAAGTTTTCCCTGCATCTATTTGGAAATTCAACAAGAAATAAATATATTTTGTTGTTTTCTGCAATAATATTAAATTTAAAAAAAGCTTTTCAAATTAATTTTTAATCTAAAATGGTTTCTTTAGAATTCATTATTTTATTCTAAAATCAAAAGAAGTATTTATGGGGAGGGTATAGTTCAAGTGGTAGAGCACATGCTTAGCATGCACAAGGTCTTGGGTTCAATCCCCAGTTACTCCTCTGTAAACAAACAAATAAACAAACCTAATTACCCCCCCACCAAAAAAAGGAAAAATAAATATTTAAAGGACATTTTCACTATATTTAAGAATGGGTCATTGGCTTAAAAAGAAAAAACACAGATAAGATGACACACTTTCTCAATCCACACCTGTAGTGTAGCATCTGCATCCAAAGACACTGAAGAAGATGAGAGTGAGACGTCAGAGTTTCCTGCCCCAGGGAAGAAAGCAGCAACTTCAAAGCAACTGGATAAAAACATTGATAAGAAATGAAAATACAAGGAAAGAGACCTTCCTCTCACCTTTATGGATGCTAGTAATTTACCTCATTATGTCTTATACAACAAAAAATTTCAAATTGTCACTTTGAGACTAATTTGAGTTTAAAGAAAAAGGAATAGTTTACATGTAGACATGATACGCTCTTTAAAATCTAAAATTGTTTCAGGTTTTCAAACTAATGCTGGAAAAGATAATGAATCATCCTATAGGGTGAGTTATATTGCATTGGCTACAGAAGTACATGCAACAGTTGAAAGAATTAATAAAGTCTTGCATACTTGACATTGCTGAATGCCTCCTGGATGAGAAGTCAGTCAGAGAAAGCAGTGCCACTTCCCAGAAACACAAGGGCTTGTCATACAAGATTTCACTGCAAACATGAAGACTAAGTTAATATCTCCCCTACAGGATTGCGTTTGTGCCTTAAAAATGAGTATATCTGCAGATGTGACTGACTCTGCTGTTTTGCTTATATCTGTCTATATCAGCCCCCATCAATCATTGAAGATCTCTTATGTGAATGCTGGGCAAAAACAGATGTGCTGAAATGGTCAAAGTGTTGAATAGCTTTTTCAAATCTCATGGTTTATCATACACAACTGTGTTGAAATTTGCATTGATGGAGCAAAAGCAATGGTCGGCAAAAGGGGTGCCCCGGCATCAATCAAGTTGGCAGCACCAAACTGTAATAGGAGTTACTGTATTCTTTCCTGCCATGCACTGGCAAAACAGGAGCCAGCTTCACCTCTGGAAGCTCTGGATGAAGCAGTAAAAATAGTTAGTTTTACTCAGTTTCAACTCTTGAATACACATCTTTTTAATGTTCTGCGTGACAAAATAGGAAGTGCACAGAAGCATTCTGCTGCATCTCAGAGTAAATGGTTGTCTCCAAGAAAAGCACTTGCATGACTGAGTTTCAAGCTGAACTGGCCACTTTTTAATGGAAAACCATATTTACCTGAAAGAATGGCAAACTATGGTTATTCAGACTTGAGTATCTGGCAGACATTTTCTTGAAAATGTCACTTCAGAGAAAATAATTGGAAGTATTTGTTGCTGATGATAAAATTTGAGCCTTCAATCAAAAATTAGAATTTTGGAAAACTTGAGTTGCCCAACATTTATTTACAGATGAGATCAGGGGTGCTCTTACCAAATGTGCTTTTTTTGATATTGTATATTGAAAGGAGTAAATATTTGGAAGAACTGCATAACTCAGTGAACTAATATTTTCCAGATGACCAATGTACAGTGCTACAAAACTCATTCAGAGTGCAAGATAGATCATTGGATTTTAATGTAATAAATTTTAAAAGTTCATTGATATGGTTTCAGACTCTACTTTGCAACTAGCCGTTAAGAAACTACCATGTGCTGAGTTTTACTCTAATATCATTGAAGAATATCCACAATTATTTGAACAGGCTGTTAAAACACTCCTCTCCTTTTCCAACTACACATCTATGTGAGGCCAGTTTCTTTCTATGCTTTAACCAAAGCAGCATCCTGCCACAGATTGAATGCAGAGGTACATAAGAATATCCAGTTGTCTTCTACTAAGCCAGATGTTAAAGACTTTCAAAAATTAAAACAGTATGCTGCTCTTATCACTAAACTTCTACAAAATATATTATTTTTCAGAAAGTATTATTTATGTTAATATAATGGATTTATTTAAAAAATAAATAACAAAGATCTTAATTTGTTTTAATTTCTAAAATGATAAACATTGACAGATAAATCAACAAAAGTTTTTGGGGGAGTCATCAAAACTTTTATAGTATAAACTGGAATCTTGAGACCAAATAGTTTGACGACTGCTGCCCTAAACTGATAGAACTTAGGATTTTTAGGGAAATGGGCTCAGGTGACCAGAGATGTGCATCAGTTAGGAGGGATGTGGTTCTAACTAATCCCAGAAAGAGACAAGAGAACAGAGACACAGGTAAAAGACCACACAACTGCCACACCTGAGGGTCTGGTGCGGATTAAAGCAGTGCTTTTGTAAGGGTGGGGCCATATCATTTCCTGAAGGCATCATTCACTGGACATCGAGACTCCTGGTAAGCTTGGAGAGATTCTTTTTCCAAGGTGTGAGGCTGGGAGACCCAGACAATTACTGTTTTTAACTACTTAATGTATTTAACCAAAATATTCACATTAAGTATATTTTGGGTCATTCAATGTTATCCTTTCATTTAATTACAGAATAAAATATTTGATCTTGGGTCAACTACTATAAAGTCTTTAAACCTAAAAGAACTAGAATGACCCAAAGAGATTAGAACTATTCTCTCCTCAAAAACTTCCTGGTTTGATTATGTAAAAACAAACAAACAAAAAACCCCACAGTATTATTAGCTTTCTTGAACTCAGAGAAGAATCAAATGAGTTAAGTAGAATTGAGCTTCAGTTGAGCCAAAGTGGTTTGTTTTGGAATACCTTCCCTTCACTTTGACCTTCCTTCCCACGCTGACGGACCTGGAGAACAGGACCCTCTGCTCTGCAGAACACACACGCTGAGACAGCAGCCAGGACCCAAGGACAGGACACGCACTAGAAGTCACAAACCATTAAAATCAGAACACCGCTTTCTTTGGCTTGATCTGTATAATGGTGGTCAGAGGCATTCCTTAAAGAGTCATACAGTTTTCAGAACATTCCATTAGAAACTGCTCCAGTGTAGGTCCCAAGATTCTAAACATTTTGCCTTAGAGAATGAAAGCACCACTCTGATGTCCACCCAGCATAAACTGAAACATTCAGGAGGGACAGCTCTGTGGCTTTTGTCTATGTCCCACTGTCTTTTGTCTCTTAGGAAAAATTTGATTAGGTAGAAGCACTTAATCAGGTAGAAGCACGTTCCTCCTATCCATGATTGATGTACACTGCAGGTCCTCTGAGCCTCACCTCTCAACAGATGGCAGGTACTTCAGCATCAAAGCAAAACCGACATCTAAACTGCCAGCAGTTCTAGAGTCAAAAGCTGTGAATGCAGTCTCTCTATGGTTTAAAGGGGTTATATAACCAGCAAAATGATGCAGTAAAACCTAAAAAGGTTAAATCTCAATTTCCAAATTAAGAGACTTTTAACTCTAAGGCAGTCAGCCAATTAAACCATAAAGTTAGAATAAAGTACGAGTATTTTATTAATGTTTTTGACACAAGATGAGGTAAAACAAGCAGTTACACGATGCCGCCTTGTTCTTTAACTCCTTCAAATGGAAGAGATTGAAGTTTTAGGGCAAAACATCACGTTTTATGCTTTTTAAATGTAGGCACAATAGGTACTTCAGTTCCTTTATTTTTGAAAGTTAATCTGTTCTTTGAACAATATTTACTGAGTGCCTGCCACGGGCCAAGCAGTGGGCTGGGCACTAGAGATCCAGCTGGGAACTTAGTGGTGAGGTCTCTGCCCTCCCGAAGCAGTGGTTCTGCCTGTAAAATGGGGAGGTGGCAAACAAATTTGATGAAAAGGGACACTAGCGAATTTTTCCAAAGATGTCAGTCATGAAAGGAGCCACACTGGTTTTCAAAGCCTCAGGCAGCTGTTGTTAACAGTGTGGATTTCCCACAGGATGACACAGTTGTGAGCACTCGTGCTGGTGGTACAAGAGAGCCTCTACGGGTCTGACAGCAGCCTGTAGCCAAGCCCGTGCTGTGTGTGTGCATGTTTCCCAGGCCCACATTCAAAGCCAAGGTTGTAAAATAAAATGATGCATTTGGAGAAAAATAATTCATGAAACTTTTCTATGCTTATTGTCATGCTTCTACCCAGATGTAAAAACAGGAACTAAATTCATAATAACTATACTTCTGTTGATTCCAAAGATAAATTCTTTTGCTTTATGGAAAACTAAAACATCTTATGAGCACCAAGATGAAAATCTGAATAGAATTATGGTTCGCTTTATCCTATCTGCTTCCCAGTAATTTTCTGAGATTTAGAGATAATGTTTAACAGTTTATATCCTTCAGTAAAACTCCACAGTGGACCAGCAGTATATAGGAGGACTCCTGGCTGAATTCACATTTTAGTCAAGCCTCCCACAGAAAAAAGGGAAGGCCAGTTTTGATCAGGAGCTCGAGATTCCAGTTCTGCGTTTCTACTAATGGAATCATAGTGATGGATGTAAGGATAAAGAAAATGACACTTACTGACCATTGACGATATGCCAGGCCCCGTGCTGTGTGCGTCTGAGGGATTATTCAGCCTACTTCCCCAGCACAGCGAGGCAGACAGGTGAGCCCGAGAAGAGTGAAGAAACTTACGGTTAGCAGGTCGCGGAGCTGAGCACAACCCGAGCGGTCTGACAGCAGCCATGCAGCCGTGAAGTAAACCGGAGTTCTTCACAAGGAGAATGTGATGGGAAGGACTTCTTTCTTAGTTTAAAAATTATGTTAGGTAAGTCTTCTCAGTCTTATATTAACTCACATATTACAAAATATCCATTTTTCCAAATGCCACAAAGTTCTGAAAATCAGTGTTTGGTGCTTTATCTGTCATTTCTTATCTGAGATGATTTCCAAAATACAATTCCACAAAATGGGCTGATATTTTCTTTGTGATGAGAAGACACAAAAGCCAAGAGAAACTGTGATTTGACCAAGATGAGATGAGTGGTGGCTTCGAAGCCCAAACCCAAGTCTTCTAAACCTATCACATCTCAACTCTCTAAAATCTCACAAAACTTCGTCCAGTCTTTCTTCAAGGGTATTGTTTTCTATTTTTAAAAAAGATGACTTTCAGTACCGTATACCTCAGGGCCTGTAGTTTCAGATACAGTTACCTCCAAGTGCATGAGATGAGTGCCTCCGTGTTTCCAGCACTCATTGCTTTGTTCTGTGTATTATCCATGGATTTCCCCGTTCACCACAGGAGGGCTGTCAGACTAGTTATCTCCGTGTCTCTTTTTTAGAGCTATCTGGATGGACAGCCTGGTGCCCATACCACAGGGGAGAACAGTCTCCATACCTACATTTCATCCATTCAAACATGACCCCTTGAGTCTCTTCACCCCTGTAATAAGACCAGCAACCTGTCCTTTAGAGGTTCCGTGAACTGACTCTGTGATCACAATCCATTTGAAAGCACCCTACCATACACGGGCTATTTTGCCATTTCTACAGTGGCATTCCTTCATGGGTTTACTGAAGTTCTAAATAGCTTTAAGGTGTTAGTGTAAAGGCAATTACCTTTATCTTTTGTGCTTATTATATATGTGTGTGTGTGTGTGTGTGTGTGTGTGTGTGTGTATACATACACATTTTCTTCTTTGTGTTGGAACTCACTAGAAGCTACCCAAAGAATTCTGGGAAAAAAATGCATGCTTCTTAAAAATCTCTTAACATAAAAAGGAGGATGATTTGGACACTATGTATGAAAACAATGTTAGGGAAACAGATAAGGGGGCAGAAAGTAAAGATGTGTCCATTTGATTTTATCATCCACAAGGCCCTGTATTCTGGATTTTCAAGCAGAAAACACAATCTATATTATTTTTTTTTGTATGAAATCTACTCTGAAACACTTTTTAGTTTCAGATATGGTATATTTCCAATTTCCTGCTTTTAGTGAAAGATCTTACTATGCATGCTTTTAAATATCTAGTTGTACTTTTAGCATATACAACAGTGTATTTCGTCTTATAGAGTCACCTGTTTTTGCTAGATAGCTGTGGAATGTTTAAAGAGGGTCCAAATATATTGAAAAAGATATCCACTCTTAATACTAGGAAAGTATTTCAATTTACACACACACACAGTTTTAGTTACATGTGAGGTAAGTGGATGACAATGCAGAAACAGTCAATGGTATAGTGTTAGTGGATGATGGGAAATTTTCCTTTTCTGAAAAATGCTGACAAGAAGGAATCAATGGTGCAACTGGGTGAAGAGATTCTAGGAAAAACATAGCTGCTGGAAATACAGTCAAATATTCTGGCCTGGATTATTTTTTTCCAGAGAACTAAGAGTCTCCAAATAAGGTCTCTGAAGGCTGAGTCATCAGAGGTGTTGAGGAAAATGGAAAGCTTGCTGGAAGACCAGAGAGAGGTTTAGCTTTGAAAAGGGGAGGCAGGTGGTTTACAAACTGCAGATCAATGAACTTGACATAATCCTAGGCAACATTCTGGGATGGAATTATCAAAGATAGGGCCTGGGACAATGAGAAAGTGGTACTCTCCAGGAACCAGTGTGGGCTCACCAAGAACAATCCATGTCAGATTAACCTCACATTTTTTCACATAGGACAAAACAACTTAATAGGAGATTACAGAAACAGGTAGAGCAATCTAGATTTAAGGACATGCAACAAGGTTTTTGTGATATTTTTGTTAGTAAAGTGGAGAAATAAATAAAGAGGATTATTAATTCATTCACTAGTTTAACAAATATTAAGTATCTACTATATGTTAAGCCTTTGGCTGGGCACTGAGGATAAAATAGCAAACAAGACAGCTGTGGGCTCTGTTCTGAGTTTCTCCAGAGGTAAAGTCAAAATCCAAAGCCAAATTAATAAAACATTTGCAAGTTTTGTAATAAAGACTATGAAGAAAGCAAAAGCAGGGCAGAGATGGAGAATAATATGAGGGAAGTCTCCTTTAAATGGCATGATCAGGTCTCTGAGCAGGTGATGAAGAATGAAAAGATTCTTTCTGGCTATGTGGGAGTGAGAGAATTTCAGTCAGGAGGGGGCAACAGGTGCAAAAGCCCGGAGGTGGGAAAGACACTGAGGTGTTGTAGCCAACGTAAGAAGGCCAGTGACAAGCAGAGAAGTGAGCAAGGTGGAGAACAGTGCTAGAAAAGCTGGGGAAATGGGTGGAGGACTCCCCAGATACCAAACTAGAGACTATGAATTAAGGACACTCTAGTGGCCTGTTGTTTCAACACTTTTATCAATGGCTTAGAATCTGTTTTTATCAGTTGTTGAAGAATCTGTTGTCCTCTGGAAATGAAAACAGGAGGACAAAGTTTTAGAAAAAATACAAATTTGTCTGACAAAATTAGGATCCCAAAAGTGAAGTATCATGGGTAAGAGCTTAGGTTCTGGTCTCAACTCATCTTTGAAACCTTGCTCCAATATTCACTCTCTCCATGACCTTGGACAAGTACTTCACCCCTCAAAGTCAGGTATCAAAGACAAGAAGAGGATTAGATGCAGCAGCTCAGGTAAATCTTATGTATTACATAATAATCTGTCTGCTGCATCAGGTTATGTGTGGTTTGTTTGTGGGGCCAGGAAGCTATTCTGGCAGCTTTCCCTCTGAAATTATTTTAGGTACATCACTCAGACTCGGAAAGAATTTATAGATCAAATGTAGGCCCATAATGTTTATTTCGTTCATGTCACCAACAGACTATACCGCCTATCAGGTTATCTGTTTGAAGGATAAGAAATTTAGTGTAGCCAAATTTTAGAAATTTTAGTTTTCTAATCCTATTATTATTATTCAGATGGAAATTGTTAAGACAGTAAAGATATGATTTACAAATTTCTATCATTCACAGTGTTGTAACTACTAGTGTATACCAATTTTTTTCTTTATTCCTATAATGTCATTAAAATCCAATACTGGTCCTTTATTACACCCAAGAGCACCTAAAAATTTTATAAAATTAGATGGCAAAGCTTTAAATTATTCCAGTTCAATTTTTAAAATGTTAAAGTTTATAAAAGTACTATAAACTTAAAATAATTCATCTTAAAAAAATAGAAGCAAATAAAAAGTTAAGTAGGGTTAAGTGCATAATTGAATGTATTTTAAGAAAGATGAGAAAAGATTAAGCCAGTGTAATAACAGATTATATTAAGTTAAAAAAATACCATAAAATCTTAGGTTCCCATTTAGAAAGGGGTGTTTAGTAAATACTTAGAAATACCAGGCAGTAGTGCATTTCTGAATGTAATGCTGACTACTAAGTTAAAATTCAATCAATTTTCACTTACTAAAATTAAGAAATGAGAAAAACTACATCCATCACAATAGCACTTTGAGGGTTAAATTCAGTAACTCCTTACATCTTATTTTGCCGTCTTTTCTCAGCATTTTTGTCAGGTAAAAATTTTTTCTGATGTTGCTTTAGATTTTATGTAATTTTCCTATTTTCTCTATATAAATATACCTGGTGGTGATGAAGTTTTATTTGATCAAATGCTTATTAGGTTTTTTTTTGCATTAAAAATATGCCTTTCAAAAATACACTGTCCACATTTAGTTTTACTTAAAAACAGGATACATACTCGTATTAAATGGGAGATGGGAGGTACTAGCTTGGCTTTCTTATGATTTGCTTGAACTTGGAGAAATTATTTAACTGAAACATATTTAACTGAAAATCTTCCATGCAAGCAAACTGCATTCTTTTCCTTACCCAAAATGGTGGTGATTTTTTTCCCCTTTGCAGTTTCTTTCATACTCCTCAGCGTAATTCCAGTGCTACTGATCTGATCCAGGCAAATTTCCCAGGGCTTCCTTCCTCCACTGTCTCCTGGCTGTAACCCATCTTACAGCGGCTGGCATACTTGCTACTTCTACCTTGCTCAAGAACCTAGATAAATTCAGGGTCTTTAATCCAGCGTATTCAACTGCTACCACCACCAGGCTCTTCCACCTCAACCCTGCCCTCATCAGTTGCTACTTAGCACTACACTTCCACACCTGACTTCTCCACCATCTGCTAAAGCCAAATTCTTGACATTTTTGTGATGAAACAAATCTAAGACACCAAATTACATTGCCTCCAGGTGGGTCACTTTTCTGTTTTTCCTCACCAAGCAGGCAATCAGTTTTTCCTTTTTGCTTAGTCTGTGTCCACGTATTCTCATCATTATATATTTATAAATTTGCCTGTGTCCCCATTAGTTTAACAGTTACATAAAGTGAGGGTTCTCATCTTCTACTGAAATTTAATTTTAAGAAATGATTAGTAATTGGGCCTTAGCAGGGTCAGTTCCCCTAGCTTCTGAATGACATGCTTCAAAAGTCTGAAGAAACCTAGGTCCGCACTGAATCAGTAAAGCGCAGAATTTGAAGCACATCTGAGCACACTCTCTAAGTGGTTAAAGGCCTAATACTGTCTTCTTTCTGTGTGTTATCATCCATCTGTATCTATATTTCATAAACTTTCATCCTTCAACTGTTAAAAATAGGAAAAATAGTGGAAGGGAATATAATGTTAATAGCAGTTACCTCTGATGATTACAAAAAACAGAAGTTAGAAGGGTCAGGGTTGGGGTTGGTGACGGTAGAGAAAATGATTATCTGGACTTTTTTGAGGCAGTGATTCTTTATAATCTTTAGTACTTTCTATATATTCCATAGTGTACCTGAATTTCCCATATAAAAATATGTACTAAAAAACATACACAAGTAAACTTGACACAGAAAGCATGACACCTAATTTGACATGGATAAAGTTTTAAAACTGAGTGTAAGGCTTCCGATTCTAGTATTTAAACAGTTTTTGAAAGACAAGTCCTCTATTCAAAGTAGATGACTTAAAAAAAAAAAACTAATGATACAGAATCTTGAATTGACACACTAGGGTAAAACTTCCCCCGAAAAAATACCTTACCCCCTGCAGAATCCCTAGCTGTTGCCTACCTGTCCTGTAGTTTCAAATATTATCCATATAGCAACTCTCCACATTTTTTCCCCTTAACTCTACATTCATACATCCAACTGCCCAGTGTCTCAGCATATCCAAGGAAGATCTGATTTACACCCTCCAATTTGCTCCTCCATTGTTTTCCTGAAGTCTCAGCTCATGGCATCACCATTCTTGCTCAAAATCAGTCATCTCTGATTTTTCTTCTTCATACCTAACCCACACCAAATTCTCTCAGCTTCACCACCAACACTCCTCCCATGACTACCACTCCAGACCAGGTTCTCACCATCTCACCCAAATGACTGCAACAGCTGCCCTAATTTTGCCCCACTATGACTTGCTCTCCATCCACTAGAGGAATATAAAGCAGACCATGTCACTCCCCTACTTACCATCAGACTCAGAATAAAATTCAGGTTGCTTACTTTGGGCCCATAGTCCTAAGTGGTGAGACCCTTGCCAATCTCTATATAACCTTATTACCTACCATTCCTGACACTCAATGGACTCATCCTACTGGCACCCTCTTTCTCAGCATATAAGCTCATTTCTTCTTTTAGACCTTCAGGTTTACTGTTCATCAAAATGCTCTTTTCTTTAACCTTGGTGATTTTCTTCTCATAATTCAAAGTCACTATTCCCCAAAGACCCTATTACTTTGTCTTGTAACCCACTGTATACCCATTATCTAAAATGGTGACTAGCAAATGGGTCTTCAATGAATATTTGTTGAATGAATGGCTGAAAAGAGTCTAAATATTCAGTCAAGCTTCCTGGGCATGAAACAGTTACTCCAACTGATTGCTACTTTGCAAGGACAGTTTCTCCATGCCCCCTTCCCCTCCAACAACCACCCCACTTCCCACAAACATTTCACTCCAAACCTCTTTAGAAATGTATTACATTCTAAAGGTCTATGTTCTGCACTGGCTGTTGCAAAACTATGAAACAAAACCTGAGCCTCATAAGATTTGTAGTTTTTATGTATACATCAAATATATGTCCCCTTTGGAAACTTACCTTTAAGTCAGCCTTTGTATGTATGTTTATCTAATTTCACTTGTAAAACTGTGTGTCGGGGTAAGAATAAGTGAAGGAACTGGGGTGATGTGCTGTGTTGTACTCCCAGAGGCAGATACAGGCTCTGAATCTTTCCTAGGAGGGTTCTGACTCACTCTAGATTCTTTGCTTCTACCAAAAAGCAACTTTATGGCTTTCTTTGCTACAAAAATAAGGGATCTAATATGAGCCTCAATAGGACTTACCAAACTAGTATTTGGTGCCACAGAGCAAAGGAAGCTTAGGATGAAAAGGAGTAACAACCAGATCACATCTCAAATAAAAATGTTCATAAACTTTAAATTTTGTCAAAATGAAGCTTAGAATTCAAGTATCAATTTTTATGGTTCAAACCACTATAAATCTTATATAAATCTTCTAATGGACCATAAGAACATATGTCAAGTTTGTGGAATATGATTAATTGGGCTCAATTTTTATCTAGGAAATATAAATTTAATTATGACTCTTAATTACTGTATTTAAACTAAGCTGTTTCTCCTTTTAATTTTTTTTTTACTGTGTTTAGAAATACACAGTAAGAAAATACTAATGAATGCTTTTTCTTTGTTAGGTGATTGTATTACAAACAAGATTATAGTTGCAAGACTATTTTAGGTGCAGATAATCAAATCTGAGAGGTACGAGGATAGTATATATATAGAATAAGGCCTCTAAATGATTTTGAATCAGATGTCAGTTTTACTGTCTAAAGTAATATTAACGTTGTAAATGTATATATGTATACATATGTGCATATATAGAGTGTGAGTGAATGAATGAATGAGAATGGATATAAATCAGAGCAACTTTTCCTTGGGTTAATTGCTTCACTATGAAGAGATGTCTAAACTTCTAAAGAACTTCCTGGTTTGTATTAAAATGCACTTCAAAAAGACCATGAAAACACAAATTTAGTTGACAGGCTACAATGGGATTCAGAAAAAGACACAGTGAATATAGACTTAGGTGCAATTTCATGCTGGTGATTTTTCTTTTTTAAAATGTAAGCCACTAATTTTTTAAGAAAAAAATTTAAACCAAAAGTTGCATATTAATATTACACACAAACTGAAACATAAGTGACTTTTAGCACAGTGTATACATGCTTACATAAACTCAAATATTTACACATTTAAAACAATTTCCATTTAACATATGAAAGTTCTGAAATACATAAATGCATTAATACTTTCTATAAAACTACAATTAAAACATCAATTTGCTACAAGCATATAAAACATCAAGTGCTTTCTTGGAGTTTCAAGTTACCTCTTTAAAACAAGATCTTGCTTGCGTATGTAGTCTTTCTCCAATAATCAGTATGGACTTTTTTTTTTTCCAAGAGGTTTATTTTCCAGGTACATTATAAGCTCAAGAAAACGGACCCAACAATTATGCAATATAATTGTGTCATAACAACTTAATTGCACATAATGCTTTAAAGTAGGTTTGGATAAAGTTCTCAAACACTTTGGTATATGTTCTTCAGGGACTTCTATTAGAAATAACAGGAATTATAAGTCCCTTCAATCCCCATTTTGCTTTAAAATGGACAAGTCTTTGGTTAAAGTTTTACATTTTGGGCATTTATTATTAATTAAAATGGTCCCCAAACCAATAAATAACGCTGACATATTAGTTCACAAGACTTCATTTAACTTGTTTCTGATGCAGTGGGAGGCTATTTAGATATTCATTTATTATAACATGTCAGTGATAGTTTCAATCTTTCACTTATAAGCAGAGAAATCAATAGGTTTAAGTCAGTATTTCTCTGTTCATTTTCAGTTATAATCTAAACTATACAGTAATTTGTAGTGACTGTAGACACTGTTCCACAGTATATGTGATTAAGATTGGAAAGATGTGCAGAATTAAATTTAGAGTCAGCTTACTTGGAATAAGTCAGTACTAGACTGTTCAGTAATTCTGCATTAACTATAACAGGTTGTCAGGTAATGCCTATTTAAAAACCCCAAACCGTTCCATTTATAAGAGAAATTGTTGCAAATGTATAAAACAGCAGATATACAAGGAGAACACCAAACATACTTTATTAGCACAAAAAAGCAGCCATAACAAGGCACAGCAAGCAGAAACATACATTAGCAGTCAAAGGGTTAGTGTTGCATACAAATATAGCTTTCCTTTTTTGTAGCCTTGGCGCTAGCCATTGGGATATAAAATAACTTTCTGTAGCAGCAGGTAAGGAAACTAAGGAGCACTCACCAGTGGTACAGAGCACGTTAACAAAAAAGACACAAGAATGGATTCGACTACTTTAGTGCAAAACGTCTAGGACGGAACTGTAAATTCAGTTAAATACTAAGAAGCAAACACTAGAACTTGGTATTACTTCCAAAATAGCTTACTCAAGTAGTATTGCATACTAGTCTAAGTGACAAAAAGGTGCTAAGTAAAGTTATTTACAGATACAACGGTTGTACAGTACCTTTTAAATCAGCAATTTAGGTTTCAGATTTTCCATTAAAAAATTAACTGCACTGAAATTCTATAACTCGTACTTAAGCAATTCAGCTATGAGAGTTTACAACAAAGAGATAAATACTGCCCTCCAAATTATGAATTACAGTTTAACAATAATCTCAACAACCAGCAAGCACTGTAGTTAGTATTATCTGACTTGTTTGAGTATCTTCTAGTCTCATTTTCTTCATGGTTCACAAACTCATCACGGGCATAGAAAAAGGTCTACCTTTTATGAATCAGCGATTAGACTGCATGTGTCAACTTACAAAATCACATGCAGGCCTGCCTTGCAGTAGCTATTCCCAGTATGTTTTACGTTAAAGCACTCATTAAAAAAAATTAATACCTAAGGCCTTAAATAAAATTCTACTACCAACTTTTGAGTCTGAAATTTTAAGAACTACTATTTAGAAAACCTGGTTTACTTAACAGTACCTTTTGCAGAAGAGAAAAGGAGACTGACTATAAATGACGTCCACACTTCAGTGAGCTGCACTATGCCCTTGTGGCCAGAAAATTGCATTTTTTTTTTTCTAAAAGGAAGGCAGTCTTTATTTTTTGGACTTCCAAAGCTTGATTTATAGTAACTACAAACATCACTACTTTTGGAAGGTTATAGAAAAATTCTTAGAAAAAATAATTTCAAACATTAGTCACACTGTTGAAATACTCATCCAATAGTAATAATTTGTTCTTCGGTAAGAAATAGAATTCTTCATAGCAAATGCCCCAGAGTTGCTTCACTCAATTACTACAGCCATTGAAAACCAAACTGTCAGCTAAACCGGTAAAATGTTTCTGCAGTCTTACTGAACGCCTGTAGCTCTATCCTCTGTTGTCTCAATAGGCACCACGTTTATCTGAGTAACAGCAGATCACATCTGACAGATACTAACACTAAGCTTATATACTGTACTGAAGAAACCTAACACTGATATGTGTGCTTGCTGTAGGTGTACTGCCTGATGCATGTAAAAGCAGATCTAGTTAATGCCCCTTGGGGACAGAGAGTTTACTTTGCCTTGACTGGTTCTCGTTCTAACCAGCGAACTCTGACTTTTTGTTTGTAATGATACTCTTTTAAAAAATCCTGTAACATTGACGGTAAAGGGAGCCCATCAATTCCATCATACGTAGTGCATCTGCAGATGACTGCCCGGCAGATATATTGCAGGCTAAAAGGGAAAGTCCTATTTAGTGATATAGTAAGCAATGGTTCAAAAAACATGCAAGAACTGGGATCTTTATAATGTTCCAAAAGTCCTGTTACAGTGGAGGAGTGAAACACACATGGGTCGTGAGCATCGAAACTGAAGTTGTGATTCCATTGTTCAATTCGGGCATGCAGGGATCTGTTGTAGCGACGGAAGCTCACAGAGAAGAGGTAGTCCTCCTGTGCAGAGTCCCTGAGCAAAAATGTACCTTCAGGTTTCCCTTCAAGAAGGGCTTCTGCTTCATAACGGTCCATCACTCCCCAGTAACAGGGATTACCTGTAATCTGGAGCAAATCTGGCACCAGGCAGTGTATGTAATCAATCTGTGTATGGACTTTCCAAGCTCCCTGTCTGCTAATGTGGGCATGGCTGTCTCCAGATACCTGACGTTGCTTCTGCCTCCGTGACTGCAAGCACAGCGTGGTGGTGTCCTCTTCTGAGTCACAGTTAGCTTGTGGAATTGCAGAATTGTCCCCATTTATTTCAGTCATTCCAGGAGCTAACTTTGGTCCCAGTTTATATAACGGGTTAACCTGTGCAGTGGCTTCAAATGTATGTATTTGTGCATTGGGAGGGGGGTCGACCCCTTCTTCAATACTAAGCCGCCTTCTCTCTCTAAGCCTATCTTCCTCATCTTCTGTAGACACCAAGGATGGATCAAATGTGTCAAAAAATGTCGAATGTGGGCTCACAGGGGCTGTATGCTGTTTAATCAAATGCCATTTTTGGGCCAAATCTGAGCCAGCAGGAAAAGGGCATTTCTCAAGCATTAATTCAGAAAGGTGTATTTTTCTTTTATTAGAAAAGAGGGGCTTTGACTGCTTGTTGTAAGTTCTCATGGGAAAACACAAGCCCACAGTATCCTGCAACCTCTGTCTCAGGGAGCGACTTCCTACGGTTCTGCTGGAAACGCTGTCCATGTCGTGCACGGAGCTCACGCCGTATCGCCTCTCTCTCCTCTGAAGTCCACTTCGAGTTCTACCAAACTTTTTATCAGTATCCAGTGAACTCTGCGTCTTTGTAGAACAGGAATGTTTCTTCTTGCCACCCCATGGAGCATGTCGAGAGTAGGAATCTCTTCTTGCAAGTCTTGTTCCTGGGGTGATACATGAGTCATTATCCTTTTCAATGCTTATTTCAACAATCTGAGGAATTTCAGTGGCACAGTTTTGGTTTCTCCTTGAAGAATTCTTTGCAGGGCTTAACCCCAGTTGTAAGGCAACATTTTCTCTTAAGGGGCTGCTTTGTTGCTGAGGAGCGGAGTCTCCCACACTGATGTTTTTCTCTTTGACAGACAAACATCTGTTGGAGTTCATGTCCATATTTTCACTACGGCTTCCTCCCTCATGACTGAAGAGATTCTGACACCTGTATTTGAAGTTATTCCACATTTTCCCCACTTTATCCATTGATTATAAGACCTAAAGACAAAAGCAGAAAAGGGAGAGTACGTTAATCAAAGTGGTGTGTGAAAACAGAAAAGGCAGTGCCCACCCCTCTTGTCCTCATCGGAATTGTCAGTGGTTCTGGGCAGAAATTCACCTTACGCTGCCCTGCCAAGGTGATGGATACAGCGTCTGGCAGCTGTCAGGTCATCCGGCCCTTTTGTGGCACCGCGCATTATTTAAGCTAGATCTCACTGCCCATTTCCTTTCAGACAGAAAATTCAGGACTCAGGCTAAAGGAAACAAACCCTCTTAAGTAAACTCTGGTGGCTTTATCCCATGCATCAACCTAATTTCATTATAACACTGATTTCTATCCTTACTTTGAATAATTTAGGTATTGCCTCAAGTATTACAAAGGGAAAATACGTTCTGTACTGTTGAAACGTATCTGCATTCAACTTCTCAAAGCTTATAATCAGGGCCACATTTGTGTCATGTATTAATTAGTTCAAAAACCTTTAAGTACTAATCCCCCCAATTTCATTTACCAAGAGTACTCCACTCATTTAGCAATCTAAAGCTTATAGGCTGGGGGGGTACAGCTCAGTGGGAGAGCACATGCTTACCACGCACTAGGTTCAATCCCCAGTACCTCTAGTGAAAAAACAAAAAAAACACCACCACCCCAATCTCTCATCTGCACATTAAAAAAAAAAATTAAAGCTTATAGGTAACCACTGGTAAAAATTCCATATCCAATCTCCTCACCCTGTAACATAACAAGTTTTACCCATGATTTGAAAATGAGAGTAATAGAAAAAAATTATGATACTGTAGTAATGAAAAAATAAAAACAAAAAGTATGAAATTTGACATCTTTATTCTTAATCCTTTAAAAAAAACTAAAGCAGCACTTTACAAATAAATTAAGACTACAACATTTACAGGCACACTGTCTCATTCAGTAACCTAAAAGTCAACATTAGATGACATGGAAAAACCTAAACTTAAAATTCAACTAGTTCTGTCACAATATGACACAGAAATTTTATTTATTTTTTATTTTAATTTACAATTTTAACCATTTTATTATTATTTATTTTATTTTGGGGGTGAAAGGTAATTAAGTTTGTTTATTTTTAGAGGAGGTACTAGGGATTGAACCCAGGGCCTCATGCATGCTAAGCATGCACTCTACCACTGAACTACACCCACCCTCCCGACACAGAAATTTTAAAAAGGGTTTCTTTTTCTATTTTGCTGTCTAAGTATGGCACTTTTCCTCTAGAATTTTTTGTTCGTGTTTATTATCTCATTATGCACATTGTGCACAGTTTAGACTCAGTATTGGAAAACTACTTGAGTTTCTTTGTTTTTGTTTTTTTACAGAGGTGAGAGTCATTAGAGCTGATCCTTGCGTAACTTTGAGTAATCCCCTTTGTCATAAATATTTGTAATTTCAAGAAGTTTACTAGGAGCAAGAGAAATAACGAATAAACTTTCTTACATTATCTATCTTCCCTTTAGTTTCCTACAGAAAGGGCTCTCGACTAACAGTGTTCTTGGAGCAATGACAATGCCAACATAGAGAATTTGTCTATGAATCTCTGTTACGTACACTGTTAGGTACATGGGCATTTGCATGGCAGGTGGTATATATATATATTCTAATAAAGTCTATTAGATGGAACTGTTAAATATTATTAAACTCTGTCAGAGCATTTTGCCTCCTTGCAAAAAAATTTTTTTGTTAAGGTCACCATTTGAACATATCTTGTTATCACTCATTCTTTTTTTTTTGCCTTAAGATTTCTGTTCTTTGTGCATGGCCCTGTTATACGCAGAACTAATTCCTGCTAAATTCTTGTTGACTCCAAAATTTGTACATGTAGTCTTCCACTATCCTAGCCCCTTCTAGCATGGCTTCCTTCTCACTTCTTTATTTTTAAGTCGCTTTTTATTTTTATCTAGTTCATACATTAATAGTTTCAACAGTCAAACACTATGATAAGGCTTATTTCAAAAAATAGCACTGCCTGCCTCACCCTCTCCGTCGTTGATTCCCACTCCCAGGGAGTAAAAGAAATTTACTTTTAATTCTGTTAGCTGTTTTTGCTGGTATTTTCATCATTTCTAGGAAAGCTGTTCCTATTGATACTGACTGATAAAATTTGAGGATGGAAATAATTTACCCTCAGAATTTTGAGGACATTACTCCAATGTTCTAATGGCTTCGTTGTGGCTGTTGAAAGTCTAATATCACACCAATCCCCAGTTTTCTGTATTTGAATCTGTTTTTATTTCATGAAAAACTGCAGCTTCTCTTTATCCTTAATGTGGGCCTTTTGTGCATTCTTTGTGCTGGGCCCTTTCAATGTCCTTTTACTTCCCACTGTCCCTCCTGAAGGCCCTTTTGATTAGACACTAGATCACTTAAGTTCATCTTTTGATTATCGTATTTTTCCTTTTAAAGATTGCATTTCTTTTCACTTTCTGCTGTCGGGTAGATTTCTTTGGCATCACCTTCCAACAGTCCTACTGCAGTTACAATTCTTCCCATCACAGTTTTAACTTCCAAGACTGTTTTCTTGTTCTCTGAATGCTCTTTTTAATAGCATCCTAGTCTAGCTTCTTGGAATGTAATATTTGATTTCTTTAAGGATCCAAAGTTTTAAAGTGTCTTCTTTTTATTTTTCTTTTAACATTTTAAATACTTTTATCTGTTTCTTCTTAGTACCTTATTTTTTCTCCTTAAATCTTTAGGTCTCTGTTTTTTTACTTTAGAGCCTTCCACAAGTGTCTGATGATCCCTAGCTGTCTGTCCATCAGCACTAACATGCTGATCAGAAGCTCTGTTTGCTTGGGGAGGTAGGGGACAGGTGGGCGGTGCCTGTCAACTGGTTGGCTTTACAAGGTGATGAGAGAAAGAGAGAGAGACAGAGACAGACAGCGCGCGCCGTCCTAACCACTAGACCACCAGGGAGTGTCTACAAGGTGACGAGACAATGAGCTGTTTTTTTTAAAAGGGAATCCTCAAAAGTTAGCATCTGTAAGCCTTGACTCTTGGCTGCTTATTCCAGAGAGAAATGCTCCAATCTCCTGTCCAGGGTGTATACACCTGACTGCCATGTTCTGAGAACAGGGCAAGGGGAATGGAGAGGTCTTAACCTCAATATTCAGACTTGCGCTCTGTCCCTGGTTTTCAAAATTTGTCCTTACCTTCAAAAGATATCAGAACTTCAGTTATGACTAAACTTCTTAGATTAAATTTCTCCCAGCTCTAACCTCTAGTTTTATCCAGGGTAAGGGAACGATTGCTTCTGGACTGCTCAGGGTAGAGGACGACACGTGCAAGACTGACACGCACACACTTCAAACCTTCCCTGCTTTCAGCTCCAAATTCTACCCTTATCTTCTGAGGTAACTGGTTCCTTTAATTTCTGAGCCAGCAGAAACCAGAAATAAACTGGTTTGCTTCTTTTTAACATCCTCGCTTGCAGGCACTCAGATAGCTTTCTCAGTTCTGCTAATTTCTACCTATGTGCTTCTGTCGAAAACCTGTTGACCAATCAACTCTACTTCTATCTCCTCTCATTTGCTTTCTCCTTGTGGATGTGTATGCCTTCTACCTTTTTTATTCCTTTAATTTCATTGAGGTTCTAGGAGGGAGTAAAGCTAACATGCCAGTGTTCAACCTGACATATTTAACTGGCGAGTCCCCTTTGCACTGTTAAAGGAGTGAATGGTACCACACAGAAAATCCCCCACCCAGATCAGTGATTTCTTCCAAATGGAGAAATAGTAAATTTTGGGGGGATGAGGGATCCATACAATAGTGCTAGCTGTACAATATAATCACCAGAATAGAATTTGGATACAACTGGTAAAATATGCAGCTTTTTAAACTGTCCACAGGCCCCCTCACAAGAGATTCTGATTAAACTGGTCTGGAGTTGAGCCTGGACACTGCTATTTTTTAATAAGCTGAGTGATTCTAGAGTAGAGTAAGAAAACCACTGTCCTAGGGTACCCTCGTCATAGGCTCCAATGGTAGCTCTGAAGGAGACAAGTAAAAGGACCCTGCTCTGTAGTGGTTGGTGGCATGTAAATAGTATAATATAAACTACCTACCACAATCTCATCACCATTTCACTTTATTTTTGCCAGGTATACAAGAGGCCTGCAGAATCTTAGAAAATGTCTAGAACAGTGCTTCTTAAACTATCCATAATGAAGAGCCAGTTTTATTTTTAATTTCACAATTGATTCTTTTTTTAAGATATAAAAATAAATTACTAGAAAAATGAAATTAAAAAAAAGACATGAAATACAAGTGCCAATTTTCTTATTAGATTGAACAGATATAAAATAACTGAAATTGCTATAAAATATAAAATTGCTTTCAATTTCTATTCTTACTTGTCACAGACTGGTAACAGACTGCAGACTGGCACCAGTTCCTGGTCCACGCTTGGACCAGCTAGGGCGGTGCTGTCCGGTGCACATGGTTATTGGGTTCTTGAAATGGGGCAAGTGCCACATATTGAACTAATAATAATTTGAATATAAGTAAAATACATTATTGAAATTAATTTCACTTGCTTTTGACTTTTTAAATGTGGCTACTAGGAAATTTAAAATTACATAGATGGATCAAATGATATTTCTTTGGGACAGTACTGATCTGGAGCAGGGGTCTGCAAACTATAGCCCAAGGACCAAATCTGGTCTGTGGCCTGTTTCTGTACGGACTCAAGCTAAGAATGGTTTTTACATTTTTAAAGGAACAAAAACAAAAAACCTACAAAGAACATTCGACAGAGATCACATGTAGCCTGCAGAGCTTGAGGTATTGTCTAGCTGGCTCTTTACAGAAGTTTGTTGACCTTAGTCTAGAGTATGTAAGATGATAAACCACACCACCTCAGACACTAGAAGGGCAGTGTTCAAGAAGTCCAGCAGTCTCTCTTCTCCATGTTTATAAGATGAAGTTTGTAGCTATCCAAAGATACTTCTTTGACAAGCAAAAATTATACCTGAAAAATGACTGTCCATTTTTGAAAGCGGCCAAACTTAAAACCACTTATTTCCATATACAGTTCTTTGTAAGTTGTATAAACAAGTGGGACATGCAGAAAACATTTATAGTTGCCAGGTTACAGCAGGCAATTTCTAACACTGAACCTTTGGTTCAGTTTTATACACAGAGCATGAAATTGAGTGGTTTTTTTTTTTTATTCCTAATCTGGAGATGGTTGCTAGATTGCATTGTGACAGAATATTCTAATTTAAAGAAAGACTATTATGGTTCCACACCCCCCGGGGACAGAAAGTGGATTTTTCTTGACATGGGGAATGCTATGTGGGCAGCTATAATACTGGGAAGCAAAAAATACCGATAGTGATTCACAGAAGAATCCACGTAAGAATCAGGAAGGCATTTAGATAATCTTAATATTTACAAAGTCAGTGTTGAGGTTCTTTTATTTGTCTTGTTAAATTTTTGGAAATGTGTTGAGCTGAAACCCTTTGAGAACTAAATTACAACTCTTACTTTATGGTTTTATATAAAGTTACACAGGCCTCTAAAAAAAGTGTTAAATGTCAATTGTATTGATTCTAGATTGAAAGTTCATTATCCATTACAATCTTTCACATCTCTGCATCTGCATAGCTATCCTTAAAACTATCCAAAGCAAATTTCTAAAAAGTCATTCCTTCCCTGAAGGATATTATGATTATAATTTAAAACTGGTTTTATAATACTGTAGTAAGTTATATAGCATTTGTTGAAAAATGATATTTAACAGGATAAGCTCTAAATCAGAATTTGGAAAAATTAGAGGTCAAATTCCATTCCTATAAAAATTTACATATATTAAAAAATTAAAGACTATAGTCAATGGCCCTCTTATTGCCATAGGTATCTATTACAAAATTTCCACAAAACAAAATAACTGAAATAGTTCCTAGGAGTTCATTTCAGTGGGACTTAATCCACACTTCATTAGAAATAAATTTAACAAGTTTTAAGACTATATGGCATGCCATAGTGGGTAAAGAGGAAGAATATGACCCAACTAAAATCCTTCCTCTACTGTTTAGTCTGTCTAGACTCCTTACTCAGTCATGATAACACTTTTCCAACAGGAAGCCCTTCAGTTTCAGTACAAAAATTGGGACACATGGACTGATTAAAGTATTGCTGTGCCAAACTCAGGTACAAGAGGCAGCTTAGGAGATTCAATTTTTGATGGATATTTTGGTGACATTTCAATAAGTTTTAGAAAAAATACAGTATCGACCATTGAAGATTGACCTTGAAATGCAGGGATGCATGGCTTGTCAGAGCTATAGTCCCTTAAAAGAATCTGAGAACCACTTGGGTTTTTAAAAAAATTATTTTTCAAATTGTTATTTATACACTTTACTGTGACATGATCTAGGTTATGTAACTGGATGCCTATTTCTTTTATACTGCTATTTAATATTATATTCAACCATATAAAATTGCTGTTTTGTGGGTAGTGGTCATATAATTCAACCTCCAAGTTACAGTATTAACACTATACATAATATGTTAACACAGCAGACCACGTACATGTGCACTCAAAAAATGTGGAGCCCCTGACCTAGTACACTCAGACACTTCTTTCCTATCAGTAGAGTTATACTTTTACTGAGTTAGTTATGTTAGCTTCCAGACCTGTTCACGCCACTTGTATTTATCATTGTAATTAGGTGATTTGTTAATTAATCTAATAAAATGTGGGGGAGTGGGGAAGACTGAGTTGAATGACTCTGAAATTCTCAATAAGAGTGAGATACTTATGCTGTTGAATTAGGTACAGGCAAGAAAATAGTCTTAAAAATTGGGAAAAAATATTGCAAAAATTTACAAAGATTCTAAACTCAGAATGCATCAAATGCATTAAAACTCTCAAACTGGAAACCTTAGATGGTATATTATAGGTATGGTTCCTGAAAGATAAACAATATGGAACTGCAACTAATGGACCTACTCACAAAGAAAAGGCCTTTGCCCCTTAATAAAAAGACTGATGAATGAACATGCAGTCATATTCTTAGAGTAAAATATTTAAGGTATGCAGCCCTTTTTATGATTTCTGGCTTTATTAGTTTTTGTAAACTACTGGTCCTGATTGAGTCAAAGAGGCCTTCCTTAATAACCATTTAATTAAAACTTATAGTAGTGCCAGGTGGGAGTAGCACAAAGTCCTAATGATAACAGACATGATCTAGATTAAGAGATGGTGAGCAAGGAAGACTTCTCCCTGAGGAGGTGGTATTTCAAAATTTTGTCCTGAAGGATGAGTAAGGATGAATTAGGACGGTGTCCTACAGGCAGAGGGAACAGCATTGGCAAAGGTCCTGAAGCAGGAATGATCATGGCATGAACAATGGCTGAAGTGAATATGGACCAGCAAATGAGAGAAAGAGTGCCAAGATGAAGCAGAAGAGGCAGGCCTGTAATCCATGATCAGAGAACAAGGAAGGATGTCAATACTGCACAAAGACTACTACAGAGGTCCAGTAAGAACTTAACTAGAGTAGTGATAGTGGAGACAGATTTGAAATGTTTAGAAGTCAAACCTACAGGATTAATGATTGATTTCAAATAAGGAATGAGGAAGAGGGGGGTATCAAAAATGAATGCCCCAAGATTAACATACAGAAATCAGTTGCAGTTCTTTACACTAACAATGAAATATTAGAAAAAGATAGTTTAAAAAAAATCCCTTTTAAAATCACATCCAAAACAATAAAATACTTATGAATAAATCTGACCAAGGAGGTGAAAGACTTATACATGGGGAACTACAAAACATTAAGGAAATTAAAGATGATTTAAAGCAAGGGAGAGACAGCCTATGCTCTTGGATTGGAAGAACCAGTATCATTAAAATGGCCATACTACCCAAGGCAATCTACAGATTTAATGTGATCCCTATCAAATTACCCAGGACATTTTTCACAGAACTAGAACAAATAATCCTAAAATTTAGATGGAGTCACAAAATATCCAGAATTGCAAAAGCAATACTGAAGAAACAGAATGCAGCTGGAGGAATAACCCTCCCAGACTTCATACAATACTACAGAGCTACAGTAATCAAAACAGTGTGTTATTGGCACAAAAATAGACATATGGATCAATGGAACAGAACAGAGAACCCAGAAATAAACCCAGACTTTTGGTCAACTAATTTTCGACAAAGGAGGCAAGAACATATAATGGAGGAAAGACAGTCTCTCCAGTAAGTAGTGTTGGAAAAACTGGGCAGCAGCATGTAAACCAATGAGCTTGGAACACTCCCTGACACCATACACAAAAATAAACTCAAAATGGCTTAAAGACTTAAACATTAGACAAGACACTATAAACCTCCTAGAAAAAAACATAGGCAAAACATTCTCTGACATAAATCTTAGCAGTGTTCTCCTAAGGCAGTTTACCCAGGCAACAGAAATAAAAGCTAAAATAAACAAATGGAACCTAATTAAACTTACAAGCTTTTTTGCACAGTAAGGGAAACCATAAGCAAAACAAAATGACAACCTACGAAATGGGAGAAAATATTTGCAAATGATGTGACTGACAAAGGCTTAATTTTCAGAATATATGAAAGCTCATATAACTTAATAATAAAAAAAACCCAATCCAAAAATGGGCAGAATACCTAAACAAGTAATTCTCCAGTGAAAACATACAGATGGCCAACAGGCACATGAAAAGATGCTCAATATCGCTAATTATCAGAGAAATGCAAATCAAAACTACAACGAGATATCACCTAACACCAATCAGAATGGCCATCATTAAAAAGTCCACGAATGATAAATGCTGGGGAAGGTGTGGAGAAAAGGGAACCCTCCTACACTGCTGGTGGGAATGCAGTTTGGTGCAGCCATTATGGAATACAGTATGGAGATTCCTCAAAAAACTAAAAATAGACTTATCATATAATCCAGCAATTCCACTCCTGGGCATATATCTGGAGGGAACTCTAATTTGAAAAGATACAGGCACACCAGTGTTCATAGCAGCACTATATACAATAGCCAAGACATGGAAGCAACCTAAATGTCCATCAACAGATGATTGGATAAAGAAGTTGTGGTATATTTACACAACGAAATACTACTCAGCAATGAAAAAAAGAATGAAATAATGTCATCTGCAGCAACATGGATGGACGTGGAGATTGTCATTCTAAGTGAAGTAAGCCAGAAAGAGAAAGAAAAATACCATATGATGTCACTCATATTTGGAATCTGGAAAAAAAAAAAAAAGAAAAAGAAAAAAGAGGACAACTCTACAAAGAAAGACACGCAGACATAGTAAACAATGTTATGGTTACCAGGGAAAGGGGATGGAAGGGATAAATTTGGGAATTTGAGATTTGCAAATGTTAACCATTATATGCAAAAATAGATAAAAAAGCAAATTTCTTCTGTATAGCACAGGGAACTATATTCAATATCTTGTAATAACCTTTAATGAAAAAGAATATGAAAACAAGTATATGTATATATATGCATGAGTAGGACATTATGCTGTACGCCAGAAATTGATACACTGTAACTGACTATACTTCAATTTAAAAAGAAAAAAAAAATGAATGCCAAGTTTCTGGCTTGGGCAAATGGATGGAAAGAGATGCTATTTCAGAGATAGAAAACACAGTAGACAGAACAGTTCTGGCAAGTGAGGGGTTGAAGAGAGTTAATAAATTCAATTTAGAAAACGCTGCAGTTGAGACTGTCATTGAGACGTCCAGATGAAGCCTCATTAGTCCATTAGTGTATATTCATATAATGGATTACTATACAGCAGGGATCAATCTATACCCGTGAATCTCAAAGGCATAATGCTCAGATAAAGATATGATACAGATGACATGTAATACATTATGAATCAATTTATTTTTTAAATAGGCCAACTCCAAACTGTGCTGCTTAGATATGCATATGTATCTAATAAGAATATAAAATGCAGGTAAATGGTTACCTATTGTAGGGCAGGATAAAGAATTAGGGAGAGATATGCAGGAGGCTTCTAAAACACTTAATTTCCTATTTGTCTGCCTGCGTAATGGGTACATGGTTTTTACTTATGAAATATTATTCAGACTGCACTTACAATGTTATGCACTCTTTCCTGTATACAATAACACTGCCTAATAAAATTTAAAAAATCATACAGCCACATTTTGACCACAATGGGAAAAATCAAGTATTAATCAAAAAAGCCACAAGGAAAATAAAAAGCTCTCACAACGCTTAGGTAAAATAGGAATTTAAAACTGAAAATTATAGGCTATTCAGAAAATAGCATATTAATATTTGGGAGATTTTTTTCTCTGTATGGCGATTTATCAAAATGCTCTTAAAGGATGGAACTGATACTAAAGTTTGACCAAGCTAGCACATGCACACGCAGAAGAAAACTAGTGGCTTGTTCCATTTTGACTGCAACGTGTGAAACAACATTCTGACCAAAAGAACCCAGAGTGAAAGGCAGGTATCCACAGGCCCGGGAATGTTTTGGTGTCTATACTCTATGCCCACCTACTATGAAAGTCATAACCCTTTGTGGAGGCTTGTATACCACTCAGAAATGTTCTGATTTCTAGTGGGTCTATATGACTAAATTCTACTTCTTTTCTGGAATACTACTTTAAACCAGTTAGTCAGTTAGGAATGTATTTGGAATCACATGTCTAATTTCAAGGAATGAAGTTTAAGGAGTTCTTGTATTTCTTTCTGCATATTAAGAGAAATACAGTAGTACATTTTAAAAAAGAAAAAAAAAAAGAACATAAAATCAAATTAAGCCACAGTGTTATAGAAGCTTTGCATTAACCTTACCCCCACAAAAAAGACAACTTAAGAGCGATTTCTTTTTCTAATTAAAAAAACCCCAAGTATTTAAAATTTGTATTTCCGTTTCTTAAGTTTTACCCACACAATTCTAATTTCCACTGTCATGCAGGAGGGTGCTCCAGGCCATAAAAATCCCAGACTCCTAAACGCAGATTACTGGTAATGACGCTGCCCATGCTTTGCTTAGGGCAACATAATGAAAAGGGCACTGGCGTGAGATAGTCAGTTGAGGGGGTGGGGTGAGGAGGAGGCTGAATTCCAGCTTTACTGCTTAAGAATGCTGTGAACTTCGATGTTTTCCTTTGCATTTCTGAACCTAAATTTCCCTCTTGGTAAAATGAGGATAACAATACCTACCTCACTTCTTGGGTTGGATGTGAGGATTAGAAACCATATCTTTAAAGACTTTCAACTCATAGGAGACACTCAAAAGACAATTGCTTTGAAAAGTTACCAGCACTATCTAGCATAAAGCTTTAGCTTTTCTGTCTTTTAAAAAATAATTCTCCCTTTCACTTCTGGTCCATGCCACAAATGTCAGTCTCTTCCTATGTACAACATCTGCCAGACTGCAAGTTCTGTTAGTTCTATTAGTCATTTAAACTGTATTATTTCCTAGGAAACAATATGGGAATTTCAGTGTTCCCCAGCAGCCGAAGCTACAGCTCATCTGCAGCCTAAACCAAGCATAGCTGATCTGTATCATACTGGGCAAGGCCCAGGAACATAGTCCTCATTCATTTTTCTGCTTCAGAATTCCTTTCTAGTCTGTAACACTGCCACAATTTAAATTTTACCACATAGATACTGCACACCAGGGAGGCATAAAATCCTGGTAAGTTATGCTCCATTTTCTATGGAGAAAGTATCTTACATAATATACTAACAAATATACCATTCACTGAAATGTTTCTTACCTGGCCAGCATTATTGGCACACCGTGGTGGAACACAAGGAACCTGTGCTTTCGCTTCAGAGAGCCCAAAAATCAAATTCAAATACTCACTGTGTGAAATCTAAGTTTCAGCCTTCCCATCTTTAAAAAATGAACAACTATCCCTCTCTTGTAAGGGTTTTTAAGAGGACAACAAGACATAAAGGTAAGTATAGTGGAATGTATAAAAGGGGCTCAAAAGTGGTAGCTTCTGTCATACAACCTTTCCAAGGCAGGAAAAGGTACAGTTGGTGGTAGCAGCGAAAAGCAAAGCTGTTCTACGTCTAGAGGGAGATTATTGATAAATTAGCCTTGCCTTTATCTCCTGCCTCAGGGGAGGCTACCGCAGTCAGGCAAATCAAGCAACTTTACTAAGCACTGTAACCGTATGTGATCAGGGCTGTCTTGGCACTACCCCTACAGATAACGTTTCCTAGAGCCCAGGGCATCATCCCCCAGCACCTGCCTCCTGCCCCCCAGAAATCTCCCTTAACACCAAATGGTAAGTTAAAAACAAAAACCAACAAAGCCAAACAACTTTCAGCTGAGGAACTTAGTGGATCAAGCTACTACACTGGCTAGCCTTAATCCAGAAAAGAATCTCTGATTTGGGACTGCTTAACAATGAGCTCATTGTGATCCTGCTAATAATTTACAAAGAATATTCAGTTATCAGTGGTAAGTGAGCAATTGTAATCTGGATGATTTCCTGCTCTAGGAAGGATAACTATTTGTAACCATAGTAGTTTAGAAGAATCACAAGAAATACAAAGACTCTAAGGACTAAAATAAAATGATTTTTTAATAACAACACTTTCCTTCTACTTTTATCTAAAACTACTTAGAATACATTTATCACGCTTTTACAAACTAAAGGATACTTTAGGAGAGTACTCTTCAATGCCAAATTATAGGCTTGAAGAAAACCAAGAGGGGAAGGAGGGAAGAAAGAAGGAAAATATAATCAGGACAACTTCCTTTTTTAAAAATTTAGATTCTCTACCAGCCTGAGTAAATAGAAAATTTAAATATCTCAAAATTAGTCTATACTTTCGAAAGCTATCTGGGAGGAGTACTGGGAGAAGTGAAGACAAACAGGATACCTTATAACCATTTAAGAAAACTAATTTCAAGAGAAGCACATTGATGAAAATTATAGACAGAAACTCCAAGTAATACGCCCCAGTTTTGTGTTATATATTACCCTGTAACACACAATTTTATTTTTAAAAAATAGGACAATCAAAAAACCTTCACCCTGTTAACAGAACTGAAATAAAACAAGTAATATTAGAAGCTGAGAAACAAGTAATATGAAAAGATAATAAAATATATATTCACTTTAACATTTACTGATACTACATGCAGAAGTGCACTGGAGTTTAGAAACTGCAAATGAGAAAGGAGGCGTGGTTATAGAGATGAAAGGCAATGAGCAAGTATATTAACCAGAGCAAGAGAAGACCAAAAAGCATAGAAAGCCTAGTAGCCTGGAGTCACAAACTATATGGATGCATAATGTCAGACATAAAAAAAGGAATGAACATAGATATAAAACAAAGATTTAAAAGAGACCATCATGACAAACCTTAAGCCAATAAATTAAAAAGCTTTTTAAAAAGAGATGGCTAGATTTTTTAAAAAATATATAAATTTTCAAAACTGACTCAACAAGAAATAAGAAAGTAATAGCCCATAACTCTAAAAGACTTTGAATCAGTAATTAAAAATCTTTGCATAAGGAAAGCATTACCCTAGGCAAGTGTTCCAGGCAGAAGTCCATCTGTCCAGCAACAATGATTTCTAATCACCAGTGATCAGAGCAAGAGGTTAGGGTCAAAAGAGAAGCGACCATCCAGCACAATAATGCAAGAAAAAGAAATAAACGCATAATTAAATGGAAAGGAAGAAATAAAACTGTCCATTTTCAGATGACATTGCCCACAAAGAAAATCCTAAGGAATCTTAAACAAACTCCCCCTCCCACCACAAAAAGGAAAAGGAAACCCAGCAGGGTTACAGGATACAAGATCTATTTGCTAAAAACAAACATGTAGAAACTGAAATTAAAAGAGATGCAACAAAGAATTTGACCTTAAAGGGCAAATAAACAGACTAATAGGACATTTCCTTAAAATAATGCCTTTACCCAAAGCACTAACTTCTGTATGCTCCAGAAGGATGAGGTTGAAATTGCAGGGAGAGAAATATGCTAGGTATCCTAGTTACCACCACCTTTCTACTTCCCCTAGGGGGCGGTGAATGCGGTCTACAATCCACTCCAGAGCCACAGCAGGTCCATCCCTCCTCTCTATCTCCACTGCCCTTCTCCCAGGATCTATTTTCCTCATCATTTGCATGTATTACTTCTAACAGTTGCTTAAATAATACACCTTCCTCCACCCTCACTCTCCTCTAGAACATCGTGCATACTGAACCCAGGATTTCAAGCAGCTAAGAAAAAGTCAAGGGATTCTATGTCTGGCTACTTCTTCTACATTTTAAGAAGTCAACACAAAAACAGTAACAAAACAACAGTTAGTATTATAATTTAGGAATATAAAGGTAACAGCTGAAATCGTGTCACCTGGAGAAACAAGGAAACCAAATGGTTATTTTTATGTACACAGTCTTTCTCTAAAAAGGAGAATTCTGAGTGGGTCACTCTTCAATCAGTCTAAAGACAAAAAACAAAGAAACCCTGAGGGAAAAAAATTAATATTTCAAATAGTTAAAAATGTAAATAAACAACCAAAAGAGATTTGTGAAGAGTCTTTCATGGGAGATGTTAAAGGGGATAAGCAACTCTCTGTCTCCAGCCAGCCCCGGTAGTCTTTCCTATGCAAGCAACTGCATTAACTAACCTCAAGGATCTGTGACTTTTTTAAAGATATTAGAATTTAAAAAATTAGCATAGCATTCCAGAGACTCGAGTTATTTAAGGTCTACCAGTAGCACATCAGTTACAACTTGATTCCTAACCATACTACTGTCCAATTAAACTAAAGTACAATCCTCATGTCCAACATGCTGAGTTATCTACATCTTCTCATACTCTAGAACTAGTCATGTTTCAGCCAGGTGCTAATTTAATGTTCAGTTTAAACACTACAAGTTTAGTGTCAGCTTCAAAAAAACCCAAAAAACAAAAAACCCTAATAAAAGCAGTATTTTCTGTCAACACAAACTTTCCTATGCAGTTTAAGACATATTTACTTCCATAAACACAGCTTAAAAAGATGGTTATTTTACAGATAACAAAAAAGCAAGTTTAAGCAGTTTTAAAGATGAATCGAACAGTTTAAAGAATAGTTAATTCTCAATATTCTTTGATAATGAAGGAAGCAGTACTTCATGACAACAAAAAATTCTTAAGATATTCAGTCAGATCTGAAATGAAGTAAGATTTCCTATCTACTTAAACTGTTCGCATTACAATTGTTTGAAGTGTAGCAAGTAAAAATAGTCTGTTATTGCTTGCAGGTAGTCCTGGAAAACACTTACACAAGATAATTCATCTTGTCAAATAACAATAGACTAATTCTCACAATAAAATGTCAAACCTTTCAATTAAACGCTTGGATCTAATGTGAATGAACCATCCCACAACTGCTATTTCTAACTAGAAATCACAAATATACATAAATCAAAATATTTTAAATCTCAGTTATTATGTTGAAAGAGCTAGTTTAAGGAGTATCTAACCAACCAGAGATTTTCTGTGCTCTATTTCTTATCAGATTACTTCACCAGAAAGATTCATATGTGGCTTGTATTATTGACTCCCTACAGATAGAGTACTTTACCAGAATTACAACTTAACAGTATGCCCTCAACTTTCATCAAGAGTTTACAAAATAAATGGCCTTTATATTATTCCATATTCTATAAAAATAGTATCAAAGACATCATTCCTCATATAAAGACCCACACACAAAAATTCCTCTTTGACTCTACTGCCAAGATTTCTCTCTTAAGAAAACTGATAAGCTTTCTTTAAGCAGAGAATGAGAAACAGATACTGCATAGTTCCTCCTCTTTTCTGTTACTGCTAACAGGAATTTCTGACAGATTTGAAGATGCCCCTCCCACTCACTTGCAGAAGTCTAAATCAATTATTTTACTAAATGTCCATGTGTGGGTTCATTATCTTTTTCTTCTTTTTGGAAGTAGATGGGAATAAAAGTTAACAGATTTTCTGAAACTAGAAAACTCTATACACTTCTGGGTCTAAAATTTAATAATCTCAAATGTTCCTGTATAAAAGGAATGAGTGAGCATTTCAATGGATTGTAAAAACAGACTCACCATAAATAAAGTAGTAAATATAAGAAACCATTTGACCTCTCAAAGAAGAGATGGGAAAGCCTATTTAAACAAAATGCTGAAGAAAAACAAAAGGAAATTATCAAAATGCTAAATGACTTAACATTTTAAACTTCTGCATGTCAAAAACATGCCATAAACAAAATTAAAGAGCAAATGATAAGCTGGATAAAAAATTTTCAACATATAACAAAGTGTTAATACATTTATAAGACAATAAAAAAACAGCTCAATGGAAAATAGGAAAGGGCATATCTAGAAAAAAAAATCACAAAATCAGATACATACTTCACCAATAAACATACGAAAAAAAGTCATTCTTAGAATTTATCAAACATCCAAACTGAAGTGTGGTCATAGCTGAGTTTTTCAATGTCATGAAACAGAATACATATATTATGGCATATTTATATGGTGGAAGAGTATACATACAATGCATCAGAGAAATAAAAATGTTACACTCACATGGATGAGTAGCACAAAAATAAGTCAGACACAAAAGACTATATATTGACGTATATGCATATGTCTGTATATATGTATACAGAAGAGGCAAAAGTAAACTACATTATTTAGGGATACACACATGGGTGGTGGAGACAAGTGGGGTTGGACGGGAAGGGGCATCTAGCAGGCTTCTGGTATACTGGCAATGTTCTGTTTCTTAATCTGGGTGGTGAATATGCTTTATTTCTCATAAAAGTATACCTTTATGTTTTACTCACTATGCTATATATATATATATATATATATATATATATATATATATATATATATATATATGTTGTATTTCACCATAAGAAGAAATAAAGAGCAAAAAAGAAGTGTAGACAAGAGAAAGAAAGCAGAAAGCAGTACTTGTTGCAGGCACTAGGAAGTTACTACCCCCTCAGTTATCTTCAGTGAAACTCAAATCATCTCTATACTAAACTATTATTTCTCTCATTACACTACCTTTATGATTACTGTATCATACTGTATCTTAAGATAATTTCTAATTATAAGAGAAACACTCTTTTGCGAAGTTTTCCTTCTACTTGACTCCATATGGTTATAAATGTTTTGCTATCTACACAAAGAGCCATTCTGAGAGAAAGCCATAAATGCTTGGCACAGCAACTCCAACTAAACGTTCCACTAAAGGAAAACATGAAACATTCAATTACACACGACTAGATTACTTCAAATGTTATGAATTAAACTACAACTTAAATAGTTAATTCAATAAGTTAAGATATTTAAGAACACAATGCTCCTTGGTATGACATTATTCTGCCACGATATCTATTTGTACTAAAGATGTTGTTCTTTATGAAAGAATGTAAGTTCTTGCCCCTGTTTTGCATCTTACTAGCTACGTAAGGCAATCTGGATTCTGCTTTCTTACTTAAGTATGGGAGAAGAACTTCAGTTTCCTGGATGTAATTTATGAGTTACATCCATTTAACTAATCTAGCCCCTTCAGTTGAAATGAGGCTAATGGGCAAACACTTATTTGATTTTAAGGGTTTTTCAGGTATGGGGAAACTATGAGAACATATGTTCTTGCCTTTCCAGTTGTAATCAGGTATTTTCTAGGACCATTTCTCACCTTCTCAAGCACAGCTGGCTGTGTAGGAGAAGCACACATCTGACCCACATTCCACCCACTTTTTGGTCCACTAATACCCTACAAAGTGTCTCAACTTGGCTATTCCTCATCACACCTCACATTCACCATATCTTAAGTTAAATCAAGAATTCTCCCCAGAAAGTGAATATTTCTGTATGTGCATGTATGACTGCAGCATTATTCTGTACACCAGAAATGGACACAACACTGTAAACTGTATTTCTCTCTCTCTCTCCCTCTCTCTCTCTCTATACATATATATACACACATTTTTAAAAAATTCTCCTCAAATTAGGATAGCAGTACACAGTTCTATGGAATTTCTTAGAAAATTTTTATTTTACTTTTCCTCCACTTGACACCATTATATTTAATGTTACCTAGTTCAACAGTTTCTTTTTCCAGAATGGCTCTCAAATTTACCTTTTTTCCTGCACTTTCACTGCCAGTAACCTTGTCCAGATTTCTGTTGCCACATTCCTAGAGTTCTGCAACACCTTAGTTTCTCCTCACTTCCTACTTGTGACACCACCAGACTCACTTCCTTTCAGGAACATTAAACAGTCACACACAGCTTCTTGTGCCTGACTTTCTATTCACTGTTATCCATAATTATGCCCCATTTCATCCAAACTTAATTCTCCTTACTCTAAAACACCTCCATTACTTTGTCCTTCACCATGCAATTCTATTTTTAATATATGCATTAAGTTCTAATTTCCCTAAAAGAGTTTATTGCTAACACCACAATGTGTTCTTTTCTCAGATCCTTTCAGCATGTTAATTTTATCTCTACAACTATACCAAAAGATTTAAAAGACAAGGAGGTCTTATACTGCTTCCTGTAACTCGAAACACCTAGGGGAAGAAAAGAAATTTACATCCAGATTTTGAGAGAGAAGACAGAACAGTGTCAGAGCCAAGGTGCTCTATTCTATTCTGCTGCTTCGGTCTCGGCTCAGTTAATTGAGTAAATCAACAGCTGGTCTGTAAGTTGGCTAGAGAAGTATGACTCACCAAACTTCCAAACTGACCAATCAGCGGCAATGGGAAAGTATCTATGAGATTCTATTTAAACCATGGGACATGTATTCTATTTAAGTAACTATCTGAAAACTTAATCAGAATTTTAATAAAAGAATTTAATTGCTAATCTGCACTGTGTGTTTAATGGGCGAGAGGCCAAAAGCCATAATTTTCTAGGCATCAGTCATATTACTGGCAATCAAACATCCAGTAATAATTACTGTCACTAAAACAACTTCCATCTGATAACAAAGGAAGTCAGGTGATAGGAATGGAGCTAATTTTCCTCACTCCACCCATATATAACCTTTTTCAATGCTAGAGAAACTTCATAAAAGCAAAACCAGCAGGCCACAGCTGTAACAATGTCTTTCTCATTGTCTAGTCCTGGTACAACCTCCGCATTGCACAAGGATCGGGATTCACAGCTTGTACCCTCCTGTGTCTTTAACACATCATCAAGAGACTCTTCATTACAACAAAATTATATTTTTCTTGTGAAAAGCTACTATATTTCTTTATAATTCCACTCTTGTAACTATTTTCCGAATTTGACACCAGGATAAAGTTTTTCACATTTATTTTTCATAATTTATTTTTCAGTTTATACTTCAGAAACTGGGGTTGGGAGGGGGCATTACCTCCTATGAAAATAAGTTTCCAATATAGGTGACTGTTTTTATCTTCTTTGCACTTGTGTTAAATTTCCTTTCAAAAGGTAAGTAGTTATGTGATTTGTGTCTGGGGGCAGTTGTGACGAAATTACAATACAGTAATACACTCTTTGTGCTAAGAATATCTGTAGAAAACAGAAATCTCACAGAAAACCATGTAACACAGCAGCTCAAGCATCCAATGATAGATAAAAGGACAAACAACGTGAGATTCTATATATATAACAGAATACATTTGGCCTTAAAGAAATTCTGACACATGCTACAACACGGATAAACCTTAAAGACCTTAAGCTAAGCGAAGCAAGCCAGTCACAAAAGGGCAAATATTGTCTGATTCCTTTAAATAAAATTCCTAGAGTAGTCAAATTCATAGAAAGTAGAATGGTGGTTGCCAGTGGCTTGGGGGAGGGAGTGACGGGGCATTAGGGTTTAATAAGTACAGAGTTTCTGTTGGGGAAGATAGAAAAGTTCTGGTAATGGATGGTGGGGAATGACTGCACAACAATGTGAATGTACTTAATGCCACACTTAAAAATGGTTAAAATGGTAACTTTTATGTATATTTTACCACAATTTAAAAAACCAGCATAACACAGAGAATATACAACCTTTTAAATAACTGCGCTCTATCTGGGTGGTCAGTTTTGAGGCATTACTGGAAAGAAGCCATACCCTCTACTATTGGCAGTGTTCACTTCTCTCCACAAAGTGGAGAAAAAAAAAAGTTAAGTCTAAGAAGTGTTTATATAAGCAGTTTCCCTGTTCACACGCATATTTAAATAGTCACCTGCTTACGTCTGATAATTTTGCTATAATTTTCCTGAATACCTTTAGAAGTCCACGATCTGGTGAAGAGAGCAAATGAATTATAATACAACCCAAAAGCTAATTAGAGTGCTGTCGAGAACACAAAGCACAAAGCAGCGACCTTTAGCTAGGGAAGTGTGGCATGCTGCTGGGTGTACCTTTCTCCCTTTCTTCCATAATAATACAATTAGCTGGTACAGAGCCATCAAGAATAAAGACTATTTCCAGACCTTCCTTAGGACCAGTGACATGTAAGCAGATATGTAGTGCTGGGGCTTTAGGGAAATTTTAAAGAGACAGCTCACAAATGCTCTTAGACCCTTTTTTGTTCTTTGTACGCCACACTGTGTAAAACAGTGTGGACAGGCAGGACAAGGGTTAAATCTGAGAGATTCTGAAGCTGTGAGGTAGAAATTACTTCCCTCATGACTTCATAGAGCAGAGCTGTCACTTCAGCCCTACACTGCAAATTCCACTTTTACAGGAGAGAAATAAATTTCTCTCTTGTTTTTAGACCATTGTTATTTTGAAGGTTCTGTTCCTTGTCACAGTTCCTGATCCTAACAATGCGAGGGGTCAGGGAAGGCTTCACAGAAGAGGTGATTCTGAGCTAGGTTCTAAAAAATGAATAATTTTGTGCCAAGTAGAGAAAGGCATTTCAGGCAGAGAGAGTGCAACAGACTCAGGAAAAGGGTCTGGCTTTCAAAAGGTGAGGAGTAGTTCAGATGGCTAGAGTACAGGGTAGGTGGAGTGAAGTAAAAGAAAAAGCAACCTGAAAAGCTGGGAAGAAAGACTAAATGGTCTTACATGCCATGCTAAAAAAAGGTGCTTTTTATTCCTGAACTTGGTTGTATTAAATGACTGTGACTTCACAGATGATTCTCTGCATAGTCTAGAAGCGCCAAATGGCTCAGTCAGAAAACAAAAAAATGTAGATTAAGGTATGGTGAGGACAGGGTCAGGGAGAAAAAGGAAACCTCGTTTCTATTAAAGGCACACTATTATTTCCGTAAATGCTGAGGGCTAGAAGAAATAACACCTGGCACAAAGAAAAGATTGAGAGAGTTAAGGGAGAGGTATATAAACAACACAGAAAAAAGGGAATATTCATATAATTTGGCAATGACTGGTTGAGGTAAAGATTAGAATCTGCCTTTTAAAGTGAACTGAGGTCAGTGAATTAGACTATAATTATGACCACCTGATAATAACACATTTTTATTATATGCATATACCTATGGTTTCTTTTCACAAGTGGCTGTCAAAAGTTATTAAGTAACAAATGAACGTCATCTAGTCTATAGTCAGAACTTGGTATTTGATAATCAAATATCCTACCCTATCAAAGAAGAGTTATAAAAATGATGAGAGGAAAACAACCAGCACTCTTTAAGGTTATTAAGAGTTTTAATTTTTATTTATGCAAGTAGTATTCTTTTATTTTTCTGCAATAATCATGTATTATTTTTGTAAATTTTTAGTTTTAGAATTAAAAAAACCACCAATGCCCCATCAAAAAAATAAAAAACAGCACCAAACTATTACCTCATAAAAGTATCAAAGACAAATTACTGAGAAGGAATATAGTCTGTAAATCCAGAATCCATTAATTATAGTCTCCAAAGTTTCAAAGATCAGAAAAATTTTTTTAAAGTCTCTTAATGTTTCCATTATTTTTGTTGCTAGCTCTTCCTAAACATTAAGGACTGCATTTTAGCCTTTTAACAAGTATTTACTACATGTTGATCAGGTTTATTAAGTAGAAAACTGTAGGATGTGTTTTTTTATGTTTTATCCTGATATTCCTGTTTTCAATTGGTTTTAGAGTATCTCTGATATCTTTGACCAGATTATAGGGTTTATCCCTATAGTACCCTCTGGTAACAAGCATCAAATAAGCTAAGGAACCCTGTGAGAAAAGATTTAAGTTTTTAAAGGGTGAGCTAGATGGCTTTCCTAATTTAGACTTAAATTTAAACCTGTAATTCAAATCATCTGTATCTAACTTTGCTTGAAAGACTGTAGTTATATCACATTTTAACCCTTGAATTTCATATGATATCCCTTACAATAGTTATTCTTTATTTATAAAATAATTTAGGCAAAAATAGGACTCCAACGGGCAGAGAACTTTGACCCATGTAATTCTTTCTCAGTGAATGCACATTACAACGATAAGACTTCTCCAGTAACGATTCACCACATCATTTCTAAACACTGTATAAATAAAGCTAACAGTGAAACCACCTACTGTGAAAGCCAGTTATAGGTTCACCTGACGCATCACCCTATAAAAGCCTGTCATGGCCCTAGCCCTTGAAACCAAGAAAGAGGATTACGGTAATTGTGACTTCTAGGAACACAGAAAGGACACAGATGCTGGCAAGCATCTACAGCTGTTAGAATATTCTCAAAGGGGTCAAGCCTACGAAAGAGCCGCGCTAGTTCCTCCTTATCCCACTAGGTTCCCAGACTCTGGCTGGATCTCTTTCCATCCACCCTCCATACTGTTACAGTGAGCGCTCTAAATATAATTTACTGTTGAAAAATTTTCAGTGTTCTCTACCCTCCGAGAGATAAAACATAAATTCTTTCAAGTGGCATAAAGCGTCATTGAGAATTTGGCCCCTGCCTGTATGTTTTATTAGCAGTGTTTTTCCTTTTTCTTCTTTCCTTCCAAGTTCTAATCCTGTTAACACTGAACTACATAGGCGTTTCCCCGAACATACCAGGCTTCCATCTGCATGCTTTTTCAGGCGCTGCTGTTCTCCCTGCCTGGAATGCCCTCCTTCTATTCTGCCATAACTGGCAAAAATTTGTCAAGTCTCAGTTCAACAGTCATATTCTCTGTCAAGTCTTCTGAGACTCTACCAGGCTCACTGAAGAGCTGCATCTCCAGAGGTGTGTTGGTAAACTAGTCTCAGAAGGAGGGAAAAGCCCTGTTACAGTCAGTGCTGCTATAATATTTGTTTGGAAAACTCAAATTTGTTTCACTGTGCTTGTTGTACTAGGGAGCAACATAAGCACTACACGAATTTCATTTGCTTCTGTGCCGTTAAACCCTAGATGAATGCGGAAACCTGCACCCAGCTGCTCTGAGCAGGAATGCACAGCACACACAGACCTCAAACACCTCCCGGCTACCTCAGCTCACCTTCTGCCCAGAGCCACACCCAGCCACCTCTGCTGTTAACTCCTCCTCAGGTTTCAGACACCTTCCTTCCACCACTGCACGATAACTCACAAGAGGCAGCCTCTCCCATGCCCACTTCATAAGCAACCCTTGGGTCGTTTTCAAGGCAAAGCACCGTACTTATTATAGTATCTATTTTTTCTTAACCATTTCCATTTTAACATGCAAAACATTTTAACTAGGTTCCCACTTTTTTTAAAAAAAATGTGTTTCCGAGGAAGTTTTTGAGTGTTGGGCCCAATCCTATTTTCCGCTAGAGTTGATGATTCTCAGGAGTGTGCATGTCATGTCCCAGCAGAACTGACTGTATGTATGCAGCAGTCACGAATTTCTGTGCTGTACTTACCACCACAGATGACTTCAGACATTAACAGGTTCTCCAGTGTAGCCTATCTCCAAAACACTATAACCACAATACTCTGTACATATCTTTTTCACAGTAATTTTTTTGGAATAACAACTGTTTCCCTGTTTGTTTCAGTAGGCAATAGGCTCCTTGAGGGTAGGGGGCCTCTTCACCTTAATATTGACATTTCCTCAGCAGTATTCAGCAATCAGTATGTGTCTCACTAATGCAGATATCACAGAGTAACAGACTTAAAAGTTAATATAAATAACGATAACTATAAAGCTAAATTCCATAATGGAGAATATTTGCTCTGCCCCACCCCCCAGCCACCCTATCAGTAAAAGGAGAGATGGGATTTAAACAGTCTTTTTTTTTTTGAACAGTGTTTCTAACTCCAAAGTTTATCACAAAAGATAATACTCCAAAACTAACCTACAGATACCCACTAATCTAATGTACTAAACTTCATATACTTCAAGGAATGTGTGGATTATGGACTAATTAAAAAAACAGATACTGGAGATGTGTTCTAATAGATTTTTTTTTCTGATTGGTAAGTTTATATAAAATGTCTTACAGGGGTATGCAAATTAAACTTAGTGATACATTTCACATTTTTATTGTGAAAAAAATAACATTATACAAAATAGGACCTATTTGCCAAATATGGGCCATTTTATCCAACCAAACCTCAATCTAAGCCTGTATCAAAAGTTATGCTTAAAGTCTAGGGCAATTAGCATTAATATCCTAAAATTTAAAATACAGAGTATTATATAAATAGTAGTTACCAGAGGATAAGTGATTTATTGGCTGAAAACCACATCTAAATTGATTTCTTTGCACACACACACACTTAAACTTTTAAAATTCATAGTATTTATATTTTAATTAATGTTACCTTGAATATAGGAAAGTGTGACTTTAAAACTAAATGTTAGTGACTTTAGTAAGAAAATTAGTTCTTACTCAGCATACTGCTATATGTCTCAATGGTGAAAAGTTATTTCAGTTTCTTACATTAAAGCTTTGCTGAGAAACTAAAACATACCTAGTTCTTGTGAAGTCCTACAGCATAGAGAAGTGGTGCTCAAATTTAGCATACATCAGGTTAACAGAGGCTCATCAAAACAAATGACTGGGCTCCATTCCCAGAATTCTGATTTAACTGATCTGAGGTGGGGCTAGAGATTTTGCATTTCTAGCAAGTGAGTCTGCTGATGCTGGTCCCAGGATCACACCTTGGGTCTCTGTTCAAATCCCAGCCTGTCACTTACTATCTGTGTTCTCTGGACCTAATTTAAGAGTTTTACTGCTCAATTTCCTCATGTCTACAAGGGGGCAGTTGTCAGAGAATTAAACAAATAATATATTTAAAGTGCTCAGAACAGGGTGAGGACTCAAATGATAAGGACACAGGCTGGCTGAATAAATGAGTGCCATACTTAAAAGTACACAATACAGGGTTCCAGTGCCAGCTAAAATAAAGTAAAAACACTCCACCCTGTCTCTCCTACTGAATACAGCTATAAAACCTAAACAGAATGTATGAAGTAGCTATTTAAAGACTGACAAGTAAATGGTAGCAGGCAGACTATGGAAGAATTCAAAGCACCACAGAACTATGGGTAGGTTTACTTTTTTCCCTCTTGTATCCTGCCACCTGGACTGGGTAAACTTGGAAGTGGGCATGAATGTAGACACTGTTTTAGGAGAAGACCTCTGTCTCAGGCGTGGGCAGAAAAGGGATCTAGCAGTAACAGCAGGGGGCCCGTAGGTATAGAAAAGTCCTAGGGAGGGACTCCTTCCTCTCCAATCCCAGAGCTGCGGTTTCAAGAGGGCAGGGCAAACCTCTCTCCCAACTTTTTTTTTTCTCCTCTCTGTGCTCCCACCACTTGTCCCTTGATGTGGGCACAATCACAGGAAGTGAGCACAGCAGACAAAGCTTTCTGGCTGGAGGATTAAAAAGGGGGAGATCCCAGGGAAGTAGAAAGCATAGGGGAAACAGATGAGTGGGAGGAACTCAGAAGAGCGACTCCATAAAGTTGATTATGAATGCCTGGGCTCACTCCAGAGCTGAACAGGCATGGATCTTATCCTAACAGCAAACCAAAAACTTTGAGAACTGAACAAAGAGATAGTCACTTATCTCAAACTGTCAGTGGGCAGATCCAAACAGCAGAGCACTGCAGGCTTTGAAAACTGAACTAATATTGAAATCACAATGCACAGAAAGCTAGCTGCATCCTGCAGACTAAACCAACAGGGTCAACTACTTGCTAAAACATAAAAATGAACATTCTCCATTGAATTTAAGCAAGACCTAGGGTCTCATAATACTGCAATCCAAAAATTACCTGGCATATGAAGAACCAGGAAAATCTCAACTTGCATGGGACATTAAACAGACAACAACACTGAGACAACACAGTTGTTGGAATTATCTGACAAAGGCTTTAAGCAGCCAATATAAAAATGATCCAAGAATGGCAAACACTTTTGAAATGAATAGATGGTTTTGGCAAAAAAACCAGAACCAAATGTAAATTTTAGATCTGAAAAACACAACAGCTGAAACAATTCACTGGATGGCCTCAATAAGCAAAATGGAGATGACAAAAGAAAAGTCAGTACATCTGAAGACTGATTGATAGAAATGATCAAATCTGAACAATAAGAAGGAAAAAAAAATGAACAGAGGCTCAAGGACCTCTGTGACACCAAAAGGTCTAACACTGGTGTCACTGGCATCCTAAAAGGAGAGTCAAAGAGTGCAGTGCAGAAAAGCATTTGAAGAAATAATGGCTGAAAACTTCCCAAACTTAGCAAAAGATACATTTACATATAGATTTGAGAAGCTCAGAGAACCCAAATAGAATAACCCGTTAAGAAGTCCATGCCTAGACACATTGTAGTCAAACTGATAAAAACTAAAAGCAAAGAAAAAATTTGAAAGCCAGGGAAAAAAAAGTGATGCATTTCTTGCTTTGTTTCTTTTCGCCATATAATTCTACATGTAATTTGTGGGGTTCACATATCTCTAAAGTTTATTCTCGGGCCCAGAGGTTCAAGGATCACAGATTACAACTATTGCCTGGATGGTCTTCCTAGACCTAATGACTGCAAGTCCTCATTTCACAGCTGCCTGACATAGTACGGGAATTTTTTTACTTTCACATTGTAATAGTTACATTGCTGCACAAACCTTAACTATTCCAAAAGTCAGCAGCTAAAAATACCAAAATGTAGTATCTCAGGCATGTATGTCTTCTAGGGGAACAGTGATTTGAATGAATGTGAATTTCTCACCAGAACATTAAGTCCAGAAGAAAATGGCATATTTTTAAAAGACTGAAAGAAAAGAAATGTCAACACAGAATTTCCACATCCAGGGAAAATATCCTTCAGGAATGAACGCAAAACAAAGACACTCTCAGGTGAAGGTAAAACGAAGAAAATTCAATGCCAGCAAATCAGCTCTAAAAGAACTACTAAGTGGCAGAAGGGAAATGGAACATTGGAAATGAAGAAGAACAAAGAAATATAACCATCTAGGTAAATACAATATAATATCTTTCTCTTCTTGCATTCTTTTAAATATGTTTGGTGGTTGAAAGCAAAAGCTGTAACATTATCTGATGGGGTTTTCTATGTATGTAGATATAACATATAAGACAATACAACAAAAGAAGAGGAGGGTAAAGAAATGTGTAGTGTTAAGATTTTTACCTCCCACTTAACTGGGAAAATACTTTTCCTAGGTAGACTATAAGAATTTAGATATTATAATCCCTAGAGCAGCCACACATACCCACACTAACACTACAATGAGATATGTAAAAAACACAACAGATATATTTAAGTGGAATACTAAAAGTTCTTCAAATAACCCAGAAGAAGGCAAGAAGGGGGAAAAAAAACAAACACCAAAGTGAACAAAGAGAGAGCAAATAAAATGGTGGCACTAAATCCAAACACATAAGTGATGATATTAAATGAAAAGCAACTAAACATACCAATTAAAAGACAAAGATTATGAGAATGGATTAAAAAAATATGAACCAATAATAATATGCCACTTACAAAAAATTTACTTCAAATATGATGATATAAATAGGTTAGAAGTAAAAGGATGGAAAAAGAAGTATCATGGAAGTACTAATTTTTAAAAAAACTACATTAGTATCAAATAAACTTCAAAACAAAGAAAATTACCTGGCATAAAAAGGGACATTTATATGATGATAAAAGGATCAATTCACCAAGAAGACACAATAATCCTACATGTGTGTGCACCTAACAACAGGGCTTCAAAATACATGAAGCAATAACTGATGGAACTGGAAGGAGAAATACATAAATCTCCAATTATAGTTGGAGACTTCAACACTCTTATTTCAGTAATCTATATAATTAGTAGACATAAAATTAACAAGGATATAGAAATGAACAACACCATCAACCAACTGGATCTAACTGACATTTACAGAACACTCCACCCAACAAGAGACGAGTTCACTTTCTCTTCAAGTACGCAGAGAATGTTCACCAAGATAGATGTTATCCTGGGTCATAATACAAATCTCAGCAAATCTAAAAGAACTTAAGTTAACACAAAATACATCCTCTGACTATAATGAACTTAAACTAGAAATCAATAGCAGAAAAATCTCTAAAAATTTGGAAATTAAATGATGCACTTACAAATAATCCACAGGTCAGAGAGGAAATCTTAAGGGAAATTAGAAGATATTTTTAATTGAAAGAAAATAAAAACACATCAGAATTTGTATAATACAGTTAAGCAATGCTTGGGAACAATTTATAGCATTAAATGCTTATATTAGCAAAGAGGAAAATTCTCAAAAGAAAATCTAAGTGTCCACCTTAAATTAGAAAAAAAGAAGATCAAAATAAACTCAAAGAAGGATACGCCTGTAGCCATCATACTTAAAGGTGGAAGACTGAATATTATCCCCCTATGACTGGGAACAAGTCAGTGATATCTACTCTCACTACTTCTATTCAACACTGTACTCGAAGTCCTAGCCAGTATGAGAAGGCAGGAGGAAAGAAAAGCATACAAATTAGAAAGAAAAAGTCCTATTTGCAGACAACATGATTATCTCCATAGGTATTTCAAAGAATGTACACAAAATCTGCTAAAACTAGTAAGTAAAATTATTAGGTCATAAGATACAAAGTCACACAAAAATCAATCACATGTCTGTACACTAGCAAGAACAGCTAGAAACTGAAAATTTTAAATGTCATTACAATAGCCCCCCACATTTTGAAATACTGAGGTACAAATCTAACAGAATGCATACAAGAGCTATATATGCTGAGAACTACACCCCTATTAAAGAAATCAAAGAAGACCTAAATATAGGGAAAGATGTATCATATTCATGAATTGGAAGCTCAACACAGTAAAGGTATCAATCTTCCCATTTGATCTGTAGATTAAACACCGTTGTATTTCTTGTATATACAAACTTATTCTAAAAACAAAAGCAAAGGAACTAAAATAGTCAATTCTTTAAAAAGAGTAAAATTGAAAGACTCTTACTAACTGATATGAAAATTTACTTTAAAGCTACAGTAATTAAGACAGTATGGTATTGGGTTAAAGAACAGACATATAAAAACACATATAAATCAATGGAATAGAGCTGAGAAACAGACTCACACAAATATGGCCAACTGTGGACAAAGTTGCAAAGGCAATTTAACGGAGAAAGGGTGGTCTTTTCCAAAAATGGTGTTGTAACAACTGGATATTCATAGGCAAAGATATAACCTACACCTCATATCTTATATAAAAATTAACTGAAACTGGATCGCAGATCTTAATATAAATTGAAAAGCTGTAAAACTTTTAGAATCTACAGGATAAAACTGCTGTGACATGGGGTTAGGCAAAGAATTTTTTACACATGACACCAAAAGCATGGTCCATGAAAGGAAAAAACTGTAAACTGAACTTAAAAATTAAAAACTTTTGTTTTGTGAAAGGCATTGTCAAGAAAATGAAAAGCGAGCTACAAGACTGGGAGAAAATATTTACAAATGGCATATCTGCCAGAGGATTTGTATTCTGAGTGTGGAAAGACTCTCAAAACTCAACAGTAAGAAAGCATAGACCCCAATTAAAATCTGGGCAAAAGCCTTGAACAGAAAGTTCACCAAAGAGCTAGATAGAGAGCAACTGACTACATTAAAATATGTTCAATATTTTTAGTTAGTAGGGAAATCCAAATTAAAGGCATAATGTAGAACAGCTAAAACTTAAAAGGAAAGGTGGTAACGCCAAATGCTGGAGAACACAGAGATCAACTACAACTCATACACTACAGGTAGGAATGCAAAATGGGACAGCCATTCTGAAAAAGTTTGTCAGCTCCTTATGGAGTTAAATATATACTTAACCATACAACCCAGCAGTCCCACTCCTTGGTACTTATCTTAGAGAAATAAAAACTTGTGCTCACACAAAAACCTGTACATAAATGTTTATAACAGTTCTATTCATAATCACCCCAAACTGGAAATAACTCAAATTTTTTCAATAGGTGAGTAATCAAACCGAAGGGCAGTTTATCAATGGAATATTACTGAGCAATAAAATGGAATGAATTATTGATATATGCAATAGCTTGGATGAATTTCAAAAGCATTACTGTGAGTGAAAGCAATCAGTCTCAGAAGGTTACTTATCGTATGACTCCATCTATATGACATCAGTGGTTGTCAAGAGGTTAAGACAGGATAGCCAGGGGTTTGGGGTGTGATACAAAGGGGTAGCATGATGGAGTCTGGGGTGTGGGGGTGATTGTGGTGGTAGTTACATGGATCTATAGATGAGTTAAAATTTAAATAATTATATACCAAAAAAGTAAATTTTCCTGTATGTTAATCAAAAGTGTTTAAACTTTAAAAAATGCATAGCATAAATTATCTTAGAACTTTCTAATTCTTTACAAATTAAAGCTCAAAATAAATGTTTTGAGTATGAAATGGGAGTATGTAGAGACATTTAGCAGGAGACTTAAATTTTTAAAAATTATACAAAGATATGGTATAGGTATAAATTCTAGACTCAGAAACAACTATATCCCTCAACCAACCATACAGGCTGTTAATACCTAATAACAACTAAACACAAATATGTAATATCACAATGTGAAAAAGATAACGTGATACAAAACAAATAGAGCATATATCAAGTCAAAAGGAAGTCTGAATGAAGATTCCACATTCACACTAAATGTTCATTTGGTCCTTGAAATAAAAATGACATTATCCATCAGCAGTACGGTATGTGCTTTGTTTTTCTAATAGCAATTATAGATTTACAATGGTTTATCCAGATTTTTCTCATCTGAATCCCCTTTTAAGAATGCTGACTGGATAAATTTTATAAATAAATAAATAAATAAATAAATAAATAAATAAAGTGTAGAATGTGTAGAATGGTGGTTGCCAGGGACTTGGGGAGTGGGGGAAATAGGTAGATGTTGGTCAAAGGGTACAAACTTTCAGTTATAAAATAATTTCTGAAGATCTGATGTATGGCATGGTGACTATGGTTAATATCACTGTATTGTATACTTGACATTTGCAAGAACAGATCTTGAATATTTTCACCTCCATTAAAAAACAGCTAACTATGTGAGGTGATGGATGTGTAAATGAGCTTGACTGCAGTAATCATTTCACAATGTATAAGTGTTATCAAGTCATCACACTGTATACCTTAAATATGTACAATTTTTAACTGCTGACTGGGATCAAGTACTAAGACTGGTTTTAACTGCACTACTCTGTAAACCACTCTAAGAAGGCATGAAATATTTCTTTTTCTTCCCTCCCAAGAAATAAACCCATAGCAAATGAGTCCACCAAAGCACACAAAGGATAATAATTTAAGACAGCTATCCTCTATAACCATATATATTTTGCAATGGCTGCCATAAAAGTTAGATCTTAGACTGTAATTTAAAAAAACAAGAACACAATCAGAAGACCACAAGTCACAAATTTAAATAAGTGACCAACCTCACCATCCATAACTTTTCCTAGTTTTTAAAGCATTAAAAGTGCTGTGGGAGCTCTCGACTTCTTTCAAATGACAATAACACTTTTATAACTTTTCAATCTTAAATCTTCTAAGGCTATGAGCTTTAAATAGCAAATCCAGATCTTTCTAAAGTTGAAAATATGTTAAAATGTAAAGTTTGATGCATAATGAAACGTTTGTCTAATTCCTGCTCTCTGAATCTTGACAGCTGGAATAAAGCATCAGTCTATTTTCTAAAAGATGTAAAGTTTGGCCCAGTCAAAAATTTGATAACAAATATTTACCTACTGATCAACAATTTACTGAATGCTTAAAATATTCCAAGCCCTAAGGGTCATACAAAAGAGATAAAAAGGAATAGGTCCTGAAGCTGAGGACACAATACATACACGTGAGATGCGACAGCAGAACTGTAAATAAGAAAGTACTATGGAGAACAGTTAAAGAATAACATCTAAATAGATGTCAAAACATTTTCTAACAAGTCTCCTGTAGAAGTCAAATGGTAATTCAGAAGAGAAAATAAATTCATCTAATGTAGGGAGGCACTGGGATATGGCAAAAAGAAGAGTGCGCTAGAGTTTAGAGACCTGTCTCAGCTCTGCCAACTCTTGGGTAAGTCCCAGCTGCTCCAGTTAGTAGACACGGTACCTGACACAAAAAGGACATTTGTTCACTTACTCTGATTTGGATTTGTCTAAACCAGGAAGGAGTGGCAGGCAGAGGCTCCTTCTAGAAGGGACTCACTCAGGATGTCTGCCACTCAGGACTATGGCAAGCTTGCTGCTTGAATTCAATACCGCCTTCTCACAACCATATGAAAGAAAAGGATGCTGACACCCTGAAGGAGGAGCTGGCTGCTCTCCTTGCCTCCTCCAGAGTACAAACTCTTACATCAAGGGCCTCACTGTCCTGGGCCCAGCTGCACTGGCACCTCACAATCCCAGGGATCCCCTCTGATGCATCAGCTGTCTGGCTTAGTTTCAGTCTGGTTCTCTGGGTCTCAGTAAGCTCGTCTGAAGAAAGGAAGTGGGATCAGGTCCTTTACAACATCACAATCTATGAATATAATAAAGGGGAAATATTAACAGAACACAAACCTTACTAAGTTGTCAGCTATGAGCAAAAACAGCTTATTAAATTTATTATCTGAGTTTTACTTGTTTGTTTCACAAGAAATATCAAGCTATTTTAGAAATGCCAAATTGAAAAGGCAGACACTACTGAATTTCTTAAAAGAACGATTTTTACCTTAGTCTCAAAATACTAAAATGGCTAGATCTCACAGTGAAAATTTAACCTATGCAAAGATTCATCACAGTTCTTCACTAGATTGAGCAAAATTTTATGACTCAGAACAACAATATTCTCATAAATCAAGCAGCATTAGTACCTTAACACCAAGCCCAGCAGAGTTCCCAGCAATGCCTACAGGGAGCAAGGAAAGATCAAGAATGCCTAACTTCCAGACCTCACATCTAGAAGCAGGAGAAAATGAATCATGTGAACAATTCCTGAATGCAACTATGTGCTAGGCGTTGGGCTAGTCACCTTAATTACCTTAATTTAGTTCTCACAATGAGCTTAGGAGGCAAAATTATCATGATTTTAATGATGAGAAAATTGGGGTTCAGAGGATAAGAAATTTGCCCACAGCTACGGAATCCTTCACAAAGCCTAAAAATAAGGTGCTCAAAGAAGGATGCACTGCCTTGAACCTTCAGGAAAACACTCTGATAGTAGACCCAGCTGTTCACATCCCTCTGGAAGATGTCCTAAAATGAAGATGTGGGTTATCAAAATATCATGGCTTGATATTATTTCTTAATGTATTTTCTTCTTCTTCTTTTTTTTGGTGGGGGGAGGCAATTAGGTTTACTTGTTTATTTGTTAGAGGAGGTACTGGGGATTGAACCCAGGACCTCATGCATGCTAAGCATGTGCTCTACCACTTGAGCTGTACCCTCCCCCTATTTCTTAATGTAAATTAAGAAATTAACTGTGCTTCCCATATGAGTCCTCAGTAAACTTGCTCAGCATAACATCAGTTCCCCTGACCAAAATGAGTTTCTGGGTCTCCAACTGCTGAGGACAGACAACAAACAGGCTGTTCAAGTTAAGGTTGTTCTCTGAGGTCTGGTATGAACGGCGCCTCTCTGGAGGACATATCTATTTTTTCTTTGTTCATTAACCACAACATTCCTTTGTCTCTTCTTTAGAATATTAACTTTCTCCACTGGATTTCTAACATGTTCTATATATAGCAAAAAATGTGGAGCTGAGTCACTAGAGTGAGTTCCTGAAGAGCACCAGGTCCATATGCTTAAGATGCCAGGGATGGAGACAGCAAATATAATATTTTACTGAAAAAACTAAAGACTATGACTTGTCTCTTTAGCATTAAGTACATCCACATCTGCAAGGAGGTGGGCAGTAACAGTGGCTGAGAAAGCAAGAGAAAAACTTTAAAAAAAAAACAGCTCTAGAAAAAAAGGAAAAAGGAAATAAAGCATATTAAATCTCTTCAAGTGTACAAGCCGTAGTTGACAGAAAGTCATAATTTTAAACTAGGAAACATGGGAGACTGCTTAAAATTGGAAAATGTTTGGGATATATATTACACATATAGTATAAGAATAAACGTCTGTTTCACTAAAATCTATACTGATAATGCTCAAGCTAAAAGTATGTGCAAAAATGGAGAAGAGGCATGATTAAGCTGAGAAAAACTATGGTCACTTACATAAATGTTTCTTCACTCATCTTCTCAATCATTAATTTCAGCAGAATTTAAAAAATTAAGTTGTTTTTATACGACTATGAACATAGTACGTGCTTACTGTAGATGTGAAAAATATTAAGCAGTATACAAGATAACTGAAAAATAACCCATAATCTATTCAAAGTTAACATATTTTTAGTGTGTACAGTACGATTTAATTGTTTTTAAAAAAAAGACCACATATATACATATGCAAAAATAATATACTAGAAAGTAAAACATAAAACCAAAATTTAATCATATTCTAGGGTGCAAGATTATGGGTGAGTTTTAAATAGTTTTGCTATATATTTTTAATATATTTTATTTTATATCCCATCTTTTTAATAAATATTTCCTGTTTAAGAAACTCAAAAGTATTATTGTACTTTTTTCATTTACCATATTGTGAATATTTTCTTTTATTTTATACCCTTAAACATCCTAAAGCTCATGATTTTTATCACCTAATGATTTTTTACATTTTAATTAGTATACCAAACCAAAATTTAAAGAACATGATTTGTAATGATTTTACAGTGTATGGCTGTAGCATAATTTAATCATTTAAGAGGCTTCTAATTTCTAAATATTATAAACAGGATTGTCATGAATAACACACACACACACCCCACTCATGAGTATGTACACATCTCTTATTTCCTTATAATAAATTCCTAAAAGTGGAATTCTGGGCAAAGGATGTGAACTTTTTTTTTTAATTAAAATGTAGTTGATTTACAATGTTAGTTTCATGTGTACAGCAAAGCGGTTCAGTCATACATATACATACATATATATATATATTTTCAGATTCTTTTCCATTATAGCTTAGGAACTAAATATAGATCCTTGTAGATCCTTGTTGTTTATCTATTTTATCTATTTTATACATAGTAATGTGTGTCTGTTAATCCCAAACTTCTGATTTATCCCTCCCCCTCCTTCCCCTTTGGTAACCATAAGTTTGTTTTCTATGTCAATGAGTCTGTTTCTGTTTTGTAAATAAATTCATTAATGTCACTTTTTAAAGATTCCACATATAAGTGATATATATTTTTCTTTCTTTTTCTGGCTTACTTCACTTAGTATGACAGTCTCTAGGTCCATCCATATTGCTGCAAATGGCATGGTTTTATTCTTTTTTATGGCTGAGTAGTATTCCATTGTGTGTGTATGTGTACACCACAACTTCTTTATCCAGGCGTCTGCCAAGGCACATTTAGGTTGTTTCCATGTCTTGGCTATTATAAATAGTACTGCTATGAACACTGTAATACATGTATCTTAGAAAGGGATTTCAGATAAATATTTCTAAAGGCTGCATTTTCTGTTAAGTGATTCCACTGAAACCATGTCTGAATTGTTATCTATTTAGCAAACAGTATATTTTCCAAAAGAAAATCCAAATCATTTTTCATTATAATCAGATTAAATTCCAAACAGAAGTAATTTGAAAATTTTGGGGTTTTTTAGTTTTGATTTTTAAATAAAGTAGGCTGTTCAGTTTGCTTTAAGCAGCTTTTTAAAAAACCATTTTAAAAAACTGAACTACAGTTAATTTATAATATTGTGTTAGTTTCACGTATACAGCTAAGTGATTCAGTTATACATATATATATATATATATATATATATTCTTTTCAGAGTCTCATCTATTATAGGTTATTACAAGATATTGAGTATAGTTTCCTGTGCTATATAGTATGTCCTTGTTTAGCTTTTTTATATATAGTATATAAATTAGGAGTTAATCCCAAACTCCTAATTTATCCCCCTGCCCCCACTTTCCCCTTTGGTAAACGTAAATCTGTTTTCTATGTCTGTGAGTCTGTTTCTGTTTTGTAAATAAATTCATTTGTATCATTTTTTTTAGATTCCACATGTAGGAGTTATCATATGACATTTGTCTTTCTCTGACTTACTTCACTTAATACGATAATTTCTAGGTCCATCCATGTTGCTGCAAATGGCATTATTTCATTTTTTTTAATGGCTGAGTAATTTTCATCATATATATACACACATACACACACCACATCTTCTTTTTCTTTATCTGTATTGATGGACATTTAGGTTGCTTCCACGTCTTGGCTATTGTAAATAGTGCTGCTAGGAATTGGGGTGCATGTGTCTTTTCAAATTAGAATTTTCTACAGATACATGCCCAGGAGTGGGATTGGAGCATCATATGATAAGTCTATTTTTAGTCTTTTATGGCCCATACTGTTCTCCATGGTGGCTGCACTAATTTACATTCCCACCAACAGTATAGGAGGGTTCCTTTTCCCTCTACTCCTTCTCTAGGGTTTATTATTTGTAGGCTTTTTAATGATGGTCATTCTGACTGGTGTGAGGTGATACCTTACTGCAGTTTTGATTTGCATTTCTCTAATAATTAGCAATATTGACCAAGGGATGTGAACATTTTTAAGGATTCTGAATATTGCCAAACTGTCACTGTAATGGACTGAATGTCTGTGTCCCCCTAAAAATTCATGTTGAAATCTAATCCCCAAATGTGATGGTACTTAGGTGGGCCTTTGGGAGATGGATGGAGCCCTCATGAATGGGATTAGTGCCCTTATAAGAAGAGGCCAGAGAGCCAGCTAGCTCTCTTTCTGCCATCTGAGGATACAAGAAGTCTGCAGTCTGCAACCCTGAGGGCCCACACCAGAATTCAGCCAGGCTGGCACCCTGATCTGAGACTTCAAGCCTTCAAAACTGTGAGAAATAAATTCTTTTGTTTATAAACCACCTGTAATACTCTCAGTTTGTGGTACTTTGTTATAGCAGCTTGAGCTAAAATAGCCATTTAGAAATTTGTACCAATTTATGCTCCTACCAACAGCAGGTATTGTGCTTGAGCAATTTTTCCAGTGTTGCTTTCACTTAAGAAATTTACCTCTGGTAATTGAACTTAAATAGTATGAATTATATAAATCAATTTTAAAATAAGTTATTCTTCTCTATGCATATTTGCAATAAGAGATATGAAGTGATAAAAATAACCAGGGTAACCTCGGTTTTGGAATACTGAGCTGGCTTGGTTTTTTTCAAACCTTTTTCTTTGTATCTCTCTGTATGGCTTGAAAATTAAAATATGAGTTGACATTATTTTTTTAATGAAGCTATACTCTAAAAAGTTCAACACACCAAAAATCATAAAGAAGTTTTTAAAAAGAAGAAAAATTAAAGTGAAATTCTACACTTCCATTTCCAGTTATGATGGCATAACTAACTGCTCCTAGGCTAGACCTCCTGCTGCGAACGACCATCAAACTGGGAGATACGTATGAGATATTATTTTCAGATGTTGAACAACAGGCAGTGCAGGACTGTGATTCCTGAGGCTCATGAACACACTGGCTTTCTGCTTGTGCCACAAGGAAGGGAAACCCCAAAAGAACACAGACATTTCACTGATTTGTGGAAACAGAGCTCCAAGTTTGAAGCTACAGATGGAGGTCAATGGAATTTAAGGAGAATACAAGAAAGAAGGAAGCTGTGGAAAGAAAAACTTTCAACAGTCTGGAGAGAGATTTCCTAATTCTTTGCCTGGAGACTAAGCTACAAATGTACAAAGCAAGATTCCATGAGGCCAGCCAAAGAATAAAATTTGGGGAAAGAACAACTATGGAACATGAGCTGAACAACTACCTGGGCTTGCAAAGATCTGGGTGGGATACAGTCAAATTCCTGGCAGCCAGACTGGAGAGACCTCAATGAACACGGCAGGCATTTGACAGAGATTTCAGAAAGGTTATGCCTCAGTATGAGGGCTAAGCTAGTCCTAGAATAGATAAAATTGCTGAAAACCAAAGATAAAGAGAAAAAGAGAAAAATCTTTAAAACAGCCAGAGAGGGTAAAAAGACATTACATCAAGTGAACAATAGTAAGAATGACCACTAACTTCTCATCAGAAACAATGTAAACTAGAGGATATTGAAATGATGACTTCAAAGTGCTACAAGAAAAAAACAAAACAAAACTATCAACTTAAAATTCTACATCCAGCATAAATATCCTTCAAAAATGAAGGCAAAAGGAAGTAACAAGGTCCAGAAGTCCTCTTGACACAAACAAGTAGAAAACCTGACAAAACATGAAGCAATTATTTTCAGACACTAGATAACAGGCAGTGTGGAAATATGACCTCTGAAAGAAGCCTCACAAATGAAGTGAGCCCAAAGATTGCCCCAGCTTTCTGTTTGGAACTACAACAAAGGGAGGGGGAACCCAAATAGAATCAACAGCTGAGGTGACAGAGCCCGGACTTTGTGGAGTCTGAGGTAGCTAGAATTTGCAGGGCGTATTACCACAAAGGAAGTGCTCAACAACCTACAGAAGGGGTCTCCTGGAGTTTCTGGCTAAATACCAATCTACTATGTGTGTTGTGTTAAATTTCTGAGGCTAGACAGAGAAAAACTTCCAAGAAAATAACAAAGACTGAGGAGCTCTAAGCCAAACACCTCCCAGAGTTTACATAGGGTCAGGATCGAGCTTTCAGTTTCTACCAGCTGGGGTGAATAAACTTTGATGAACACATGGAGCAATCAAGCCAGACAGAAGAAGGGGCATTTCTCAGTAATGGGCCCAAACCAGCCCTAAAATGAAAGCTATTCTAGAACTGTCCAAAACCAAAATCCAAAAACCCTGAAAGCAAAACTCCAAAGATCAAACTGATCTACAAATTAACTGCCTGCCAAAATAAAGCTTAATGCTCAAGAAATAAAAAAAGAAAATCAAGACAAATATTCAACACCATAGCCCCATAAGAAATGACCAGATATATGAAAAATATTAAATGGTTACCTGTAATCAGGATCCAGAAGTGGCAGGGATAAAGAGAATTTTAACACAAGGACTTCAAAATAGTTATTAGAAAAGAATTCAAAGGCTTAAAAGAAAATATGAACATAATGAAGAAAAAAGAAAAATCTTAACAGAGAAGAAGAAATCATTTTTAAATAATCAATGGTAATTCTAGAACTGAAAAAAAAAAGACTATCTGATATAAAAATTTAACTGGATGGGCACAACAGCATATTAGACAAAGGAGAATTTTTATAAATCAGTGTGCCTGAAGACTAGACAACACAAACTTTTCTAACTGAATAAGAATAGAAAAAGGGATTGGAAGAAAAATGGAGAGCTTCAGTGACCTGTGAATTAATACTAAGTGGCTGAATGAACACACGTAGGTTTGGAGTCTGAGGAGAAACGAAATAACTTGGGAATTAAAAATTCTGAAGTTAGATGGCTAAAAATTTTACAAATATGATGAGAACAATATACCACTGATATGAGAAGCTCAATAAATCCCAAGAATAAACACAGTAAAACTACACCAAGGAGCATCATAATAAAGTTGCTGAAAACCAGTGAGAAAGAGAAAAATCTCAAAGCAACCAAAGGGAAAACACATACTACTTATAGGGAAATAAATATAAAAATCACCCGAGTTCTTGTCAGAAATTATGCAAATGAGAAGACAGTGGAATAACATCTTTCAGGTGCTGAAAGGAGGGAAAACTCCGAAAACCTGGAATTCTGTAACAATAATTTTCAAAACTGAAAGCAAAATGACAGAGAGAGGAAAGAGGGAAAGAGAGGGAATGCTGCACTAAAAGAAATGTAAAATAAAGTTTTTCAAACAAAAGCAATATGATATTAGATACAAACTTGAATGTACACAAAGAAATGAAGATCTAAAGAAATGATTAAAATGAGATAAATATGAAAGACATTCTTCTCATTTTTAATTGTTCTAAAAGGTAACTGACTAACAAAATAAAAAAGATCAGCAACAGGGTTAAAGCACACATAAAATTAAAATGTATGACAAATAATGCACAGAAGATGGGAGGGAGAAATTGGGAGTGTATCATTATGTAAGATTCTTGCGTTACTCATAAAGTGGTATAATAGTACGTGATGGCAGACTGTTATTAATTGATTATAAGGACCACCACAAAAAAATGTTAAGAGAAATGTTATAAACCAATAGAAGAAATAAAATGGGATCATAAAAAATAACCATCCAAAAGTAGATATAAAACCAAGGAAAAAAGAACAAATAGTAAATAAATACTAAACTGATACATTTTAATCTATCCATATCAATAATTATATTAAGTATGCACGGTCTAAACTAGCAGTTGACAAACTTTTTCTATCAACAACCAGAAAACATTTTAGGCTTTGATTTCTGTTCCAACTACTTAACCTTGCCACCTGTAGCACAAAAGCAACTATAGATAACATGTAAATGATGGATATGACTATGTCCCAACAAAACTATTTACATAAACAGGTGGTAGACTGTTTAGTCTGCCAGCCACAGTTTGTCAACTCATGCCTAAAAACACCAAGTTAAAAGAGATCTTGTCAGACTGGATAAAAAAGTAAGATGCAATTATACAATTTTTACAAGAAACTCACTTTAAATATAATGATATAGATAGGTTAAAAGAGAAAGAATGGAAGAAGATACACCATGCAAATATTAATCAAAAGGATACAGAGACTGCAGAACAAGGGAAATTACTAGAAATAAAAAGAGACATTTCGTTATGACAGAAGGGTCAATTCATCAACAAGACTTAACAATCCTAAATGTGCATGCACCTAACAGCGCTGTCACAGTGCTTGAAACATGAAACAAAATCTGACAGAACTGAAAGGAGAAACAAAGAAATCCGAAATTGTAGGTGGAAACTTCAACCCTGTTCTCTCAGTAATTGGTAGAACAAGTGGACAGAAAATTAGTAAAACTGTAAGAAGATATACAAAAACCAATCTAACTTAATTGACATTTACAGAACACTCCACCCAGCAACAGGAGAATATACATTCTTCTCAAGTACACATTGAACATTCAGCCAAGAAATACCATGTGTTGGGCCATAAAACAGTCAAAAAGCTTAAATGGACTGACATTATTAAGACTGTGTTCTCTGACCACAACGGCATTAAATGAAAACACAGTAACAAATACCTGGAAAATCCCTAATATATGGAAATTATTTGGCATACTCTTTGAAACAACCCATGGGTCAAAGAAAAATTGTAAGAGAAATTGGAGACTATTTTGAATGGAATGATAATGAAAATTTATAGCTTTAAATACTGATACTTAAAAAAAATTTTAAATCAATGATCTAAGCTTTCACCTTAAAAACTAGAAAAAAATAGAGCAAGTTAAAACCAAAGTAAGGAGGAAAGAAGGAATTAGTAAATGATAAGAGCTCAAATCATGAAATAGAAAGATAAACTACAGAGAAAATCAACAAAACCAAAAGTTGATTATTCGAAAGAACTGATAAAATTGATAACCCCTAGTTAGACTAATCAAGGAGAGAAAAGGAGAAAATGAATCCAATATCCAGGAATGAAAGAGGGAAACTCAGTACAGATCCTACCTACATTAAAAGGAAACACTCTTTTATAAAATATATGATTTATTTCCAAGCTAAAAAATTTGACAAGTTAGATGAAATGGACAAATTTCTTGAAAGACACAAATTACCAAAACAAGTACAAAAAGAAATAGAAAATCTGAAGTCTTAGATTCATTCTTTTAAAAACTGAATCCTTAATTAAGAACCTTTCCACAAAGAAAACTCCATGCCCAGATAAGCACATTGGTGAATTCTATCAAACATTTAACAAAGAACACCAATTGTACCCAAACTCTTCTCTAAAAGAAAGGAAGAGGAAACACTGCTGGTAGGAGTTTAAAATGGTAAACCCACCTTGGATATTGTTCTGCTGGTTTCTCATGTTAAACATACACCTATCCCATGACCCAGCAATCTACTTCTAGGTATTCACCCACAAGTAAAGAGTACATGTGTCACAAAAAGCTTGTTCAAGAATGTTCATAGCAGCTTTAGTCATAACAGTTGAAAACTAGAAACAACCCTTTCCACAGTAACAATGAAGAAACTACAGTATATCCATACAATGAAACACTACCCAGCAACTGAAAGGACCTAACTACAGTTACAAGCAACGGTGGATAAACCTGTATTTTAAACAATAGCTTCATGTAATTTTTATGCCCGAGAAAGTTTGAGAACTACAGGTAGAAAAATGCGTAATAAAACAAAAAGAGAAAATATAGGGTTTGGGTAGTACATACATTAATCAGTACCATATATATCATAAACTATATATAACAGTTGTCATCTTCCATAATTGCTTAATTGCTACTTAAATAATATGACAATACTCCTCTGTTCGTGTTCAGTTTTGTACTTATGTGCTTCAAGGGGTACTGACTCCAATTTTAGTCTTCATTTAACTACCCTAATTTCTCACTAACCTCAACTCAAACCGTGCATTTTAGATAAGGAATCCTGTTCATCCGTTCCTTTGCTTTTTTCTTAATATTCTACTTCCTTAGTACATACTGTTGCCCCTACCTCTTTAACAGTGTTATTCTTACTTTTTGCCGCACAGCCTTGTCTTTCTACTGCCTTTAAAACTGAACCCAAAACTCATCTTTTCCACTAAGTGCTAAACCACCTCAGATTCTTTCCAAATTCCCTCAGCACTTGAAGACCTTACTCCCAATAGATATATTTATTTTACTGAATTTGGACAACTCTTCTTAATGACTCATCAACTCCATGCCCTGGCTTAGAGACTAGAACCTTTGGGGGAGAAATGAAAATATTACAGTCTTCTTCAAGGTTCTTCTCTAGTGCTGTTTCTACTTTTCTTTCTTGGAGTACCATCCTATTTGCCAAAGCCTTGAGCTGAAGGAGTAGGAGAGAAAGAGAGGCAAAGAGCTGGTTGACTAGGGCTGCTCTGGCCAGATTTTAAAGGAGGTGAAAAAGACTTCAGGACTTGTTCAGACTACATGACTAGCCCAAGGATGGAAGCAGGATTCCAAAAGGGGGCTTTAAGTGAGGAATAAGGAAGTGCATCTGACTACGAATTCCCCATATTATGCTGGATGGCCAAAAAGGATGCAGTATATTGTTTCAAGGACAGTAAAATATTTCTGGCTTTCTGGCAACAAATATTTCTATATAATCTTTGTAATGCGGGGGGGTTGACTGGAGGTGGGTGAAATTTAAAATAAATATTAAAAAATGTCTACATTCTTGAACTTCGTGGCAGTACTAGCAGTTACTTTTTGTTCTGCTTGCATTATTATGTAGGAATTATGGCCATTACTTGTCTAATTTCAGAACTTTCAACTATAAACTTTATGCCTCCCAAATCGTTATCTATAAACCTGACCATGTTCCTGAGCTAGACCCATATTTCCAACTGATATCTTGTTATTACTCATCTAAAAAGCGTAATTCCTTATCTGAAAGCAAATTCAGTAGTCCCCTTCTCTCAAACTTGCGCATATTATTCTAACCTTAGACTCATCTTCAACTTCTATCACCTCCAAATACCAACCAAGTCTAGAGGACTCATCTAGATATCTCTGAAATCAGTGTCCTTGTTTCTATCCCTACTCCAAATTCCCTCATTCAGACCATCATAATCTCTTTCCTGAACTAGGGCAGAGCCTTAAATGGCATCCTTGACCATGATCTACCTACCAGAGGCCAGGGAGAATGCCTCACTCACTCACCCTGCCGTATGAAATACTTGGTGAATAAATGTCTCCAGATTGTTCTCTCTACTGTGACTATAATCACTTTCTAAAGCATTAAATTATCTGTATCACTTCCTCACCTATACAATAAAAACTCCAAACTCCTAGTATGGCATTTTGTTCCCATTCTACCTTGATTCTAGTCTGATTTCCTAGTTTTCTTTTGCACTCATTTTGACAGATCAAAACTTAGCCTTCTCCTTAAACACATTATGCCCTTTCATTTTTAATAATCTACAATAAACAATAACTCAGTCCAGCTTATTTTATTTTGATGAGCACTCTTATACAATTTAAAGGCATTAACCAAACCCATACAGAAGTAATGAGTGAGAAAACAATCAGACAATCAGCCAACTCTCACTTAAGCTTATTTTCATAGCCCTATTAACATGGTCAGTTAAATGGAAAAGTGAATAAAATGTTTCAACTACCTGCTGAGCTTCTTCCTTACCACAAGTTAATGTTAAAGGTCTTCAGTTACAGACTTATTACCCTCCTTTTGATTGACAGGCACTAAGAGAACTAGAACTCAGTTCTTCACATCTATTCTCCTTACTTTCATCAACACCTCCCTTCTCCATTTCTGCTGTTTCTCCCTCTTGTACTTTTCTCCGCCTGCAGCCTAAGCTTTCCCAGCATCCACTTTGTCTACCCTTCACAAGAACATCAGGATTCCTCTATCACTCTTATTGGTAGAACACTTAAAAATTTACAAAACACTTTCACATTTATTTACTCACCTGGTTCTTACAGCCTCATTTCTGGGTATTCCACAATGAACAAATATAAAATACATGTGTAACAGTTTATATACAATAGATGCTACCCTTTTAAGTAAAATATAAGAATTTTCTTATATTTTAACTCAAATTGGAAGAAATTTCAGTTCAAAAAGGTTCAGTGGTTCAATCTAACTTACTGGTATTCCCTCTGCTTACAGCTCTACCACCTCTCTTCACCTGCCCATCTCTTTAGACACAGCTCAAGCCTTCCCCTCCTCCCAGAGAAAGAATGTTATACCTGTTGCAATGCTATCCTAATGTTTTCACACCACTATCTCATACCACTAGAAGGATCCAGGTCTCTGGACTCCTACTCTGGTGTCTTTTCTACCAAAAACTATTTTCTTTGTTAATGTTACCTTTATTAACACCCATTAATGATCTAGCATTTTATAAAGTCAACAGGAGAAACATTCTATTGGCAGCCAGCACTGACGGCAGGACTGTAAAAACATCTCTAGCTTTCCTTAAAAATCAGGAATTTAAGGAATGTTTCTAAATCCTCTAAAAAAATCTAGATACTAGCTTTTGTGGTAAAGACATCCAAAGCTGCCACTGCAAAAGAATAAAACAACATTTCATAAATCCTAAATTAAACTATTACAAGTTTTAAGAGATACCTCCTAATATCCTGGGAAGTGTTTAGGGTTAACAATCAAAAGAGCAGGGCCTTCGTTCCAATTCTACCACATACTGGCCAACTTGGGAAAGTCACTTAACCACCCTGAATCAAATTTCCTCTATGATAAAATTTAATAATGCCACCCACCTTTCAGAACTATTAAGAGAAGTAAATGAAAGAATAAATGCAAATCACTTGGCCTGGAACATAATAGTTAAAAAGTAGTAACCCCTCTTAAAATTAATTTCATCATTTTTGTTTTCAGAACCATGCCCCATAACCTTCAACATGTTCTTCCTTGGACTTTGTGGCCAAGTAGTAACTACAATAAATGCCTTCAAGGAAGTTATCTTCATGACTTCTGGATCCCCTTCCTGGGTCACAACTCAGCCTATAAATATAATTTGGAATATCTCCTCCTAAATGCACTATCTTGTTCCCTGCCACACAAAAACTCATCAAAGGATGTTCCTGTAGCTTCTCCTTTTTGGCTTGGCTTTTAACTGCCTGGAACAGCACACAGAGTCAGCTGCAAAGCTGGCAACTTTCAATGCCAGTGTTTCTTTAAATCATTTATAAAAATGTTAAATAAAATTAGTCTCAGCACTGATCACCCGAAGGGTAATAAAGATGTTCTGCTGTCTCATGTTAATAACCAAAGACCTAATAATTAGATAAATCAGCTCCCCTTTGGCTACATGCATATTTTAACCCTTAAGAAAGTGCTTGGACTTCTCCCAGCAGATTATATTTAATCTTTATTAAGTTTATTTTTTCGCTTTACAGTATACTTCAGTTTCCCTGCTACAAAGACACACTAATCTTTAGAACTCAGATCTATGCTAGAGCTAAACACCTACCAAATCCTGGTTTTCCTCAACATTCTTCTCTATCCAACTTCCAGTTCTTTACTCTCTTCCTCTGACTATCAACCACATACGCAGGCTTGAAGTTCAGTTCCCAAATCACTTTCATTCCATCTTTCTATCTCTCACATTCCGTTTTAAGTGGGTGTGGGTGTGTGGATGTGATGTGTAGGTATGTGGGTGTGTGTATATGTACATATACACACATAAAATTTAAATAAGCTTCTGTCCTTTTCAACTGCTTGAAATACAGTATATGAATACTTGATTACCACCTCTAACTAAAGAATCTTGCTTAGAATAGAAAGACTGGATATGATTCCTGTACAGTAGTCTTCAAATAAAATAAGGAAGTTATAATTTGAAGACAATCCCAGAGCAGAGAAGCCCATTTCAAAAATAATTGTTTCAAAATTATCTTCATCACTGTTTTCTCTTACTAGCTTTGATAAAGACTACTGCATGACATCTCATCAAAGGAAAGGTAAATTTAGTTTTGGTGTTAAAGAGCATACAAGTAAAATGCCTATGGACAATTAGAGAACCTGTGGAAATATATTCTCACTCTACTGTATTTGGCAACACCGTCATTATGATCTCCCTCAAGTCATTCCTCAGAATTTTTCACCTGCGTGTAGAGTAAAGGCAAGCAACTAATCATTCTCATTTAAACTATTCAGGTGTAAATTTACCCAACACTAACATGAATCAACCCAATTTGACCCTTCAAGATTACTTCTGCTCTAACCAGATTCAAAAGCCCCTTTCCCCCTTTAAAAGTAGGATAGTTGACTAACTCTGATGAGAAGTTTATTAAGTTGGGCAAGGCAAATGAGTCATATTTTCCCTCTGTCATTCTGTAACATCCACAATGAAGCTAAGATTTGCCTGGTCTGTATCTACTCCATCCATGTACCCATGAATTTTAAATATGAATAACAGACGATTTGCAATGCCATAATCATTTTTAAATACATAAAGAAAATTCAACTTAATGAAAAACTGAGCAATGGCTGTTTTTATTTTTCATCATAGCATGGTATTTCTGATATCTTCTGGAACCATATTTAGCTAAACATTTAATTCACATAATTAGATTACATAACAGATCTGAAGATCTGCATGTCTAAGTTCTACAAAATTCCTAAAAGCATGTCATGAATCCAAAAGTGGCCAATAAATTGTAATAGTTCCATAATCTTTATCATAATAATTAGCCAGAAGAAGATTAGGAGCTGGTCACTCTCAAACATTAAAATTCTGTATCAAGGAAAGAAAAATATGACCTTGGAAACTTTTGATGGTTCCATGTAACTCTCTTAGCCCTGCTGGCTAGCATTATTTCAGAATAAAGGGATTACCCATGCATGTATTTATCATCTGAAGTACCACCAACAGAATGCCCATCTGAGATCTAAAACAAAATAGCAAAAAATCGACCACTAGCATAATAAAAGTGCTTCTGAACTAAAACTTGTTTCTGATTTTAATCTCTAACTGTAAATGGGCTCAATTAAGTGAAACTCTAAGAATAAAGGCAATTTAAAAATATTATGTGATATCCGTTGAAAAATAATTTAATGTTTAAAAAGAGGTATAAAAATGTAAGCTCATGTGTGACAGCTATTAAGTAGCTTCATGGAGGTACAGGTGGCAAAGATTTTGTGAGAAGGAAAGATCACAACGATGCAGGAGAATCAAAGTTAAGGGGACTATAAACGGTAGACGAGATGCTATTAAAAAAAAAAACAACAAAAGGTGAAGAATCTGATAAGGAAGAACTCCAGAATATCCAGAAGACATCCACCATCGTCACCATAAAAAACATTTGCTAACACACACACACACACACACACACATTTGCTAAACCACATGTTCATGACACTAATTAGACCTGGGCTATAGTAAATCAAAAAGGATGAAATGTTACAAAATTGGAGTTACACAAATTTTATCAGGAAAACCTAACAGTTTAATGAATGAAGTCAGAAAAATATTCACTTAATAGAAAACAAGGTTCAATGATTTTTCTCACGGTTCCATTGGCAGAAGTGGGTTACAGTTAATAATACACCTTATAAAGTCCTGGTTTCCTCATCTAAGATTAACCTGCAGGCCTCAAGAACTCACTGTATTTCCAGCAGAATATCTACAAATCAATCATTAAAAATTTAATTCTAGAATATGAAACTGCAACAAAGGTCTCCCAATGACATTAGGAAAATCAGCCACATTCACCCTCGTCTGATATGCATACCTAATTCAAAGTCCAAGGTGAGCAGAAGAAGGACCGAAAAAATAAATACTAAGGGCATCATTTGCACTAAGTCCCCCTAGGGCAGACTCGTATTTGATCATGTATTTATCTAGGAATTTTCTGTAGCCACAAAGTGACTTCGTTAACAACAAGGAAATAAATGAGCATAAAAATGCCTCTATATACCTAATGAACCTTGAGAATAATGCCTAATATTTTTGCACCCATATTCTGTGCTAAAGAAACACTTTTAATACTCACTAATACCCTATAAGGTGGGTACTTTTATTGATCTCACTTTACAGATGAGAAAACCTAGGTACATAACGGTTAAATCACTTGCCAGGGATCATAATTCTATTATACAAACCAGTCTCTCTTTTACAGCTACAATCAAAATCATGTTTTTAAAATTGTCATGTAATTCTACTACAGCTCTTTTTAAAGGTACTAAAATCCATTTTAACATAACAAAACCCCCACACTTACTTAAAATAATTTCATATAATCTACTTTGAAAATATGAGAGCCTTTTGAATTTTGAGAATTTTTAAGCAATTAACTTTTAGCATGAAAGTTATGGTACACTAGCCTACTCTAAGAAGTTCATGTTGTATTTCATCTAGATGACGGTTTGTCTCTTTCCAATGAAAGGGAAATATCAGCACTTCCGCTAACAATACAGCATATTGTTTCAAACTTTTCAATAAAGACTCATCTAGTTTTATCTTATTTCACATATAAAAGTAGTCAATTATTCAAACTTCCCCATCCTTAGAAAGGAACAACATCACAGATAATCCAAAAATCATTTACAGCTGGCACTAGAATGCTTTAGAAATAAACAATGTGAATGTGATAAAGTAGAAAAACCCTGGCCAAGAGTCCAGAGACCTGCCCACCAATCCTGGCTGAGTGACTAACTAGAATTTTGGTTCCTTCCACTGGTCTGGACCTCAGTCTCCTGATCTGTAAAATCATCATCTCTATGGCCTACTCGTCTGGCTCTAAAAGAAATGTGACTCATACACATACATCTTTTTTCCAAGCTTCCCATCCTCATTCTGCTTAGTTCTTACCAATACTCTGCAGGTATTGAGAATTATTTTTCCTTAGTTCTACAATAGGAGAAAACAGCCCATTCTAAACAAAGGTGATAGGGGAAGGCCTTCCAGACCACTGGTTTGCCATGGATTACTTTCAAGGTGAATAATGCAGAAGCTATTATAATGTTAAAAGGTGTTGGGTTTCAATATTTTAGGCTACTGTTTTGTGTGCCAGTACATTCTCCCTGAGGACGAATAGTAAAATTCAAGGACAATGGGGAGAAAAAAAATGTAATTATCCGTTATTTATTCAAGAACTAAGAAGGTGCCAACTGAAAAGACTAACACCTTTCTGCAGAAATGTTTTCTCTGACTGCTGAATTACATTTTACATTAAAGGGGAAATATGATCTACAAGACTTTCTCAAATATGTTTAAATACCCCCTAAAAAAGAAAAAGCTTTTGTTTTGTAAATTGTGAGGAATTAGTAAGATAACATACATGATTAAGAAAACATTAAAAAGATTAAAGATCTAGCTGTTCAAATTTTAGCTTCCTCTTCTCAGTGATAAGAAGAACCTCAGTGGGCAGCCACAGAGGTGGATTCTGTCGACTGCCACTGCTTAACCCTGGTATGCATTTTTTGTGTTCTTAACCTATTCTCAAGAGTGTTATGAAAATACAAGATTATTAAAATTAAACTAAGGATCTGACATTGATTCCCAGTTGTTAGAAAACTCAACCTGATTTTCCTATGCTTTCTAGAGCTCCTAGCTTACCAGCATTTTCCCAGTTCAACACTTAAAGGTAAAATATTTTAAACTTATTCAGAATTTCTGGTTCAATTTTGCATGACCTTGTAAAGAAACAATTAAAAGCAAGGGAAAGTATGGGAATTACTTACTAATCTTGTAGAATAAAAGTCAGTAGCAAACTCTAATAGTACAGTCCAGTCTAAACGCTAAATTGGGAGAAGTAAGCCACTGCTATGGATGGAGAGACCCAAAGAAAGGCTCTTCAGGAGATGGAGAAGCTGCTACAAGAATTTCAAGGTGCAGTCTGAAAATTTCCAGCAAAACTAGTAACTGGTAAAACACCATTGAACACACACATACATTTTAAAATAAAAGATAACTGCTAAGGTCCACCTTTTGGTTGGAATGCCAAAAAAAAAAAGTCAAAAATCACCTCGTGACCCCAATCCCCCAGCCTCTCAAAGTACAGAAGCAAGCCAAGACGTGTACTTAAACTGTTTCTGAGCATCCTTTTTTAAAGGCAACTCCCTCTCCAGAAAGTCACTACGCTTCACCTACTTGAATGCCCAAATCCTAGCACCGAAGAATCTTAGGACGCCAAGTAGTTGCAGAGGGGTTTTACAGAGCCGACCTGCGCATCCTTTTCCATCTCGAATTAAACTCCGGAGGTGCTCCTGTCACTTCCCCATCCAAGCTCTCCAGTTCTTTCTCTCATCTCTCTATGGACCTCTCTTCTCATCGACCTTGAGGGCCCTGGATCGCAGTATTAGAGCCCGAAGTGACTTGGCCGGTGCCCCCTTTCCTGCAGCGCGCGCAAACGCCCCACAATCTCCAGTGGCCTCCCTCCGATCCACCACGACCCAGATCATGAACGACCTCCTGCTAGCCCGGGGCGACCCCCTTCCCCTTAGGCGCCCCACGTTCCTCCAACAAGAAAAGCAATTTCATGAAATGCATCGAGAGCCCACTAAGCGCAAGCACCCACTATACGCCGCACGGTCTGCACGGTGCTAGCGGCCCGGGCTCGCCACCCCCGCCCGCCGACCTCTTCCCGGCCAGAGGACCGGAGCTGCCTCCGCCCGGGCGGAGGCGGACTGCGCCGGGGGCAAGCACCGGGGTCCGGAGAGGAGGCAGCTACCGGTGGCGCGGGGACCCGGGAGCGCGCACTGGCCGAGCCGGCCGCGGGGACACTCACCAGTCGGGGCGCGCGGGGCGGCCTCATCCAGGGGCACCTGCGGCCAGGCAGGACGGGCCCGGACGGCGCAGTCACCGAGAGGGCGAGTCCGCCCGCCTGCCTGCCGGCCCCGTCCTGTTCCCTCGACTGCCCGAGCGAGCGCAGTCTCGCTTCCTCCGGACGGAGTCCGGGGACCCCCAGCTCCGCCGGATGCCCCCGCCAGGCCCCCACCCCCTTCCCCGGCCGCCTCCCCCTCTTCACCCTTTTCCCCTCCCCCCTCCCCCCAACCCCCACCGGAATGGAAAATACCTCCCGGGGCGGGGGGCGGTGGGGGCACGCCTCTCTGAAGGGCAGCTTACCGTGACCAATAGCAGGCGGGACCCTGGAGGGGCGGGATTCCTAGCGGCCAATCCGGAGGCGTGTAGGTGAAGGCCGAAGGAGGGAGGCTGGGAGCGAGAGGGGGGCGGCCCGGGAGTCAGGGAGGTCCGGCCGCTCGGCTGCGCGCTTTGCGCGGCTGCCATTTTGGAGTCGGGCAGCTGCGACGGCGGCCGGGTCCGGCCCGGGGGAAAGGGAGGAGCCAGTCAGGTGGTAGAGAGGTGGTCACGTGGGCTTTAGGGGCGGGGTGAAGCGGGCTGCGGCCCGAGGGGAGGGGTCGGCGGTGGCGAGTCACGGGGACTGAGGAGGGTCACGTGGTTGGAGAAGAGCCATCGGTGGGCTTGGGGGTGGGAGGTCAACCTCGAGGTAGGAGAAAGAGGAAAGCTTTGTCCCTGGTTTCAACTCCGTTAGAGAAAAGGAAAGGAAAAATGATGAATGGAGGGCGTGAGTGGCGGGTCGGAAAATGTGAATCAGCCTCCCTGTTAACTAAATTCCAAGATCCACCGGAACCTGGGCACTTCGTTTAGTTCAAGTATTCCCATCCCCACTCCCAGCTATCACAAACGTGACTCACATGTGGGTCGGTTGGAGAGGTGTTTGTTTTCCACTTTTTGCCTGCACTTTATATGGAAGGGCCCCCGCCCTAGATATGGCTGAAAGGGTAAAAGCGTAGTTTAGGCACTGTGACGCCGCCAGGACAGGCCATCTGGCCTTTTAGAAGCCTTGCCGTCATTCACAAACTTACCGACCACTTCTGTGTTAGACATGCCCATGATCGTATTCCAACGCCCCCAAACTTGAAACAGCAGACAAACCACACCAAAACAAAACCTTGACTATGAGGTCCTGTTCAGCTCCCATCCTTATTTCAATTCATGCTTCGAGTACAGGCTAAATTATACTCCTTACTAGTCTACTGAAAATGCTCCTCTTAAGGCCCCAGTGACATCCATATGATCAAGCTCAAAGGTCACTTTTTAGTTCTTACATAATCTCTTTTGCGGTAAGTAGATTCTATGGACTACATCCTTCTTGAAGCTTTTTCTCTCCCCTAACACACGCCTCACCCCAGTTTCCCTGAAACCATAAACCTCACGTTGTTTTTCTCTCCAGTTAACTTTTCTAAATCTGTTCTCTATTGGCCGTTTAAAAGAGTCCCAGGATCTGATCCTCAGTCCTCTCCTCAATAGGTACTTAGTCATTCTACTGCCCACCAAACTCTGTACTCCTACCCTAACCAATACATCCTCAGGACACATTGGGGAATGATGTTTATAAACCTGGCAGGTCAAGGATAAAGGTGAAAAAGATTTACACAACTATTTTGATGGCCAAGTGTACTTTTAACGAGGTCCCAGTCTGCATAAATAAGTGCTTTTAGACATCTCACACTTCCACCTAATTGTGACATATCCAAATGAGAACTCACATGCCCTAAGAAGTCCCCAAAACCTGCTCCTTCCCATCTGCTCTTTATCTTCTTTGATAATATCACCATCCATTCACTTAGCCAAAGCAGAACCTGCAAGTAATCCTCCGGGCTGTTCCTCCACTGCTGTAACACTTGCCTACTCCTTGGAAATTTGTCCTGCTGATTATATTTGCTAAATGCCCTTTCGTCGTAGTTTCTATAGCCACTACCTCACCTGGGCCATTTATTCATTAGCCCAGTATTTACTAAGCATTTTACAACAGGCCAGGCATTGTTTGAGGTGCTCAGGATTTAGTGGTGAACAAAACTGACAAGGTTCCCGAATAGGGTGAGACAAAGCGTATATGAGTAAAGTAGCAAATCAGTAAGCTAATTCAGTGGCTGATGTGTGCTATGAAGATCTCTTCCCACCAAAAAAGAGAAACTTGCCTCTGGCAGTTGCCCAGCTCTGCACCTCAGTCTCCACCAACCCCTTCCTGCCTACCTCCGCATGCCCACCCAATACCTTCTCATCCTTTCTTCTTACTCTGAAAGAGAAGATGGCCCTGATCCTTTCATCTGGAGTGATTTTATTTCCTTTCACCCGCTAGGACTTTCCTCTATCTTTATGTTACAGCTGCCTCAATACAGATTCCCCCAAGTAGAAGATAAGCTACTTTGAGGGCAGGGATCACATCTCGTACATCATGGCACCTCCATGGTGGCTTGGCTCAGAATAGGTGCTCATAAAATGAGTGTTAAAATGAACTGGTGAATCCCCTAACCCCTAAATCAGGCTGCCACAAAAGCATCTCCAGCCCAAATCAGAGTAGAAGGTCAGTGAGCTCATCTACTAGAGTGCAGTCACATTGATGCCTCATGGCAGGGGGGCAGGGTAATAATGAATGAGATTACCTATGTTGGTCCCTTCCAGGTCTGGGATTCCTTGATGCTGTGCCCCATGCGGGGTAGTCGTTGCTTCCCAAACACTACTTTACTTGACAGTGCCAAGTACATGTGGGCAATTGAAAAGTACTCTTTGTTTTTGATGACGAGCTTCAAACCCAGAGCACTCTGGGTGAGTTGCCAGCAGAGGCTCCGCAGGAGAAGGATGCAGTTACCACTTCACCCTGTATTTCCAGGCCCTTGGGTATTGCGTCCCAACAGGGAACAAGATGTTGCCAGTTCCGTCATAGTCATTGTAATTAAACCCGAGTTCTGGCAAAGGGCAGTGCGTAATTATGAGGTATTATTATGGTTTTTATCATTATTAGGCACCCAGCTGCCCAGCCCAGGAAACCACAGTAGTAAAACACCAAGAAGCCAAGCTCCTCTCCCAGCTGGCATGAATCAATACCAGGTGTATTGGCACACGGTCCCACAGCTCCACTCATCAAGATGAAACCTTCTGTCCCTTCTTTTTGGCAAGATAAAATTTTAAATGAATGAAAAGAGGGAATGTAATGAAAGACCTTTGCCACCAACTCTAAATGGAGTTCCTTCTCCCCCACCCCTTCGCGTTCCCAGAACAATCTCTTCTCTTCTACATATTTATTGTGTAAATCTTTTTCAGCTTTATCCTTGACCTGCCAGGTTTATAAACATCATTCCCCAATGTGTCCTGAGGATGTATTAGTTAGGGTGGGAGTACACAGTGCAGGAAAGATTGCTTTTACTTTCAAGAAACTTATAATACAAACTAAATAATTCAGAAAGCACTGTCAGGCTTAACAAGGCATCTGCCTTTTATTGAGCACCTACTCAATGCCATACTTGGCATTTTCACGTGTGCTGACTGACTTAATCCCCTCCACCCTGCAAGGTCGTTTTATTATCCTCATTTTCCTCAAGGTCTCAAAGACTTAGTGACCGAACTGAGCTTCCAACATAAATATACAAACCCTGGTGATTGTATACCCATGGTAGGTGTGTCCACACTGGAAGATGAAGTTAGGTATCAGACTCCACCTCTTTCTATCAAATTAAAAATGGTTTTTGGGGGCAAAGTAGATTTTAAGCTGAGCCTTGTCAGGCAATTCAGAAGTGATGCTGAGGGAATGGAGCCAAACAAGGAGGCCAAATTGGCCACAAGCCTGAAATCAATCAATAAGGAAAGATTTCTTGTTCAGCAATGAGTCATATATTCTTCAAGTACCTTTATTATCTCAGCTCTTCCAAATGCAGAAGTCAACCCAGGTGGTACAAGGGTAGGCTGAGGGTAGAGGATGGTGGTTTGGGGAGGGAATACGTTTTTGGATGGAGAACTCCCAAATGGCCCATAAACTGGCACCTTGAGTACTGGCTTCTGGAACAGCTGAAGCTATGGCAGCTGTCCCTGCAGCCTAGCAGTTGTTTTTAACTGATTTGTACAACAATTTCTCATTCTCTTCCTTTTTTCTAAAACAATTGATTAACAATTAAAAAAAACAATTTGTTTAGCACTATGTCATACAAGATAGTTGACTTCTAGTATTTTTAGTAGATTTTTTAAAAGGAATTTAAGATTCAATAAAATGCATTTAAAGTGTACAGTTTGATCTGTTTTGAGACATGTATACCCTTGTAACCACTATCATAATCGTGAAATAGAACACTTATATCACCCCAAAAAATTTCCCTTGTGCCCTTTTTTGCAGTAGGAACTTTAATATGACATTTTGATTACTCCAAAATCTAGATTTCCAGCTTCAATCTTGCTTTCAAATTCTAGGCCCATATTTTTACTTACCTACTGGACATATCTACCTGAATGTTACAAACAGGCACCTCAAATCAAACAGGACTGAAAGGTAAAGCAAGCCCTTTCTTTATCTTAGCTACAAGAAAACCCCCCTTCCCACCTCCAATCCCCTCTAAAACCAGTTTTTTGTTCTTCACTTTGATTGATGTAATCATCATCTACCAAGTCACATGAGCTAGAAAAAATTTTTTAACAATCCTTATACCTCCCTCTCTTCGACCTCCCCCAAAAGTGATTCTCCTCACACAAACATTTTGTAATCAGTCCTTTCCATTTCCACTATCCTCATTCAGGCACATATCTCACTTGCACAATCACAAAAAGCTCCTAGCTTGTTTCTTCATGATCCAATTCATCCACCCATCTGCCAATCTCATTTTCTTTTGAAAATCCAGATCTGGCAGTTTCAAAACCTCTGCATTCAGAGACTGCCCAACTGCATACAAAGTGGCACTGAAAATCTTTCACAGTATGGCCCCAACCGTCTCTCTGGACTCCTCTGCTCCTCACCATGTAAAGCATGCTATACACTTTCATCTTTCTGTGCTTTTCATCAGATCTCTGTCTGAAAATGTGACTCCTCCTCCACCAGGAAACTCCTCTCACCTTTCACAGCCCCATTTATATGACTTTCCTCAGTAAAGCCATTTCAGACCTCTCCAGATAAAAATAGTCTCTCAGTTACACTTGACCTCCCATAGCATGCTGCACATAGATTTATCACACTGAACAGACAGAGTGGTGAAACAGAACAGGAGAGCTGAGTCAGAAGATCTGGGTCTAACTTTAAAATCTCATTCATCACTTGCTGTGCCATCCAAGGCAAGTCACATAACCTCTCCGAGCCTCATTTATTTAATCTATAAAATTGTGATGAGAACAGTTACAATAATACTCTATGTCATAGGACCCTTCTGGTGATTAAATGAATTAATTATAAATGTGAATGTGATTTGCACTCTGCAGATATTTGAGATTATAACTACAAAGCTATATCTTCTGATAGATTTTGAGCTGCTTGAGTACAAAACCAACACTGGGTCTTTATATCCCTTCTACCTAACATAGTGCCTGGACCTGCCTGTTGCCTAGACTGGTTTATGACATAAAGTTCCCATGTCTTGTAGAATCATATTTTCTCTATTTACTCTCTTAACCTACTTTCTACAGTGTTTTTCCAAAAGCCAACCATGACATCCTCATGTCTTTTTATAATTGTTTATCGCCTTTATAATTAAATAGTTTCATCCAAAGGGTTCTGAGGAAATGAATCTATAGTCTATCCATGATTGATTTTCAGTGCCTTTATTTTATTCAACAGAAACTTCCTAAAGCCATTAAATGCCCAGTCTTGTTCTAGGTACTGGTCACACAGAGGTGAACAAGAGACTTCATAGAACTTACATGATAGTGGGGACAATAAGCACAAACCAACAAATGAAGATGGCATTCTATATAGTTAAAGGTGCTACAAAGAGAACAACGTGGAGGGCAGGGCTGATTTAACTGGAGTGGTCAGAGGGAGCCACCCTGAGAAAGTGGCCCTTCCGCATCAATAAGGAGACAACCCTACAAAACAAAGGGGAAATCGTCTTCCAGGCAGAGGGAAGAGCACAGACAGAGGCCCTGTGACAGCAGGAGGCAGAGTAGACGTGAGGAACTGAAAGAAGGCCTAGATGGTCTGGAGGGAGTGAGGGGCAGTGGTAGGAGGTGAAATCAAAGAAGCAGACGTGGGCCAGATCACTCGTGAAGCTTGGAAGTTCCAGGTAAAGAGTTTAAATTGTATTCTAATTGTAAGAGAAACCACTAGAGGATTTTAAGCAGGAGTATGATACGATTTGGTTTGTTTTTAAAAAGATTGCCCTAAGTACATGTGGAGAATGCATTCTAGGGATGGTGGGAGAGAAGATCAGAAGGCAGACTAGTGGTTTTGGTCCAGACTAGAGATTTCGGTGGTCTGGATTAGCAGGGTAGCACTGAAGACGGTGAAGAGTGGTGGGTTTGGGGGTATGTTTGGCAGATAGAACTGATGGATTTAATGACAGTGAGTGAGAGAAAGACATCAAAGATGACTCTTAGGATTATGATCTAAGCAATGAAGTGGGTAAAGGTTCAGTTTACTGAGTTTACAGTGCCTTCCTTGGAGGTGCTGTGCTAGGCTCTGAGAATACAAAGCTCAGTGACCACAGGACTCCTGAATGACTTCTCTCAAGCTTTTCTCTTTCTAGTATTTTCTTAATTATTTACATTTGACCAGCTGATACATTCACATGTTTTGAAAATCAAAACACAATAAAAAGGGGTATCGTGAAAAGTCTCCCTCCCACTCTGGGTCTTCCACCCCGTTCTCCACACCCACCCACCCTTATAGGTAGAAATAACTATTTATATTGGTCTTTCTATGTGTCTTGTAATGTTTCTTCATGCAAATACAAGCATTCTTCTATTTCTTGATCTCTTCCCCTCTTCTTACACAACAGGTGGCATATTATATCTCCTGATTTGCATCTTGCTTTCCCCTCTGACAATATATCTCGGAGGTTTTTTTATATCAGTACTAAGAGAGTTTCCTCATTCTTTTAAACAGCTGCATAGCACTACCCTGCAGGGTATGCCACAGTTTATTTAACCATTCCCCTATAAATGAACACTTGGACAGTTTCCAGTCCTTGCTACTTATTACAAACAATGCTGTAATGGATAACATGACGCATATGTCTGCAGGTATATCCTTAGGATAAAGCCCCGGAAGTCTCCCAAGCACTTTAATAAAATCTTCCAAAGGAATATTCTAAGATGGTGTGACTGGGTTTCCAAATAGAACCTCAGCTTTCCAAGAATTGACTCTCACATTCCATTAATAATAGTTCCTCATTTTGGGCCTGTAAATTATATCTTTGTATTTTTTCCAGTAAGGAAATTTTAAAATATTTAATCTGCCTCTCCTGCAACCAATAATAGTTGATATAATGTTTTAAAACAGAAGAAAAAAGAGAGTAAAATTCAGTTTGATTATGCCCCAGTTAACAAATTGCAAGCTCTAGACTTGGACTCTATGCTTAGAACATAGCCAGAATTCCTTCTAAATGAGAAAGAATACTTGATAAAATTATTTGTGCATCTGGTCCCTGAGTATTTGTAGAGAACATCAGTTCTACTGACCACACTCTCCTCTCGTTCTGGGTACTCTGGTCCTCCCTTCCTCTCAGGGATTGGAGAGAAAAGTGATCTCTCTACCCCTCTGCCTCAGGGGTGAAACATGTGACCTTGGTCTAGGTCACCTAGAATATCCTATTCCCCTGGCCACAGTGATCTGTTCTATACCTACTAGAAAAGTCGGCTCTAGATTTGAACCAAGGTAAGTGGTTCCTTGAGCAGCTTGCATCTACATTGGCTACACAAGCAGAGAGCTTGCCCAAGATTGGAGCAGAGATGCTGAATTGAGAAATGGACAGAGAGATACCAAGTCCTAGCTCATACTGTTTGAGCCCTGGATCAAGCTTCACCTGAACCAGATACTCCAAATTTTTCAGTTACATGAGCCAATAAATTTACCTTTTTGATTAAGCTAATTTGGGTTGTGTTTTTCACCTCTGGGGAGCAAAGAATTTTTAGCTGATGCAATATCTTCAAATAAAATTAGGGAAATTAAACTCATGTTGTCCCCATGGTTTGTCTAATTACATGATTTCGCCAGTTAATTCCCAGATTCCTTTCTTCTTGCACTTGGAGTGACTCTCCCCTTGCAGTGTACCTGTCTAAACACCAAGCCAGAGTTCTCTTCCCCTTCCTCCAAAGACTCCTCTAGTTCTATGCTTAAGCCCAGCCCACTGGTGAAGTTAAAGAAGGAAGGGAACAGATGGCAACCTGATTCATATTCTTCTTACAGGGAATTAAGCCAATTTACTTTGGGGGTCAGTTCCAGTTCAGTTTCAGCAGTGAATGAGAGTTGTTTGAATCCATTTCTGGTTCAAGCCTGAACTCATCTGCAGTAATCCAAAGTCCTTCACAGGGGAAAAATATTTGGGGGAGTTAAAGTTTGGTTCTAGTTTGAGAGAACTCTGTAACATGGAATCAAGTTGCACCTGTCTTATTATTAGGCATTTTATGCCAAAAGAGGTAGCATATGAGCAGCATAGGGGGGTGATTAATGATATACTTAATACTAAAATAATCAGCCTAGACTGCACCCCTAATAAGCAGTGTCATAAAATCTACTCTTTGGATTTGTTTTTTAATATTTCTAATCCACATGAGAGCACACTTTGAAACATCATATCATAGAGTGTCCGTCGAATTACTAAAAGATATAATCAAAACATATTTTGAAAATTTTGCCTCTTACAGAGAAAGAAGTGCCTTATATGTGAAACATTTATGGCCTCTGTTTAAAAATTATTTCTAATTGATAGTCTGTCAATATCTTAAGGCACTAAGACTTAGCAATTTTAGGACATGATTATTCTCTAAAATAAAAAATAAAAATCTACATTTGGAATATCAACTGGACCTTTTAAAAATATGTATATCATATTATGTATATCATATTATATAAATAATTTCAAGACACAGAATGCTTAGCTTGTTCCAGGATATTTTTTGTTAGTGAGTGGTTACACAAAGAAGAGATAGAATGGCAGATGCCATCTATATATTTTTACAAAAACATCTCTTGCTTGTGCAGGTGTGAGCAGGCAGTCAGATTTGATAAAATGCAAAGAGATGTCTTACAGATGGCCCACGTGAGCAGGGACAAGGTCCTCCCAGACTGATGTGGCTGTAAAAGCAGTTGTCATTTAGTCTGAGCATGTTTGTCACACCTGTTCTACAAGGAAACTCCCACTTTTAAATATGAATTTTTAGAATCAGAGCCCAAGGCTAGCTGAGTTTAGCTCCATTGTCTACCAGTTCAAGAGACTATGACCACCAAAATGGATTGCATCTCTTTTTGTGACTCTTCTGAGACCTTTACATTTCCCCTATCTCTGTGTTATTTGAAGTTAAAGGTTAAAATCCTCTTTCTTGATCCTCAAATAATCACAATTAATCTCATAGCATTACATTCATTGGCGATGTGCTTTGAGGGGAATAAATTACTGCAAAAATAAACTGTGAAAGGACTTGGCTATACAGAATCACAATGCTTCAAATGATGTAATTTTCTATAATATTTTGCCTGCCATTTTTAGTTGGGTATTTGTATAATAGGAGATTTCGAAGAAAAAAACTAAAGAGAGGCTAATTTGCTTGGTAGCGCTTCTGTTCTTTTGTTCTTTTAGAATCTAAAATTAACCAACATCTGCAGTGTCAACAGGGACTCCATATGGCATTCAAGTTCGTACTTTTCCTAAATAATGCATTGGAGGCAATGTAATCCGAGAGGAATTCTGAGATGATAATGAGTAGAATGCCTCATATTGTATAGCACTTTATAGTTTCAGAGTGGTTTAACAACTAGGACCTGATTTGATTCCCACAACAATATTCAGTGGCAACAAGATCAGGTATTTCTTATTCCTACCGAACAGATGAGATGACAGATCTAAAGTATGGAAGAGAGATGACAGTGGTCACCAACCTGGTAAGTAGCAGAGTGAGAATGAAGCCCAGGCCAAATGGTTCCTAATCTAATGCCCTTTGTAACATGTTACTAGGATCAAGTTATTGACAATTCAAGTTAAAATAGAATGTTTTCAAAATAATAGATCCCACAAACAACTCTGCAGGGAAATGGAAAGGGCTTAATACCAGAAACTAAATAATTAACATGCATGTTTGGCTTTCCAGAGTTCAATGGATTTCATTTGTTCAATTAAGTTCACAGATGATTTCCATGAAGTTTATCTAGTTGCTATTGTGATTTCCCATTATACCTACAAAAAAAGTTATCACTGAAATGCCCTTTCTCCTGTGAAATCACACCTCATGAATCTTTATTTGTCATATCTAGAAAATTCAAAAACTTTCCAGTAAGAGATGTTGCAACTGAGAGTGTTTTCCTTGCAGTAATAAATTATAATTTACATCTACCTGAATTTGGAAACATTTTGTTTCAAGTCAAACTTCTGTAAATTTCTGCATCTCAGCAATCATTTGGGATTTCTGGGGCAAGAAAGAAAGTTTAGAGTCAAAGAATATGTTAGCTTATGACTGATACCTAGGCATAAATTTAGAAGAACCCTGTTTTTGAAAGCATAAGCAACATATTGCCAATCCACACTTTATAGAAAAGTCCAGCCATGTAATATTACCATTTCTACTTTAAAATGCAGAGAAATTCAGTTACTTCCATTTCTTGAAAGTTTGAGGCTTCAAAATTATGAATGCTGGCATTCTTGAAGAGGAACACTGTGAGTTTGTACTATCAAAAAGGTACTGGCGTTTGCAAACATCGACAGGCAGATATATTCCCCAAAAGTGGAAACACAGAACTATTCTGGTGAAAGGAGCAGCCAGCAAGCATTTTAATTGTAATTTGGCTCAGTATATGCTGGTTTTGACTTCACAGAAGTGCATCTTTAGGAAGCACCTTCTACCAAGTGGAAAGCTGGCAAGAAGTGACACTTGAGATTGCTGACACCAAAGCAACCAGAGCTTATTTAAAACTGAAAAAAAAAAAATCTCCATTAGTTGTTTGGATATATCTCAAGGAACCCCAAACAGAAAAGCAATATTTAAATTTGATATTATCCAAAATATTTTTGCAACTCTGATAGCCTACCTAGTCTGTGTCCAGAATTGGTAGAAATACGCTAAGCATTTTTGAAAAGTTCATCTAACCCAAGTAGAGGAATACTATCTTTCCACACGACCATTCTAGGACACAGGAGTGATTAAAAAAAGAGAGAGAGAGAGAGAGAGAGAGAGAGAGAGAGAGAGAGAGAGAAATTAAAAGAGAAAAAGGGAATGGCATAAAATGTACTATGCTAGAAACAAGTTATTGGGAGACAGTAGAGGGTGTTGGAGAATTTGAGTAGAAAAGCTTTGAGAGAGGGGAGGTTTAAGTCATTTGAGTAGGCAATAACTCCATTTGGCTAGACATGGGAGTCTGTAAGGAGGGAGCCAAGGGTGAGAGAAGGGAGTGACTACGGTGGTGCCATTCAGAGGTAATCTGACTACAGAGATGGTGAATGTGCAGACAGGACAAGGGAAGGTGTGAGGGAGAGAAATGCTCAAGGCATCAAGAGAACCCAGAGTGCAGCTGTTTTCTCTTTGCTTATTCAGCCAAATCTAGTTCTTCTCTCCCCCTTCCCACCATCTCTACACCTCTGCACCCCATTGCAAGAAAAATCTGTGTTCACAAGCCCAAGTTTGTTTAATTTAGCCCTTATTCACCCACTGAATGATTTGTGGACCCTGGGACTGGTAATCATTATTTAGCAAGGACTTCAGTATTCATCAATCAGAATTGGAATGATACAACTTTGTTCCTGGTCAACCCATTCACAACCACAGACCTCTTTGAGCTACAGCGCAGTAATGTGTTCTCTTGGCAATTCTGCTGCTGATTAATGGGCTGAAAAGAAAAGTGTTGGAAGGGCCCATGCAATCCCCACAATAGTCCAGTGCTTTTCTGCCTGACTGGCTTAAAGCAGCTGATCGTGTCAAACCATGTTAGCCAATACCTGTATTGTTTGCCTGGATTATAAAGCACAAGTACATCCTGTTCTCTCGCAATTCATTATTAGAAGAAAGAATATGAAGAAGAATTAGACCATTCCTAGAAGATACAAGATAGCCAGACAATCCTGTGCACTCCTATACTGCCCATTAGAACATGTCATTTGCACACTGATACAGTAACGATTACTCTCAAATTTAGCTGCAGTATCACTCCCTTTTCCTCTCCCTGCCTAGATGCAGTGGCTCTGAGAGGCAGAGGGAGAAGGACATGGTCTTGTCAGCTGATGCTAAGAAGGACCGAAGACTTAACTATATACATACAGCTCATTAACCTGCCTCTCCCACCCAGTCCACCTACATCATTGCCACAGGAGGAATCCGTTCCCCAAGGTCGTCCTAAGGATGATTGTGAAGGGTAACTGGACCCAGGGAACTTGGCCTTCTTTTCTCCACAGACATCCTTAGGATGGCTTTTGGGGGCCTGTGCACCCTCAGGAACCTGATCTCTCCTATGAAACATGGAGAACCTGGAAGAAGGGAACACATTGTGATTGGTTCCTGAATCCCTCACCCTGCCGGAATCGCCCCAGGATGGAGTTATTCTTGCTGTCACGAAGAATTCAGCCCTAAGTGAATCAACGTGTTTAAAAGAAATTTCCAAATGCGTCTAAACCTCTAGGTGCAGAAACTAAAGTGCCAATGAATAAGGGCAATTTAGAATAGGACAGAGTTTGGAAATTAGAAAAGTGAAGAGGCACTGTGATATAGTAAAAAAAAAAAAAAAAAAGCCAGCTCTGACAGTAACTAGTTGTATACCTTTAGTCATTATGTCCGCACCTCAGTTTCCTCAATTCTAAAATGAAAGGAATTTGGTGAGAAAAACTTTTTGAGAAATACTGATTTCTCTTCTCTCTCTGTATTTTCCCCTTGGGTTGAGTTCACCAAGGGTTTTGTTTTGCCAGCTATCCTTGTCAGACTTTTCTCTCACCAGCCCTTTCTGGCCACCAGGTTTTATCATTTGGGATACGTTACTGAGAAAGACTGGTGGCATCTTGCAAAAACATCATATGCTCTTTCCCAAATCCCTAAATATTTTCTTTCATGTTGGGAAGGAGTATCTTTCATCTCCAAGTACACACATCTGATGTCTGTGTTGCCTTAAGGACCAACTTAGAGTAATCCCACATAGCTAGGGTATGGGGTCTTTGCTTAGCTTCTCTGGGGTCATGTGCTAATAAAACAAACAAAACAAGATAACACTTAGAAAATCTTTTATGCAATTGTTGTTGCCACTGTGGTTTGATTGGTGTAATTATTTTAGGACTGTGACACTTAAAAAGGGGTAAAATACTTAGTGCAAGAGGAAAGTTTATAGCAATACAGGCCTTCCTCAAAAAAAGAAGAACAATCTCAAATAAACAATCTAACCCACCAGCTAAAAGCAATAGGAAAAGAAGAGCAAAAAAACCCAAAAGGCAGCAGAAGGAAGGAAATAATAAAGAAAAAGCACTTATTTGATAGGATCTCATGTGTGTTTTCATGATAGAAGACATATACTGCCATGTTCTTCTAAGGCCATTTTCCTCATATAGCATACTTCCCTCTAAATATTTTGGAAGGAAAAGTGATGTAATTTTTGTTTTATTATTATTATTATTATTATTATTATTATTATTATTATTATTACTACTACTACTACTACAACTACTATTATTATTATTATTGTAATTTAGAGGGCATATAACCTTTCTTTTAAACTTTTTTTATTGAGTTATAGTCATTTTACAATGTTGTGTCAAATTCCAATGTAAAGCACAATTTTTCAGTTATACATGAACATACATATATTGTCTCATTTTTTCTTGTATATATTTCCCTGTGCTATACAGTATAATCTTGTTTATCTATTCTTTATATGCCTGTCAGTATCTACAAATTTTGAAATCCCAGTCTGTCCCTTCCCACCCCTCGCCCCCTTGGCAACCACAAGTTTGTATTCTATGTCTATCAGTCTGTTTCTGTTTTGTATTTATGTTCTATTTTTTTTTATTTCCACATATGAGCGATCTCATATGGTATTGTTCTTTCTCTTTCTGGCCTACTTCACTTAGAATGACATTCTCCAAGAACATCCATGTTGCTGCAAATGGTGTTATGTTGTCAGTTTTTATGGCTGAGTAGTATTCCATTGTATAAATATACCATCTCTTCTTTATCCAGTTATCTGTTGATGGACATTTAGGCTGTTTCCATATCTTGGCTATTGTAAATAGTGCTGCATGAACATTGGAGTGCAGGTGTCTTTTTGAAATAGGGTTTCTTCTAGATATATGCCCAGGAGCAGGATTACTGGGTCATATGGTAAATCTATTCCTTGTCTTTTGAGGAATCTCCATACTGTTTTCCACAGTGGCTGCACCAAACTGCATTCCCACCAGCAGTGTAGGAGGGTTCCCTTTTGTCCACAGCCTCTCCAGCATTTGTCATTTGTGGACTTTTGAATGATGGCCTTTCTGGCTGGTGTGAGGTGATACCTCACTGTAGTTTTGATTTGCATTTCTCTGATAATTAGTGATATTGAGCATTTTTCCATGTGCCTATTGATCATTTGTATGTCTTCCTTGGAGAATTGCTTGTTTAGGCCTTCTGCCCATTTTTGGATTGGGTTGTTTGTTTCTTTCTTATTAAGTTGTATGAGCTGCTTATATATTCTGGAGATCAAGCCTTTGTCGGTTTCATCATTGGCAAAAATTTTCTCCCATTCCGTAGGTTGTCATTTTGTTTTACTTATGGTTTCCTTTGCTGTGCAGAAGCTTGTAAGTTTCATTAGGTCCCATTTGTTTATTCTTGCTTTTATTTCTATTGCTTGTATAGACTATCGTAGGAGAATATTTTTGAGATGTATGTGAGATAATGTTTTGCCTATATTTTCTTCTAGGAGGTTTATTGTATCTTGCCTTATGTTTAAGTCTTTTATCCATTTTGAGTTGATTTTTGTGTATGGTGTAAGGGAGTGTTCTAGCTTCATTGATTTACATGCTGCTGTCCAGTTTTCCCAACACCATTTGCTGAAGAGACTGTCTTTATTCCATTGTGTATTCTTGCCTCCTTTGTCAAAGATTAGTTGACCAAAAGTTTGTGGGTTCATTTCTGGGCTCTCTATTCTGTTCCATTGGTCCATATGTCTGTTTTGGTACCAGTCTCATGCTGTCTTGATGACTGTAGCTCTAAAGTACTGGCTGAAGTCTGGGAGAGTTATTCCTCCAGCCTCTTTCTTTTTCTTCAGTAATGCTTTGGCAATTCTAGGTCTTTTGTGGTTCCATATAAATTTTATTCTGATTTGTTCTAGTTCTGTGAAATATGTCCTGGGTAATTTGATAGAGATTGCATTAAATCTGTAGATTTCCTTGGGCAGTATGACCATTTTAACAATATTGATTCTTCCAATCCAGGAGCATGGAATATTTTTCCATTTTTTAAAGTCTTCTTTAATTTCCTTCATCAGTGGTTTATAGTTTTCTGTGTGTAAGTCTTTCACCTCCTTGGTTAGATTTATTCCTAGGTATTTTATTACTTTGGGTGCTATTTTAAAGGGGATTGTTTCTTTACTTTCTTTTTCTGTTGATTCATCGTTAGTGTAAAGAAATGCAACTGATTTTTGAACATTAATCTTGTAACCTGCTACCTTGCTGAATTCTTCGATTAGCTCTAGTAGTTTTTGTGTGGACCTTTTAGGGTTTTCTATATATAGTATCGTGTCATTGGCATATAGTGACACTTTTACCTCTTCTTTCCCAGTTTGGATCCCTTTTATTTCTCTCTCTTCCCTGATTGCTGTGGCTAGGAGTTCCAAGATTATGTTGAATAGGAGTGGTGATAGTGGGCAGCCTTGTCTTGTCCAAGATTTTAGTGGGAAGCTTTTGAGTTTTTCACCATTGAGTACTATGCTGGCTGTAGGTTTGTCATATATAGCTTTTATTATGTTGAGATATGTTCCCTCTATGTATGTTCCCACTTTGACGAGAGTTTTTATCATAAATGGGTGTTGAATTTTATCAAATGCTTTTTCTGCATCTATTGAGATGATCATGTGGTTTTTGTCCTTTCTCTTGATGTAATGTATTACATTGATTGATTTGCATATGTTGAACCACTCTGTGTCCCTGGGATGAACCCCACTTGATCATGATGTATAATCTTTTTTATGTGCTGTTGGATTCTATTTGCTATTTTGGTGAGGATTTTGGCATCTATGTTCATCAGTGATATTGGCCTATAATTCTCTTTTTTGGTAGTGTCTTTGCCTGGTTTTGGTATCAAGGTGATGGTGGCTTCATAGAATGAGTTTGGGGGTATTCCCTCCTTTTCAATCTTCTGGAAGAGTTTGAGAAGGACTGGTATGAGTTCTTCTTTGTATGTTTGGTAGAATTCCCTGGTGAAGCTGTCCAGTCCTGGACTTTTATTTGTAGGGAGATTTTTCATTGCTAATTCAATTTCATTTCTAGTAATTGGTTTGTTCAAGTGGTCAGTTTCCTCTTGATTCAGTCTTGGTGTACTGTATGTTTCTAGAAACTTGTCCATCTCCTCTAGGTTATCCATTTTGGTTCCATATAGTTTTTCATAATATTCTCATATGATATTTTGTATTTCTATGTTATTTGTTGTAATTTCTTCATTTTCCTTTCTTATTTTGCTTATTTGTGTTCTCTCTTTTTTCTTCTTTGTGAGTTTGGCCAGAGTTTGTCAATTTTATTTACTTTTTCAAAAAACCAGCTTTGGTTTGATTGATTTTTTTCTATTATTTTTTAAAATCTCTATTTTATATATTTCCTCCCCGATCTTTATTATTTCCTTCCTTCTGCTGCCTTTTGGGGTTTTTTGCTCTTCTTTTCCTATTGCTTTTAGCTGGTGGGTTAGATTGTTTATTTGAGATTGTTCTTCTTTTTTTGAGGAAGGCCTGTATTGCTATAAACTTTCCTCTTAGCACTGCCTTTGCTGCGTCCCATAAATTTTGTGTAGTTGTGCTTTCATTTTCATTTGTCTTAAGATATTTTTTAATTTCAGCTTTGATTTCCTCATTGACCCATTGGTTTTTTTAATAGCATATTGTTTAATCTCCATGCTTTCCTTTTTTTCTCCATTGTTCATTTCTAGTTTCATGGCATTGTTGTCAGTAAAGATGCTTGAGATAACTTCTATCTTCTTAAAATTGTTGAGGCTTCTTTTGTGCCCAAGTACATGATCAATCCTAGAAAATGTTCCATATGCCCTTGAAAAGAATGTATATCCTATTTTTGGGGGGGGTGTAATGCTCTGAAAACATCCACCAAATCTAATTTTTCTATTATATTATTTAATTTCTCTGTAGCCTTATTTATTTTCTGTCTGGAAGATTTGTCTAGTGATGTTAATGCAGTGTTAAAATCTCTGACAATGATTGTATTCCCATCAATACCCCCTTTATCTCTGTTAGTAATTGTTTTATGTACTTAGGTACTCCTATATTGGGTGCATATATATTAATGATTGTAATATCCTCATCTTGTATTACTCCTTTAATCATTATAAAATGTCCTTCTTTATCTTTCTCTATGGCCTTTGTTTTAAAGTCTATTTTGTCTGAAATCAGTACTGCTACACCTGCTTTTTTGGCTTTTCCATTTGCATGGAATATCCTTTTCCATCTTTTCACTCTCAATCTATATGTGTCCTTCTCCCTAAAGTGGGTCTCTTGTATGCAGCATATTGAAGATTCTTGCTTTATTATCCAGTCTGTAGAGGGCCTATAATCCTGATTCAATCAAAATAATCCTCGGGTCCCTTCACATTTCACACTGAATAGGCTTTCTCAGAACTTGGTAAACAAAGTAAAATGGTATTCGGAAATCTTCCCTTTCCTCTTATCCTTCTAAATTCTCCCATATCACTGAGGAATTGCCATTCTGAGAGGAAAGGAGGGAGGGAAAGAGAGGAGCCTCCCTCTAATTTTAAGCCTCCTAAATCTGAGTTACTTACATTGTTCAAAGAACAAAGTATTCTGGAAAATCTTCAAAAAATAATGTAAATATTCTTTTCCTGATAGAAACTACTAAAAGTGGTTATTGGGCTACCTCTTAAAGTAGAATTTATTCCTTCTTTCCTAATTAAGGGAGAAATAAAGGGAAGTAATGTACAAGCTTTCAGAGCAATGACTATAATATAAAAAATGTAGTTCCAGCCAAAAAAAGAAAAGAAAAAAATGTTAAAATGTGGAAACAATATGAGGTCTTATTCAAGTAAATCTTATGCTCCATCCAAGAGCCAAAAGAATTAAGAAAATCTCTAAAGAAAGGTGGAAGAATGCAGACAATGGAGAAAGACAGTTAAGTACAGAAAACAATGAATAAGTGTATAAAGTAATAAACCAGAGTCTGGGATGATTCTTGACTAAATAACTTTCAAATTGCAGTTTTCAAATAAAAGAGGAGATTGAAAAAACTCATTTCCAGAAAAGAAAACAATATGAATTTGTAAAGAAAGCCCATTTTGGACCTAATTAAACTTATAAGTTTTGCACAGCAAAGGAAACCATAAACAAAATGAAAAGACAACCTAAAAACTGGGAGAAAATATTTGCAAACAATGAGACTTACAAGAGCTTAACTTCTGGAATATACAAACAGCTCATACAACTCAATACCAAAAAAAACCAAACAACTCAATGAAAAAAATGGGCAGAAGACCTAAACAGACAGACCTTCATTTCTCCAGTGAAGACATGCAGATGGCCAATAGGCACATGAAAAGATGCTCAATATCGCTAATTATCAGAGAAATGCAAATCAAAACTACAATGAGATAGTACCTCACACCAGCCAGAATGGCCATCATTAAAAAGTCCACAAATATTAAATGTGGAGAAAAGGGAACCCTCTTATGCTGTTGGTGGGAATGTAATTTGGTGCAGCCACTATGGAAAACAGTATGGAGATTCCTTAAAAAATTAAAAATAAAGTTACCATATGATCCAGCAATCCCACTCCTGGGCATATATCCAGAGAAAACTCTAATTTGAAAAGATATATGCACCCCAATGTTCATAGCAGCACTATTTATAATAGCCAAGACATGGAAGCAACCTAAATATCCATTGACAGATGACTGGATGAAGAAGATGTATACATGCACACAGTGGAATACTACTCAGCTATAAACAGAATAAAATAATACTATTTGCAGCAACATGGATGGACCTAGAGATTATCATACTAAGTGAAGTAAGTCAGACAGAGAAAGACAAATATCATATGATATACTTAAATGTGGAATCTTAAAAAATGACATAAATGAACTTATTTACCAAACAGAAAAAGACTCACAGACACAGAAAACAAATTTATGGTTACCAAAGGGGAAAGTGGAGGTGAGGAGGGATAAATTAGGAGTTTGGGATTAGCAGATACAAACTACTATATACAAAATAGATAAACAATTAGGTCCTATTGCATAGTAGAGGGAATTACATTTAATATCTTGTAGTAACCTAAAATGAAAAAGAATATATATGTATAACTGAATCACTATGCTGTACACCAGAAACTAATACAACATTGTAAATCAACTATACCTCAATTTTTAAAAAAGCAAGCCTATTTTGAATTAAGCCTTCAGAGATAAGGTCACCTCACTGAAAAGGAGCTGAAATAAAACAAAGTGGCACTGATGAGGACATTTTCTATAAAACAAGCCATCCACCCAAAGTGCCAGATTTATTCTTGCTTTACATGGTCTACTTCCAAAAGGAATGGGATTTAGTTAATTGTTTTAATTCTATATCACTGTGTAAAATATATCCCCAAACTTAGAACTTACAACAGCAACACTTATTATCTTATAGTTTCCTTCTGTCAGGAATCCAGGTACAGCTTAGCTGGTTTCTCATCCCCACACCCCCGCCCAAAGTATCCAAGCACCTCCAGGACCTCTGAATGCAGCTTCTCCGTGGGTGACAAGTGCCATGGGCATCCTGCCAGAGTGGCCACAAAGTATGTTACCAACCTAGGTCCTTGGACTCTTTAATCAATAGAAATTGATAAAGAAGCCAGACGAGAAATTCAGGCAAAGCTTTATTGGGACTGTGCCGCAGCACAAGGGAGCAAGGACAAGAAACAGGTGCCCTTGCTGGCTCCATTTCTATTTTTTAAAAGTAATTTTTACTCTATCTACACTGTCAGAGTATAGAGCCATTGTATGCAATACATACACCCTTTATCTTCACTTTATCTTGAGTCTACAAGTAGCCATATATTTAATGCTGACAAGTCTTCGCATTGATATGATGCTAGTCACTCTGAAGCTTGTTTTCCAGAGGATACACAGGAAGGGTTCACAGGAACAGTATTCCCGGAGTTCTCACATGTTGATAATACTTGGTGTCCTTTGTACCTAAAAGTCAGTTTTTCTGAATATAAAATCCTCAGCTCATATTTAATTATGAATCAATTACTCCATTTTCTTCAGACAGAAGTGTTATTGTTGAAACATCTGGTGCTAACCTCATTTCCTTTTCCTTATAGTTACTGTCTTTTTAAAACTACATGCCCAAAGGACTTTTTCTATTTCTTTAAAAATCAGTAATTTATTAGACTACGTCTTGGTTCATCATTCTGAATCAATATTCTCAGGTACGTGGTGTGCTTTTCCTATATGCAGCTCTACATGTATCTTTTCTGTTTTCTAATTTCAGGAAATTGTCTTGATTATTTTAAAAGAAATATTTGTTCTGGTCCTTTGCTTTGGGTTTCCAATACTGGGACTCCCATTACTGTATGTTAGATCTTTTTTGCATGCTATTGATATTGGTCACTGTCTCTTAAATCTTTTTATTTCTTTCTTAATTCAATATAGACTTTTAAGATTTCCTCTCCTTTTAATATTCATTTATTTTAAAGTATTAATTGTTGTATTTATTTGCTTTTGTGGTCCTTGTAATTTAGTTTTTAGTTCTGAAATAAATTTTTCTTTTATTTCTAACTGTTTCTGAGTTCTGTCTCCTCATTTCTGATTTTTTCCCCCCAGTTTTGATGTATGTTATCTTTTCAAGTGTTGTATAACTTTCCTAATGTTTTTCACTTCACTTTGAAAAGGTGAGTTACCATATTGATTCTGTTTAAGGGTTTGCTTTTCTGGAGTGACTTTATTGTCTGTAGGAATGCTATCCTGCTCCTTATTCTTTTTTTCCTAATAATGTTTGTACAGGATTTGACCTGCATCCTTTTCTGTTGTTCATTCTGATGTAAAAGTCATTTTCCTGAACTTTTAGGAGGCATGGTTTAGTTAAAAGGCATGGGTCAGAAGTTAGAAATGCTAACTTCACCGAGGTCCCTCTTGAGCTGTTTTTAGAAAGTGTACAAAAACAAGTGACTGGCTTCCTGGGATTTCCTGGCTCTGTTCTTTCCCCCATTTTTATCTTAAATTCCTCTTCCTTTGACTTTCTTGTCCTAGTCCCAGCTAGATCTTGGTTCTACTCCCAGAAGTTTCTTTTCTCCTCAGTGTGGACGCTGTCCTGGAAAGAGGCCCTGGCTTATCTGTCTCAAGCATTCAGAGGGTTTAGATGGCTTCAGCCCCCTCAGTTCTTCTCACTGTGGGCTCCATGCTCTCACTCACTGCGGAGGACAGAATCCCTCCAGATTTAGCTGTTACCGGGAGCCCACTATGATTTCCAGTGAACACCTGCTGGCTCTAGTTGAGCTTTCCCATCTCCAGATCTTTGGGACACATTGTTTCTCTTGGATTTTTCTGCTTCCTCCTGCATAGATGCCGATAACATGCCGGTCTTCTGGCTATCCTCTCCTGCTTGTATTTTGATGTTCACGGAGACACTCTGTCACCTAGATTTACTGTAAATATTTTCAAGGGTTTTGAGTTTTGCTGTCTAGTTACTTTGTTCTTTTGAAGGGATCTGGGAAGATTCAACACTCTGCTACCACCTCCTCCATCTTCCCAGAGTTCCCTCTTCACTTTAAAATTTGGTAGATATGACCAAAGTACCTGGAGGATGATGTGCTTCCTGTGGATATGCACTTTAAGTTAATAGACTTCCTGTTCCTAAATAGCAAAAGGGAAATAGGGAACATTCTAGGAAGAGGCTGTACGTCCTGTGCATTTTCATTCTGAACCAGAAGTCTGTAAATAGGTATCAAAGCGCTTTGTAAATAAGAGCTGGTGGGATCTTCAATTCTGTAGAATCCTTATAGAATTTTTATGGACTTCTCTGAGATGACTAATGCAGCTGGAGGACAGGGGAACATACTGCATTTCAGAGGCCCAATCAGGAGGAAGGTGCACATAGATCCTTCCATAGCCGGAACATCTTTGAAGCAAAAACTGAAGATCTCTGTGGGGTCAAATTTGAATATAAATACGTTGGAGGAGTTTATTTGGGCATCTCTCAAACCACAGGTCATATGCCTATGTTTCTTCAGCTTTCTTCAAAAATTGAGTCAGTTGGGAAGGACATTTGGTTTTTATTATATTTTTCTATTTCTACAGGCTTCTCATTAACAACATGTAGCTTCTGACAGGAACTCTATTTATATTCTTTAAAAACTTAGCTCTTTTCAACCTCACATTTAGTTTATGTCTATACTGTAAAAACGAGTCCAAGGCCTCTAAAATTAGCAACTGACATAGTATTATCAAGTCAATTAGTGCAAATACCTAAGGTAGAAAAAGAAAACATTCTACATGCGACTATCTTTCGAGACCGATGTGTGGCAGAGTTCCTAGTCATTGACTAATTACATATTTTAGACTATTAAACTCAGTGATCTTCTCCCTTATGCTTGGGTCAGTGTTTGTCCCTGTGAACTGTGTGTTCACTCCCAGTTCACTGAAATATGATGCCACCTACTCAGTGGCCTAAAGGTGAAGTTCCCACACACATGTCCATGAAGCCCTGCCGGCACTGAACTTGTCACTAGAAAATGCAGGACAAAAACTCAGTAGAGGTTTCCTTTGAGAAGTTCTGAGGCCAATAATGATTCCTTAGACTAAAAGTTCTTAGACTGGACAGTTCAGTGAAAGGTTGAAGACACCCTGGCGCACCTATGCTACCAATTTTCCAATTTAATCTGCTTAAAAAAGAAAAAAAGCTTTCCTCTAACACCACATGCAAAAATAAACTCACAACGGATTAAAGACCTAAATGTAAGACTGGATACTATAAAACTCCTAGAGGAAAACATAGGCAGAAAACTCTTCGACATAAATTGCAGCAATATTTTTTTCGAACCAGCTCATAGAGTAATGAAAATAAAAGCAAAAATAAACAAATGAAATCTAACTAAACTTAAACGTTTTGCACAGCTAAGAATACCATCAACAGAATGAAAAGAAAACCTACAGAATTGGAGAAAATATTTGCAAATGATGCGAACGACAAGGGACTAATTTCCAAAATGTACAAACAGCTCATATAGCTTAGTATCAAAAAACAAACAACACAATCAAAAATGGGCAGAAGACCCAAATAGACATCTCAAAGACATCCAGATGGCCAACAGGCACATGAAAAGATGCTCATGCAAATCAAAACTTCAGTGAGGTATCACTTCACACCAATCAGAATTGCCATCATTAAAAAGTCTACAAATAATAAATGCTGGAGAAGGTGTGGAGATACAGGAACCCTCCTATGTTGTTGGTGGGAATGTAAATTGATGCAGCCACTATGGAGGACAGTATGGAGATTCCTTAAAAAACTAAAAATAGACTTACCATATGATCCAACAATCCCACTCTTGGGCATATATCCAGAGAAAAAAGATAATTTGAAAAGACACATGCACCCCAATGTTCACAGTAGCACTATTTACAATAGCCAAGACATGGAAGCAACCTAATGTCCATTGACAGATGACTGGATGAAGAAGTTGTGGTATATTTATGCAATGGAATACTACTCAGTTATAAAAAAGAACAAGATCATGCCATTTGCAGCAATATGGATGGACCTGAAGAGCATCATTTCAAATGAAGTAAGCCAGAAAGAGAAAGAAAAATACCATATGGTATCACTTATATGTGAAATCTTAAAAAAAAATGACACAAATGGACTTATTTATGAAATAGAAAGAGACTCACAGACATAGAGAACAAACTTATGGTTATCAGGGGGTAAAAGGGGTGGGAAGGGATAAATTGGGAGTTTGAAATTTGCATATAGTAACTACTGTATATAAAATAAACAACAAGTTTTTACTATATAGCACAGGGAACTATATTCAATATCTTGTAGTAACCTATAATGAAAAAGAATATGAAAAGGAATACATGTATGTATATGTATGACTGAAACATTATAGTGTACACCACAAACTTACAAGCTTTTCCTGAGTGAACAGGTATAATGCTGACGCTTTTAAAGACACCCAAATGAAACATTAAAAAGCATGAGTTTCTAGAACTAATTAATTTACTTGAATGTATATTGCTGTCATATTTGTGTTAATTCTACCCAGTACTAGCCCACAAAGTATCCAGACGGTCCCAAAGTGTATATTACCTCCTAAAAGCTTAAAAACCATATACTCCATCCATTCCTCATCAATCCACCACATGATTTCTATCCATCCATCAAAAACACTCATAGAGCTAAGTAAACTGAAACCAGACATCTGCATTAAGAAGTACAACCTCCAGGATAGTGAGGCACTTCTCACGTGGTTATCAGAGTAAAGCCTCATCAATTATTTACCATACAGCTCTTATACACAAGGCGCCATGCTAAATCATCCTCAACATTGCGGAGTATAGTTTTAAAGTTGTTAATTATTACCTAAACGCAAGGTTCACAGCTGACATATGTGAAGTATGAAATGTCAAAAGCTGAATTTTTAAGTAGCACGCACAGAAGATACTGTTAATTGCTAAAATTTATTCGGCATAAGAGACCTATTTTCTCCTCGCTGCCTTGGCTACACATTAACTGGAGAATGAGAAGTCTTTACTTTTTTTTTTTTTAACATTTTTTATTGATTTATAATCATTTTACAATGTTGTGTCAAATTCCAGTGTTCAGCAGAAGTCTTTACTTTTTGTAGTGTTTTCAACACAAACTCTGCAGGAAAAAAAGAAAAAAAAAGGTGACAAAGAACCCCTACGGGCCAGAAGAGAAGATGGAGTTTAGTGAGGCAGTAGAAATAGGTTTAAGAGAAAAACGGGGATGTGTAGGGAACAAGAGAGGGTTTGTTGTTTGATGTTTTGCAGAAGGAAATGAGGGCTGTGTTGGATATTTTTGTTGTTTGTTTTGTGTATGTGTTTATTTTAAGCACACAGGTGAGTGTTTAAGTATACACAGGAAACCAAAATCAGGGAAGGGAATGCAGCAGCAGACAAGGAATTTTGAAGGAATGTTCTAGACAGGTGCTTGTTGCAGTAGAGCTGTTCTGTTTGTTTTTGTGGTAAGGAAGTTTATACAGCAAGGAAATGTCTGGGTAAGAAACACGGTTTGATGACAAATGGTGTGAAATACTAACCTGTTTACTATTAAAGAACCACGTAGACATCAGCTGGGATATAAGCAAAGTCACAGTAGTCTACACCTCAAGTACTTACTGCCATCTCTCTTGGAAACAATACACATCCGTACACGCATGAAGAACTAGGAAAGTTCCAGAGAGTTCTCAGAAATGACGTGAGGACTGACGACTTACTGAGTGGGGTAAAGCACTTTGGAAAGAAGACTGAACAGGAACATGATTCGATTTTGTGAAAATACAAAGTTTACATACTGTGTAATCAGGAATGATTCACCAGATTTTTCAAAGCTAAAACTCAAAGGAAGAAAGAGACTTTGAATTTTGAAAGAAGTAATTTTAGAACATGTAAGAGGAAATTCTGCTTTTTACTCTTTGAGTTATAAATTTGTCATACCAAGAAGTGGTAACTACATGAACAAAATAAATGGTAAACTGCATGGATGAAGAACTCCTGAGGAGTTTTTAAAGGAAGCCAGAGCTACTTCGGTTATGTCTATAATTTTGTAAATATGGTGTGCTGAAGATTATTTTTATCCTTCCACAAAAGCATCCCTCTGTTTGTCTATCAGAGTAGTTTTCTGAATAAACCATACTAGATCTCACCTACTGTGAATCCAGTGCCTAGCACAGTGCCTGGTAGGAAGTAGGCTGTTGGTCTTTGCTTGATTTGTTGAACCTCTTCTGTATTTCAGAGAGATGTGGCTTTCAGAAAACTGATGTTGTTGACCTAATATCCTAATATTTAATTTGCATGAGGAAGTCATTTGAGCAATCCAGATCACTGTCATTAATAAATAAACAAATGGAATGAATTACTGTTAGCAATGGGATGTTAATGCAAAGGATGCAAGACTCCTGAGTTCCACTGTGGTTTCTGTGACTATGCAAGGAGTGGTCCACTCCCTCTGATGAGTAAAATGACAGAGATAAACAAGCCTAGACCAAGACAAACAGCTGCCTTCATGGGTCAATTTGGTATTGCTTCTTTAAACATGTATTTAATATTTATTTAAAGACAGCCTGACAGCCACAGGGGAAAGAGGATAGAATCAGTCTCTTCTCTATTGGCTTGAACAATACAGTTCTGACCTAAACTTGTACCCTCTGCTCAGCAGAAGAAGAGCTCTACTTTTAGTCACATCCTACCTCTCTCTGAAGGCAAGTGAGTAAACTTTTGTTGTCACTTGAGGAACTCCTGTGGGAGTTTCCCACCCAAAGCAGCTTTCTGAGACATTCCAAGTAAGCATCATGATCTCTCTTTTATTCCATTTCAGTATATAGATTGATTCAGTATATAGACCGAGTATACATTTCACTTCCAGAATGATGGCTGGAGCCCCACCCTTAATTCAACTCTTAAGATAAACAAAAGGAAGAGTATGAAAAATTATCCAGTAAATGTATGATTTTTTTCTTCAACTATTTGTAGTAGCTATAGATGGTAACTAGATTGGCCTTCCATGAGGGATTTTGTAATATTTCTGGGTCCACATTATCTTGTCCACTGTGGGCAGACAGAGCGTGCTTAGTCAATGCTGATGGAAATAGCGCATGGATGATCAAAAGAAGATAACATTGGGATACTCTCTCATTCTCCTCTCTGTCTGGCCCATGAAGTCACCTTAATGAGCACAATACTTTCTTCCCACATTGACTCATGGTAAGAATCAATTCGTTTATGAAAGGAAGAGGCATCTTTGGGACAGGACTACTCATTTCATTCTAACCAACGGTCCAGGAAGTTCAGTGTTCCAAGCCCAATCATTTAAACTCTTCTCTTCTTCCAGAATAGCTCAATATGCATTGCCTTAGATTGAGCTATATGAAGTAGCCTATTTTCAACCATTCAGACCTGCAAAGAGGCTAATCAGAGTGAAAACTGAATTGTTCTCAGCATGTCTTGGTGGAGAGAACATGGAGATCTGATGCTGGAATTCTAAATTCAAGCCTCAGTATTGTGAAACTTTGGAGGAGGCACTTAACCTCCCCCATGTCTCATTCGCTCATTAGATAAAATATTGAGCTTACAGTCTATGCAAGACTCTATAGGGAACAGTAAGGTATGTGAAGCACAGTTTCTATCTTCTTTGGACCTCACAGTTTATTTGGGGAGATAAAATTTGCCTGCAAAACAGCCATACTCCAAGGCAGTATATGATGGTATCAAAGTTGCCCCCTTTTTATTAACTGCATACCAAGGAAGAAAAATTACTTCCTGCTGCTATAATCAGGAGGGAACATAGAAGAGAGGACAGCTGTGCCTGGGCTTAAAGGGTGGCTAGGTTTCATTAAGCAGAGAATTGGGGGAGGACAGTTCAAGCAAATGAAACGCAGGAGCAAAGGTGCAAAGGCTGAAACACAAAGCTGTTTTGGTGCGGTGGACAGATGGTTTATGTGGGAGGGCTGTGGGAGATAAGACTAGAAACCCGTTTCTTCCATGACATGTAGTAGGGATGTTTTATTTTATTTGCTACATTGAATAAATAAAATAAGGAAGATTGGGAAAAAGAACCCCAGAATGGAAATCAAGAGACCAGGCATCAGTTTTGTCACCAATTCTCTGGACTTCCTCAGAGAAGTCACAATAGAGCAGCACTGTCCTCAGCGGTCAAGTGGAAGTAATTCGACTAGTCCCTATACGGTTCTAAGACTTACAAGTATGCCATGAACAATCAGATGGAAAACTCTTGGAAAAGGAAGACTACTGTGCCCTACCTCCAAACATGAATTGCTATGGATGAAAGTAGTTTAGATATTCTTGGTAACAGCAAATATGTGTACCTTCATCCTAGAGAACTTACTGCATGGTAATCTTCATCTCTCAGTTACAAGTGGAAGAAACCAGGGGAAGAAAACCCAGATTGTGATCACCTCAGTCAGCCAAGAATATAACGAAGTCTCTCAGATGGAGACATGGATAGAGGTGGTATGGAAATAGCCACTCAGTAGTAAATGAAAGGCCATTCTATATAAAATAGATAAACAGCAGGGAACTATATTTAAGACTTTGTAATAGCCTATGGTGAAAAAGAATATGAAAAGGAATATACATATATATAAAAAACTGAATCACTATGCTATACACCAGAAATTAACACAACATTGTAAAGAGACTATACTTCAATTAAAAGTCAATCAAAAAAATGAAAGGTCCATCATGGCACCTGGAGAGAAGGGAGGAGAGGAGCCTTCCTAGAAGTAGGAGGTTGGATGGAAGAATTCATTGAGCCCCAGAAATACCATCAGATTGTAAAAGCTTCTGGGTGTCCTTCCAAATCTCCACTGTGCCCTTGCTCTGGCAGCCTATGATCCATGCACGGGCTGCTGATGCAGAGCAGGAAGAAGTATTTTTTTCTTTGCCCATGACTTACCTGGAGCCAATCTACTTTGGCAGCCAGCCACCAGGGCAGGATGGGTGCAGCTCCATCACTGCTTCTTAGATGATTCTTGCTCTTTTCAGCCAACTTTCCTCAGCCCTTACATGCCAGGATGGACTCTATCAGGTAAGAATCTAAAAACAGCCCCACATTTCCCAAATGAGATTTCGTTTGACAGATCCTCCTCTGCTGACTCAAATCAGGTCAGAGACACACTGAGCCATTCCCCAATGCAGATCCCAGGGAATGTGGCTTCTTTTGGTGTTTACACTCTGTGGGTATGAGAAGGCTACCAGGCAGAAAGACCCATCCATGTGGCACTGCCACTGAAGCCACAGGGAGGAGCAGCAATCTTCTGGGGAGTTTTTCTTGGCACTCTTGACCAAAGTCATTGCCATCTGTCAGGTCACTGACCAGATGAGCTCATTTCCCTCAGTGGGGTGAGTTATCCTAGAAAATCTAGACCAAACTTCTACGGAGCAGAGCCTCAAGGACTCCAGTTTTCATCATGGAGTAGTTCCCCAGGCATCTTCTTTCTTAGCAAGCATTGAAGCATCTATCTCAAGCAGACCTCATGGCAGGTCCAGGAAAAGAAATGAGGACTGGCTGGCTGTGGAATTGGGGCTGGGTAGGGATGCCCTGAACCTAATGCTTCTGTTCCCTAGGCAACCAGTCATAGGTTTCTCTGATTGGAAGAATCCTGGGCCCCTTCATCAACCTATCATGGAGAAGCAGGAGTCACAAGGGGAGAGGTCCAACCATAGTGGGAAAGTACATAAGCTCGTGCAGAAGAGCAATGTTGCCGGTTACCAAGTATGAACCAGACAAGAGCTACTGTTGCTCTGCGGAAAGAATTAGAGCAACACTTGTCTGGACCTCTTGAGAAAGTTTCTCTGAAAATTCAAGTGAGCAAGAGACATTCAGCTGAGGGAAGTTCTTCATTGTATAAGTCTCCTGGTCTGGAAAACAATATCAAAACACTCCCATTTAAATCTGGAGGTAAACATACCTATCATTTCCTTCCGTGCCTGTCACTTACATCAGTATTATTTCAGAAGGATTGGCTGGTGCCCATGACAGTGTTTCAGCTACCACAAAGCAGATAAGTTTCAGAACATTATTGTTTATGGCATTTTAGAGTCTGTCAATGCTTGAGTATCATAAAAGATAAAGGTTAGTCCTGAGGTACAACTCCTAGAAGACAAACGCGGAGCCTGATGGCGAGCTCTTGACAGCACTGGCATTTCACAGCAGAGCTGCCATGACTGAGATCAACATTAATTAATAACGCCTTGGCATACAGCAGGGAGTTATTTGGCAGCCTAGAAAAGCCCTGTCAAGACAGGCGAGGGTCTGAGCCTCAGGGCTGAAGATTTGCACGCCGAGGAATCCGGGAGGACCATAGTCAAGTGAGGTCTTGGAATAATGGGGATGACAATACTTTTGACAGATTCCTAAGGACAAAGTGTGAGTAAGATTTAGGGGGCATGTGGATACGTCGTGTAGGGGACATCACCACAACTTTGCAGTTTATACATCTGAGTACTTGATTATTCATGGCTTGTTTTTGTATAATGATGTATATTTACAGGAGACATTTATGTATTGAATGTCATTACTTCCTCCAGCGTGGACTAGGCTGAAAGTTTAAAAAAAAAAACTGTTTTTACCATCAGAGGTAGTTCACAGAGTCGGGAGATACATATAGAAGACGTTTCCACTCCTCAAACAAGGTGACTTTCGGTGATTAATTGGATGTTTAAGATTTTAATTCTCGGACACTTACCCTCTGGAAATGTGTCCAAAATAGTTTCACTAAAGCTCAGACGCAAAAGCAACAGAATAGACATTGGGATGTTGGGCAGGATCAGTCCCTGGGCTTCCTCTGTGTAAGTCTAACAGACTAGAAAGGGTTTTCCTTGTGAGCAACTCTTCTCCTTCTGAACTGTTCTGTTCACCCCTTCCCTGTGTCAATATTTATGGACTCCCTTCCCTTACAACTGTTTATCCCACGCTGCTCTGTGATTACTCTTTTCTAGGAACCCAGAAGCTCCCCAGAGCTGAGACCTGCGGCCTCACTAGCCAGGATGTCCTCAGAGCAGGGACCGGTTCTCTGCCAACCAGCCTGGGAGGCTCCTGGGTAGACGTTTACTCCTCACCTCCTGTCTCTTTCCCAGGACCCTTGGGGAGGGGACTGCTCTTAGCTGCCTGTCCTCAGGTTGCCATCCAACCACGTGGTTGCAACAGGACCATGGGCAAATAGGCCTCCTTTCCTCAGTAAAAAAACTCAGACACGGCTAGAGCTGATTCACAGACCAGGGAGACCACGGGGAATTTCCGGGTGGTTGCTTGAGTCTGCTCCCTCTCTCCATGCTCTCGCGTGCTCGCCCGTCCCTGCCCTTCTACCTGTCTCATCCTTATTCTCAGTAACCTAGTCACGAAGCCTTGAGCGTGAAAGAAAATCTTCCACATCTGCCTTGTACATTTTGCACAAGCTAAAATAAAACCCCCAAAGTAAAATATACTGCAAAGGCCTGGCATTGTCCCGAGTCTTGGCAGTTGGTGGTGTCATTGCCCGTGAACTGGTGAAGTTGGGAGGTGGGAGTGGGGGTGATGGCTGGATGCCTATTAGGGGGTTTTGGAGCCCCTTCTCGGAGCTTCGTCATCTCCCCCCAAATTATTTGGATCCATTTTGGGGCAACTGCCTGGCCTGGAATTGTCCACCAAATGCTTTTTTTAAAAAATGAATTGGCTGCATTTAGCAGAGTAGAGTTAGTGTTTTTAATAGCCTGAAAAATGATATCCAGATGCTCACCATAAAGGAGGGGGCCCTTCCCTCTAATTTCGAGCCTGCCACAGTGATTCTGAGCCTGGTCCCTCCCATCTGGACAGTTGCCTTGTGCTCTCTGGGGGTCTACCTTGGGAGACCGCCCGGGAGCTCCAACTGGCCCCAAACCCAAGGAAGGAAGGCAAACCATCTGGAATGCATCGTCCAGATTGGCTCCACACTGCCCAGGCACCCTGACAGCTTTTTGGGACTGTTAGAGGCTTGGATTTAATCCATCAGGCTCTCCAGTCAGAGGCCTCCAGACCTCTCTTTGTCTCCTTCCAGAATTTAGATTCCACAGAGGCACAATTAGACCTGCTAGTCACTTCCAAGTTTGGCTTTCTCAAGAAAATGACCAAGGTGTGCTCTGAGAGACACTTTCCAGCAGCTCTTGGACTAGGAACAGATGAAGGGAAGGGAACGGTTTCAGCAAGAACCTTTTCCTTTCCTTCCTTTTTATTCCCACTGCCACATCCTGACCATCACTCCAGCCCTGATGATTGACACTTACTTGGAGGGGAGAAAGAAAATTTGTCCCATTCCAGGATGCTTCAGGGAGCCTTTAAAAATGGCAACCTGGCTTTTCATAGCATCTTATTACCATGCAAGGTCTGCTTGGGAGAAATAAAGGAATAAACTCCAGAGGGGAGGGAGTGGCTAGGAACTATCCTCAAATCAATTTGTAAAAAAAGGATCGAGGGTTTTAAAAAATTTTTCCTAAAACCATAAACCCTCATTAACTATCAATGCATTTATTGCAGTTTTTCCCCTAGGGTGATAAACATTTTGCTAGATTGCAAAAATTATTAAATTTACAAAGGCTAAACATATTTCCTATCATCTTGTCTGTAATTCTGATTTGTTTCTTCATAAAGAAGAAAAAGATAAATTTCACCCAAACCCTTGACCATGGGAACACAGATTCCAAGTTAATTGGATCCAAATTAAGAATCTCTAGTGTGTCTCATATCAGGCTAGTTCTCTCAAATGGTTACAGTGTCATGACAATGAATCCCAGAATAACCCAGCACAGTCATCTAAGAGTTGCCTTCAAAGCCTCCAGTATGTTTGGCAAACAGGGGGGAAGTTTCACGTCCCTGCCTGAATCCACCTGGCAGTTGTTTCCATGTCAAGGACTCCTCCCTGCTTTTTCCAGCCCCACTTTTAGCTTCTCCTCACCCCTCTGGTGTTGACCACCTGGAACTAGCAGATTCCAGCCTAGAACTGAGATACAATGCTGCTAGCTACACATGAGTCTCAGCTGGGATGAGTGGAACAGGCCACGTTTCTGTATATTATCCTGCTTTCTCACTCCTCCCATGACTGCCACAAAAGCTGTACAGGTATATCCAGATTTGGAACAGGGAGGAGGTCATACTGTCCCATAGCAGACAAATTAAAATTGAACAGCAAAAGCCGTCTGGCCATGCCAGTAGGGAATCTCTTTTTTTTAACAATGTTAGTTTCAGGTGTACAGCAAAGCGATTCAGTTCTACATATACAGACATGTATACGTACATATGTACAGACCTGTACATGTACATACGTACATACAAACATATATGTACATATATTTTTAGATTCTTTTCCATTATAGCTTATTACAAGAAATTGAATATATTTCCCTGTGCTATACGGTAGGTCCTTGTTGTTTATCTATTTTGTATCTGTCAATCCCGAACTCCTAATTTCACATAGGGGATCTTATTGGCTACTTTCCCCCTAGGTCCCAGCATCCTGCTGTATCATTCAAACTAATCCAATCTTCTCCAGGATCCTCCTCTCTTTTGTATTCTCTCCTTCACCTCCAGTATCTACCAATTCCTCATGCAGAATAATCTAGCCTTTGTCTCCTTTCAGACCATGCCTTTGAAGCGTCACTTCCAAATGAAAACAGACCTCTAAGGTGCCATTGTGGGTGGGTCAGTGTATCCCTTCCCCATGCTGGGGGAAACCCACTGGAAGCACTTGCCCTGTTTAGGACCTCTTTGTGCTGTATCTCACTGGGCAAACCAAGGAATGTGTCAAGGGTGAGATGGGGCTGGGGAACTGATCCAACAGAGAAGCTGGCATGTGACAGGTAGACAAGCATCCCAAGGCTGGATGAAAACCTCAGCTTTGACTTAAATCACATCAAGCCTGGAGTTTCCAATCTGGCAGGCAGAATGTAGCCCCAGGAAATTCAAGAGACAGTCAGTGCTCAGAAGACCTCTGGGTGGGCAAATACCATGTAGGAGGTTTATTCATGGGCTATAGGACTCAGCCACCCGGTTTTGGTACAGGCCAACACTCCAACCCAGGAAGGGGACCATCAGAAACACAGTCCCCCAACATTGGATGGTCATTCAGAGTGGAGCTCAAGCCTCAGAAGGAGACTTAGTTGCTAAGCATGATAAAGGACTGAAATGTTCGACACCAAGGTTCAAGCTCTAATGGATATGGAGGATGTAGGAAGAGCTATAACTCAGGGCCAATATGCATGAATAGTGGCCACTGCAAAGGCCTCAGATCTCCAGCTCATTTACCAGAGAGGACAGGAGGGGAGTGGGCACTGGGCTGTGGGAACAGGACCTGATTCTCAGTCCCACTGGATGGTGGAGTGCGTGGGCTGGGCTGGGCTATTTATGTACTGAGCCAGCAGGGCCAGTGACGTTGGGCTGGGGAAGGCAGCAGAAGGGGGAAACAACGTGAAGACTGGTAATCTTCAGCCATAAAGGATAACAGGTTTATTGTTAGAATAGCACCTCCCTGGCACTCTGGCCAGGCACCAGCCTGAAGCGGTGGGGCAAGCGCCAGATTAGGAGTCAGGAGTCTGTTCTCATCCGGCTTTAGCTAGCAACCGGTTGTGGGCCCTTAAACATGTACTTTTATTAATAGTTGGGCTTTGGCTTCCTCATCTGTGACCAGGAGGTTGGGCTAAATCAGTGATTCTCAAAGTGTGACCCTCAGTCTGGTAGCATCGGCGTCACCCGATCCTTATGAGAAATGCAAATTATCAGGACCCACCCAGAATTACTGTATCAGAAACCCTGGGGGTGGGATCTAGCAATCTGTGCTTTAACAAGCCTCCAGGTGATTGTGACACAAAGCAAAGTTTGAGACGCCCTGGGCTAAATAATTTCTAAGTTCCTGCATGCTCAAATGCTTTCAAATCTGGTAGGAGAGATTAAATCAATCTCTCTGTCTGTTTCTCTCTCTGTCTCACTCTGTCTCTCTCTGTCTCTCTCTCTCAGACACACACACACACCACAAACCACATATAACTTGGCCAGTAAAATATCAGTTTTTGGATCTTATAGTTAAAATCTCCGTGAGCAGGTCTTCACTACATGTCCCAGAAACCCAGCCTACATCCTTTTTCTCCTCAGTCTGTCTCCAAAATCAGAGCCTGCCTCTGAAATGGATACATTCGTGTTCTAGTCAGCAGGTAGCAAATTGTACAATAAATTCTTGTCTCCTTCACCTCCTGCCCAATTAGCCAGAGATAAGATAGGAAGATTAACTCTTTTCCACAGGCAGGGTCACAGCCTGGAGTTGTAATAGAAGCCAGTTTCCATCCTGGCTCTGCTGAGGCTGCTGCAGCAGATTGGCTAAGAGGCAGGTGGATCTGCCTGGTAGCAGGGATTTAATAGGCAAAGCGGTGCAGGGAGGAGAACCAGAAGGGAAGAATAGCTGTGCTAAGCCTGTTGCCTTCGAGTTAAAAAAAAAAATTATAGCTCTATTTATAACCCGTCTTGCTCTACAAAGGATCTGAGGTGCTACCTTCTTGTTGTAAAGCCCTTGATGCCAATACTTGGCATGTGATACCGCGGACTTCCTGGCCCAGAGCACAGGGCCAAGTCTTATTCACACAGCCTATGCGGAGGGTAATGGCTGCTCTGGTAGTCTGTTCTAAAATCCCCTCTCCCGCTCATCCCCTTCCTTCTGTCTGCCTCCACAGAGAGAGTGTGGTCGCCCGGATCCTGTTTCTCTTCTGTTTTTTTCTCAACTGCACCACCTGATACCTGGTTTTACATCTTCCCATCTGAGTCAAACAGACAAAATCCACTAGGAAACGTTCAAAAGCCTGGTTTAAGGAGTGGCTGTGGAAGGTCTATACATAGAATTTTTTTTACCTTTCTCCTCAGTGACCTATTCCTCGTGGGAACTTACCAACAGATCAGTCATCAGTTGGGTTGTACGGTGAGTTGATCTGGGCTGGGGTAGGTGGGATTTAAATAAATTAATACATGGTAGGTACCTGGAAGAGAGCCAGGCCCATAGTAAATGCTCAGTAAGTATTGCTAAACAACAAAAAAAACCAAACAAAAATACTAGTAAATGGACATGAATTTGTACCAGAAGCATCTATATCCTCTTTAGGAGAAGACAGGCTGGTGCTCTGGGCTTAGCTAGGTTTGTCTCCTTATGTTATTGATTGATTCCTGTGAGTCTGATCCCAACTCTGGCCTCTTTCCCCATTTTCACATTATCTCCTAAGCCTAGAATAGTACTTAACAATTAAGTCGCTCCTAGTTTTTCTGTCTTTTTTTTTTAGAATAAATAATTCCAATTTCTTAATAAACCTCCCCAAAGGAGGCTTATGATAGAGGGTCAGTACCTTTATGATGTCCCTGGGCAACTGGGTTAATAAAAATAAGCAGAGAGAGCCTCATAACACCTTTTGGCTGGGCTTCCCCATACCAGGTGGTCCTGTTCTGGCCCCCAGAGGCCTTGGCTTCTGGACTTTAGATATGCTCTGGTCTCTGTCACCACCTTTCATCACCTAATCTGCCTCAAGTGGCCCTCTTTGTTCTGCATGTAGATGTTTCTCCCTGCTCCTGCTTTTACCCATGACAAGTCCTTTTAGAAACTTGACAAAGCATTTAAAAATTTTTACAAGAAGAGCCAAGAGCAAACAATAGATAGGACATTTCGAAAAAAGAAAAGAGACTCACCCTACTAGAAATTGACTTATTATTAAGCTTATAGAAATCAGAATGGTGTTATTGGTACAGGGAAATATTAATAGACCAATGGAATAGAAGAGTCCAGAAACAAACCCACACACATGTAAGTATATGACTGAGAAGGCACTAAAGATAAGCAAGGGAGATGAGGGTCCATTCAATAAGTGGGACTGGAAAATTCATTTCTATTAATAGAAGGGAGAAAAGAAACTGGATCCCTACTATATACAAAAATCAATTTCTGATAGAATAAAAACTTAAATGAAAAATGCACTATTTTAAAAATCTTTTAAAAAAAACTCTGGAATGATTTTAGGAACTCAGGATAGGAAAGAGTATCTCAAATAAGTCACAAAAGGCATAAACCATTAAGGAAATGATTAAGACATTTTCCTACATTAAAATTTTAAACTTCTATTCATCAGAATCCATCTTAAAGGGAGCAAGAAGACAAGCCACAGCCTGGGGAAATATTTGCAGTATGTGTAACTGGTAACGGATTAGTGTCCAGAATATATGAAGGACACCAATGAATCAACAAGAAAGAGATACACCCCAATGGAAAAAGGGACAAAAGACATAAACAGACACTCACAGAAAAGGAAACACAAATGGCTAACGAACAAGTGAAAAGATGCTACAATGAGACACCCATTTCACAACCCACCAGACGGGAAAAATTTTGAAGTCTAACAGCAAATGCTAGAAAGAAATTTGGAGCAACCAGAACTCCTTATTAGTGTGAGTGAACACTGGCACAGGTACAGGAAAACAACCCGGCTTTTCCTGGTCAGGGGCAAGATAGGCACACCCTACCTCTCAGCAGTTCTACACCCAGGAATGAATCCTATGGACGCTCTCTCTATATTTATATCTATACCTATATGTATCTCCGTATCCGTATCTAAATCCAGAGGCATGTATAAGAATGTTTCATGCCACATGTTCAGAATAACCAACCCAAATATCCATCAAAACTAAATGAACATAAAAATTTTGATGTGTTCCATTCAATGCAATACTATACAGCAGTGAAAATGAACAACACACATCAATATGGATGAATCAGTATCTCACAAGCGATACTGAATGAGAATAGCAAGACTGAGAAAAATACACTGTGTTGTTTCATTTATGTAAAGATGGAAAACCAGCAAAGCTAAAAATACACTGTTTGGATACCCAGGTATGTATTTGTCAGTGCTCTGGCAAGAAAGAGAAGGGACAGACAAACTGGGTGGCTAGGAAAGCTTATTAATGGGACTCTTTATAAGAAAACATGAGTTGGGTTAGGGAATGCATTCTCAGTGAGGCAATATTACTCCTAAAGGGGTGAAAGTTCATTCTCCGGGGCAAAAAATTATTTTTCTTTTCTTGTATAAAGCACAGAGATATGTACAGTACATAAACAGATACATAGTATGTCTGTGGTATAAAAATTTCATGGTGGGGAAGATGATTAGAAAAAACATCTGAAAAGGCTACTTGTTGGTAGAGGTGATAATGAAAGAGAAAAAAAAAACCCAGTAAGAAACACTAGGTTTGGGTAACTAGCAAAGAAGGGTGTAGTGCCCTAGGGCTAGCAAAGCAGTCAGGAGTTCTCACCGTCCATAGACCTGGAGGAGCCAAGGGGAGGGCAGGGAAGGAGTAGTTGAACGGAGGGCTGCCTGCTTTTGGTAGGGGAATGCAACTGACTTACTCTGGGTTAGGGGTTACAGGGTTGCGGGGGTTGGGGGAGAAGTGGGTGAGAGCAGGGGAGGGAGGGCAGGGGAGCAAACACCTCTACCTCATTCTCCTCATCACTGATCTCCTGAAAGTGCTTCACTTTGGCCAAACCCATCAGGAAACCAGGGATCAAGGGAGGCTCCTAGTGCAGTCCACACAGGGCAGCCTCAGGAGGGGAGGGAGGGATAGAGAAGATTGGTCCCTGGATCTGGAGGGGCAGATGGAAATGACACAGCAAATCCATGTGGTAAAATGATAAGGGACAAGGGAATCTCTGGCACATATTTCAGGATCGTGGTTACCTCTGGGGCTGGGAAGGGAGGGGTATATGGAGCTTCAATAATATTGATAATATTCTATTACTTCAGTTGAGTGGTGGGTCCATCAGCACTTATTTTAGTTTTTTTCAACAATACATGTGTATTATTTACATTCATGTGCACATATAATCTATTTCATATGACATTTTTAGAAAGTTAACACGGTAGTAACTACGTAAGTGAGGTAAAATGAAAACAAGCAACCATTGGACCTGGAGACAGAAATGGAGGATTAAAATCTAGGTTTTACCACTAACTAGCTGTTTGAGATTTAGCAAATAAGTTAGTTTCTCTGATGAACCCTGTTAGAGGCTGAGGAACCATCATCTGCAGCCCCACCTATTCCCTCAGATGTTAGGATTAAATGAAATTATATGTAGTATGTGAAATCATGTGCTACACTAATTGGTGTATAATAAACCTTTTTTCCTCTTCCCATTCTACCTGTCCAGTTCTATTGTTTTCTCTTACTAGTTCCTGTGCTCCAGCCAACCCCATTGCCTCTCTGACCCCCAGCACTGGCCTTGCCTCCAGCAAGGTCCATGCCCTGTGTTCTTCCCCAGCCTGGTCCTTCCTCCTGTCAATCAGCCTGACTCAAGCCCCGCCCCTCCAGCCCTTCCTCACAGTCCTTACAAATTGTAGGCGTTAATAAAAAGAAGAATTAAGATATTATTGCAGATGCTCTCATCAAATGCAATTGCGACTCCTGCTGATCAGTTACTTGAAATCATTGGTTAGGGCAGATGAAACCATGAAACGCACTAGCCTTAACCATCTCGCTTTAACTTAAAACACAGATGTGGGTTCGTTTGCCAGTCTTTTGATGAGAAGTCTAGGCTTTTCATTTGAGCACGAGTCCCTCATCATCATTCTTGCATCATGCCAGTTCTCTAAGGTGGAACAAGAACCCAGTCACTTAAAAAGCTCAAGGTCACAGAGCTTGCAACAGACCTGGTACTGGAATGGCTTTGGATTCCTCAGCACAGTGCCGAGTGGAGGAGTGTCCTATAAATTTAGTTGAACTGCACAGAGCAGCTTGGATGGGTGCCTGAGGAGGGCTGTGACGGAAACAAAGAGGCTAAACTGTGAGATGCAGGCGAATGCCAATGACAACTCGACTTAAATGATGACACTGCCTCTGGTGGTCATCCCTGGGTCATGTACTGGGCACAGCTACACCCATGCTCACATGCAAAGCTTCAACCAGTGTCTGTCTCTCTTATAATCAGTTGCTGATTCTGGAATTTAATGCTTTTTTGGTGTGTGTGTTGGGGAGTGGGTTTGGGCAGCTGGGGAGGAGAGATGGACATGGATGGTGAGAAAGGCAGGCTTTGTCTTCCCTCCTGAACTCAGCTTCTCTGGCATTTCTTGGCCCTTCTCTGTCCAGTCTGTGTTCTGAGGTCAGGATCTAGCCCACAGCTTTTTAAAAATCTTGACTTGGCCTCGGAAAGCTGGCAAGCTCCAGTGGAATTAGAGTTCATAAATACAATTTCCTGGGGCTGTTGATGCTTCATATGAGAGGCTTAGCAAATCCTAAGGATACAGTCGGTAGGCACACATGCATATATATATGAACACACGTGTGTGTGTGTGACCCTTTCCCTCACCTAGGGCAGACGAGTACACATTACACAGGGGTCAGGGAGTGCCCTTCCAGTTCACGGCTCCTAGAATTTCAAGGTGCACGTGCTGCTGTAGATTTTATTGTTTCTCATAAATATTATCTTGTTTCCCTTACCTGGGCGGTGCTCTCCCAGGGTGCAGGGGAGGCCACGCAAGTCTGGCCTGTTTGCCTTGGCGGGGCCTGCCCTGTGATAAACCATGGCGGGCACTGGCCCTTCCCATGGTGCAGGTGGCCAGCTATGGGGGAGCCCCCGGGCTGTACAGGGAACAACGGCAGGCTGGAGGCACACTGGCTGCGGTGGCTGTGGCGGGGTGGCGAGGCAGAAACCCAGGTGGTGTAGAAACCCTTCAGCATTGTGTTCTTTTCACCCTGCTACCTACTCATAGGTCCTGATTTAGGGGAGTTATGTACAACTGCCATCCAGCCAGAAAGGAGGCGAATTCCTGATGCACTCCTGATGAGTACTAATCTTTATTTCCTGTTAGTGTGATGTAGATTCTTGAGAGATTTGGGCTGGGCAGGAGGAAGTCCTTCTTTGAGAACAAGGGTAATTCAAGACTGGTCAGAAGCTCTTAGATGGTAGATCCCTCTGGGATAGCCTCCTGGTTTTACAGATATTCAAACCATAGCCCAGAGAGGTTCACTGACTTGCCGCAGGTCACACAGCCCATTGGATGGCATGCTTCATAACGCCTTTTTTTAAGGACAGAATTACTCAGAAATATTTCATTAATTTTTACACTAAAAAAAGAGCAAATTAGCAACTGGCTTCTCTGTTTACTAGCTGTGGTACTCTGTGCCACAAAATACCTTCTGTTTCCTCCTCTGTAAAACAGAATAAATAACACCTCCCAAGATCAGTGTGAGGAAGAATAGGTAATGTGTGCGAGACGTCTATCTCAAGCACTCTATGGGCTCGATAAATGCTAGTTACCTGTTCCTTCTGTTAGTCTTCATTTTCTCCTCCCTGCCTTTCAAAAATCACAAAAAAAAACAAAAATAAAATAAGTTCCCACTTTATTTCACAGACAGGCTCACCTCAAACCCATATGGTAATGAAATATAAATAGAAATGTCCCAGCCAGCCCAGATGAGTCAACGGCATTGTGGAAGGGATGGTAGGAAGGACACTGGGCACAAGGCTGTAGCTGGGGTGGGCTATGGTTTTTGTTTGTTTGTTTGTTTTGATTTATTGAAAAGGCTTCCCTATGTAAGGTCAGAAGAGACTCTCTTCCCAGGTTAAAAAAAAAAAAAAAGAAATGTGCTAAAGTGGGAGGGGGAGGTGACAGGGATCCCGAGAGAAGAGCAACGATGCTCCCTTCCCCGTGAGTACTGAGAACACCATCCGCGGGAGTTGGAATAAGCAAGGAGGCCAGTGATGACTGAGCAGCTCACAGATGCCAGGAGGGCAACAGGCAGGGCACTCACCCCAGTCCCCAGGGCAGGAATAGGAGCATCAGAAAGGTGGGGGCTGCCTGGGGATGAGGTCCCGGGAGAGACACACCCCACCTCGACAGCCTTAAGAGCAAAGGAACAACATGCTCCACCTGGCTAGTCTTTGGCTGCATGGGCAGAGAGGGTCCTGCCAGCTTCGTAGACCAAGTCAGTAATTCTATAAACTGTTTCCTGTTCATTACACCTCTTCTGACAGCTCCTGGGCTAGAGATACTTGGCAATGGATAGCAGACTACTTGATTTGTGTAATAGGTATTTTCACATACAGCAAACTTAAAAAACAGAAACAAAAGTGTCATGAAAATTTTGACCTAGTCTTTTTGTAGCGGCAATGAGAAGTACAAAGGTGTCACTATCAGGCTGTCTCCTGTGGGATCTGAAGAACAAAACAGAACATCTGTGGGAAAGAGTGTGTTACTGTTACGCAAAATTGGTCTGGGGGACCACTTGGAGCAGAGATGCAGACCTGAATATGCCATGTGGGTGGACCACCCTGCAAGCCCATTTGAAGCCCAATTCCAGTCTCTTCTTGGAATCTTTCCTAGAGGAACGCTAGAGGCACGTGATGACTTTAGCTATGTCTCCCCAGGTGACATAAGTTTGTGGAAGATAATTCAATTGCCTTTGACCAACTGGGTTCCCAGGTGTTTCTTTCCTCCTACAAAAAAATCATTGGAAGGGAATCTCTTCATTGCTGTGGTCCCCTCTGCCATGTGGTGGCTCCTCTCTGCAACTTCCTACCCACAACCCAAGGCCACAGAAACCACGGTGGAAGTGCCAGGCCCCGAGGTTGCAACAGTCATCACCCAAATCCTCCACACAGACAAGGGGCCTCGAGGCCCTGGCCCTGGGCAGGGCATAGCAACCACACAAGGGGGAGAAAGGAAATTTGCCAATCCTGGATGCCCATGATTTAAGGAGGGCAGCATCCTGGGGAGAAACAGAAATGCAAACCGGGTCTTGTAAAATCTAGCCATCTATACGAAAGGGCTTAGGAAAGATGGAGAATCCCTTTGGAGACAAAGCTGTACAGCCAGAAAGAATTCTCTGAGACTGAGAGCATAGCTTCGGCCACTTTTTAAGAGAAGAAGAAAGGGACGGTGGCTTGGCTGGACAAGAAACGTCCATTCAATGCTCGCTGCTGTAGTCACTCACCCCGGAGAAGGGTTCTTGTTCTCTCCCTGCTTCTAATTACAATTCTTACCAGGTTTCCAAAATGAAGTTTAACACCCCCTCTAATGGAGAACTTGGGTGAGTTCCTAGGGCTTTGCCAGGAGCCTAGAGCTATTTGTGAGTCACGTTGCCACATCTCTCATCAGAGGTATTCTTCTCGCCTCACTCGTCGCTGGTCAGTCCCCTTTGCCTTCAAGTTCCCCCTGCTTGGGGCAGATGGACATATGTCTTCCCTGGAATCAGGGAGGCAAATCAAAAATAGAACAGGTAAAGAGGAGAGGGCTGAGTTCCATGAGCCAAAGATGAGAGTCTAAATGGATAAAGCCAGGGAGATAATGCCAAGACAACAGTGGTTTCACACCGGCAAGCAGGTCACAGTAGAAATTTGGAACCATGATCCTGCCCAGGCTTTCCACAGCAGGAGGCAAGAGAAGGCTGCGTGTCCAGGTCTCCTTGGCCATCCCAGCCCCTGGCCCTGGGAGTGGGCCCCTCCAGGTACCTCAGCTCTCCTCTCTTGGGCTTTTGAGGACTTCTTCCCAGAGGTGAGGACTTGTTTATTGCCCCTCTTAGTTCAGGAAAATGAGGCCTGGATTTTGGGGGCCAATTGTCAATCCTTAAAGTCCCCTCTGCCATTTCTCCCCAAAGAAATGGGAGAATTGTCTCTCGTGCAAATAAGATCCTTAGGCCTGGCCTCCTGTTCCTAAGTTCAGGGTATTTTGTGTACCTGCCCCATCCCAGACTTTATCTACTTTACTCATCTGGCCATTTTCTCAAACTACCAGTTATATTTTTGATAATTATAGCATATAATATGTGTACTGTCACTCCTCACTCCAGTTAAGTAGTAATGTACTTTGAGTATCGAGAACTTACTATGTTCTAGACTGTTGGCTAAGTACTTCACATAGATTGACTCATCTAATCCGCATAACAATTCAATGATGTAGGTATCATAATTTATGATTCTCCCTTTTCTAGGGGAACTAGGGGAGCAGAGATGTCAACAAACCTGCCCAAGGTTCTGGCTCCTTGTGTGAGTTGAACAAGTTATGACCACTCCATGCCTCAGTCTCCTCATTGGTAAAATGGGATGAATAATGGAACCTACCTGAGAAGATCACTATGAGAATTAAATGAACTGATAAGTATAAGGTGCTCAGAACAGTGCCTGGCCCATTTGTGTTTGTGCAATTACAAATGAACATCTAAGCGACAGAGCTGGATGTAACCCAGGCAGAGCACACATTCCTAACCACTGTTCATTTCCTTGTTGGTTGTGGCCTGTTCTGTTTCTTCTAAAAGCTTTGGTGGACATTTGATTTCCACTTTACACAGCTGGGGAAACTGAGCTACAGAGGTGATCGGTGCAGGGTGACACAAAAGTTTCTCTTCCTGAGAATCCCAAGGTGATGAGTCATGTATTCTTACGGACCAGGCACTGCCCTGAGCATTTTACACATAGTAACTCACATAGTTCACATCAGTCTTAAGAGGTAGGTACTGCTGTTCATCTCATTTTATAGATAAGGAAACTAAGGCACAGACTAGCCTGACTCTGCTGTCATATCTGTCCTCTACCTGTGCCCTCCCTCAGGCTTGAGGCCAACCAGTTCTGCTCTCAGGCCCTAAAGGAGGCACTCAGGGCCAGTAACCCAGGGACTCAGCATGAAGACATCTTCCTGACGGATTTGCACCACCCTTTGTCCCACCTTTTCTGCCTGGTCTATGACCAAGCCCTGCACTGGACCCCAGGTTTCAGTAACTACCCCAATCTAACTTTCATGGGTATATCATACCCTCTTGGTCTGGCCCATTTCTAGGTTAACCAACCAACAAGGTTTGCCCAGGAATGTCCCAGTTTTAAAGCTGAAAGTCCTGTGTTACAGGAAACCTCAGTCTTGGGCAAACCAGAACAGTTGGTCACCCTACACACCGCACAAACCTGCAGCTATTTTCTGACCCAGTGAAGTTCTGCTTCTTCCTGTAGATCTCCAGAGAGTAACCTCTCCTCTCCAAATAGTCCCGCAAACCATTTAAATTTAGCAGCAGCTGCATCCCATTTTAAGTCACAAGAGCATAAGGAACGTTAGTGGGGAGGCTTTCTTTCATGATGGAGGAGACCACTCGGGCTTACTTTTCTAAATCACACTGACTAGCCAAGCCAGCAGTTTCCTCTCTGCTCTTCACACATGACCCACCAAGCAAGTATTTTGTTTCCCCTTCACATTTCCATTCTTCCCAAACACTTCTCCTAGTGGTTCCTTTTAGTCGAAGGCTAAATAAAGAGTAGAAGGAAGAATCTGGATTTTGGCGGCAGAAAGACCAGGATGTGAATCCTGTCTCTGACATGTCATTTTACTTCTTTGTGCAAGTGACTTCACCTCTCTGAATAGTGCCTATAAAAGGATAATATGAAAAGATTAGTGATGATGTATGCAAAGTGGGTTTTGACAGATGATGAATGACTGATGAAAGAGGCCACACTCAAGGTTGGACCTCCCAGTGGACTGGCAGGATGCTGATTCTAAATGGAGTTGAGGTATCCCGAGAGATGCTGCTGGGGGACCAACACATGCCTGATATGGTCTCTCGGCCAACTTCTCACCTTCACTGTCACTTCCCTGGGGAAGCTTTACTACAAACTCACAGGATCCTGTCCTCTTTCTTCACACTGTTTTTCACAACTTGAATTCAGAATATCCTTGACAATAATTTACTTTCTGTCCTCCCCATCTGACCACAAACTCTCTTAAGGCAGGGGCCATGTCCATCTTGTTCACTGTTGTAGATTCAGCAGCCAAATCAATGCCTGACACAATGAATGCTGCTGAATGAGAAGAATGAGTGAGGAAAATGACCACCAAAAGTCCTAGGGGAAGACATAGTTCTGTAAGGAAGCTTAGGCAGCAGTGAGCCACTAGATGGAGCTAATACCCTGCACGTAACCACCAGCGGCTTTTCTCAAACCCTAGCATGGATGGCCAAGATTTGATTTCCAGGTTGAATTGGAAGCTATCCTGCTGAGATGATAACACCGTTTATGGAAAGCCACGGCAAGCAATTTATGATGCATGATCTATAGTCCTTACAATAACCACAGGAGAAAGAATTCTATTTTGCTGATGAAGAAGTAAATTCCCAGTAATGTTGGGTAACTTTTCTAAAGACACACAACCCACAGGTGACATAATGAGGCTCTGAACCCAGCATTGTCGGTCTCTAAACATATGTTCTTTCCAGTGCTTTTACTTTAGTAGTTTAATGCAACCAACGAACATGCTTCCTGCTGTGACAGTTCCCACCCCTGGCCCTCCCGTCCATCTGTGCCCACCCCCAGCCCCACCTCTTTTTTCCCCTCATAGTTGGTTGCTGTTTTATGACACACCCAACCAGAACTCTCCACACAGCCATTGGTTTCTAAAAAGCCAACTTAGAGGGAGGGGAAACCAGAGGCAGAATAGACTCAGTGTCTCTTAGGCCAGACGTTTAAGTCTTGAACTCATGTGACAATGAGCTGGCTGTAGCATTCTGAGGAAGAAGGAAATGATCTTCGATTTACTAGTCACCAGTAGTTCTTCATTCAGCATCTGTGCTGCACACACAGGGCCGAGCCAACAGATAGGCTTACAGTCTAGTAGGGGATAGAAGACACACATATACAGGACACATCACACTGTAACTGAGCAGGCTCCTATGGGGCCTTCCCAGGACAGACCCCTCCACCCATCTTCTGCTGGAGCTCCTCTCTGAAATACCTAGATAACAGTATCTGATGCACAGTTGTTTGACAGAGTCCAAAACCACCACCAAATGGAAGAAATTAACTACTTGATGACTGTGAGCTCCCACATCTATGGGCATCTAAGGATTGATAATATTAACCATGCTGTTACCTCACCATCAACCAGTCAGGGAATTGTGCACGAGCTGATCATGTACCCTGCGACCCCTCTCCCTCACCTGGTCTTTAAAAATGCTTTGCTGAAACCCTTAGGGGAATTTGGGGGTTTAGATCACAAGCCACCTATCTGCCTTCTATTGGCGCCTTTACAATAAATGCTGCATTTTCCTTCACCACAACCTGGTGTCAGTGACTGGCTTTACCACACGTGGGCGAGTGGGCCATGTTTGTTTTGGTAACTCAGCACTGCAGTACCTCGTGGATGGTGTATATAAGAGCCCTAGGATTCAGAGGCCAGAAAGATTCCTGTAACTGGGGTGGTCACAGATCTGAAAGTCAGGGTTGATCTTCATGGAAAATGCATTTAAGGAGATGGGCAACAAGTAAACTCGTCCCTTTCTTCTAAAGGTGTGGACCAAGGACCAGCTGGTTTGATACTACCTTAAGCTTGTTAGAAGTGCAGAATCTCAGGTCTCATCTCAGACCTCCTGAACCAGAATCTGCATTTTAACAAGATCTCCAGATCATTCTCACGTTAAAGACTTTTGGGCACTATCTGTATTGACGTGTCCCTTTAAAATAAAGTAATACTCTAACTAAAACCCTTTTAATTTCACTGTTGAGTTTTAACTTTGGATTTTGATTTGCTTCTAGAAGAATGGTACTAAGTACTCCAAACTTCTGCCATTTCTCTCTACAAGAACTTGATGAAAATTCTTAACACCTAAATTTTCCGTGGACTGGTAATCCATTAACTGGAACAAAAGCTCTTATCCAAAGCACCTTTGCATGTATTTATGCAACGGAGATTGTTGTTCAGGAAACGTGGCCTTGAAAAATCCCAAAGGATGTCTTTTGAATCAGTAAAGGGAGTTTCCTTATGTTCAAGATAATTTGTGTACATTCTAATTTTTTGCTAACCTACGTGTGGTGTATGATAGAACCATAACACTGAATCAGGTCTCCTTAGGTCACTCTCTACCTCCCAACACTGTCCTTCTGTCCATCATTCTGGCTAAAGGAAAATTGTTGGAAGGTGAAATCTGTGATAACTCTGATGGAGAAAGTTATATACTTAGACACCAGCTATATGCTAGACACCAGCATACTGATAAGATTTGATTTGATATCTCAGTAAGAAGTGATGGTGGCCCTATGTCTAATTGTGGTCCCATTTCTCTTATCCATTCACAGAAGTTGGGTGAGTCCATTCAGAAAGGCAGCATGGCATAAAGAAACGGAGCACTAGAAAATTAACGGAGGAAACATGGGTTCAGGTCTGACACATGTTAGCTGTGTAGAGTCACTTCTCTGAGTATCAGCTCCCTATCTATGGACCTGGGATGTGAACTAGATAATTGCTAAGGTCCCTTCCAGGAGGGCCTAGTTAACTAGGAGTTAGAGCATGGTAGCTATTCATTAAACCTGGATTATACACTCCCAAACAGAAATGGCCCACATTGTCCTTAATTACAGATATAAAAGTTGAGAAGGTTGGTTACCATAGCAATTCACCTTCATGGAGTCATTTGTAAATTTGATTCTGTGAAGTGACACTATTATGTACTGGCACCCGCACAACTCCCTAATGTTTCCTTTGCTTCCATTCTTGCCCCAGGCTATGGTGCCAAGAGTTGTCCTTATCTGGAGAAGCAATCAGTGTTCTCAAGCTGCCTTTCGGTCTGCTGGAACAGAAGGTGCTGACAGGGGTGGGAGTGAAGGCAGGCTTCCTTTCAGTTTACTAATTCTGTAGCCGCCCTTCACAAACTCCAGCAAATATTTTGCGATGTTGCAAGGTGTTGCGAGAAGTGAAAAGCAAGCTGTGATTCAGCTGGTATGAAGACTTTGCAAACAAAAAAGAGTGATCTGTTTTGCAACAAACTATTATTTCTGCCAGAGTCGACAGACTGGAATACTAAAAGAGATATTTCAGCGAGAAATTGCTATCATACATAGTACGTTTTTCAAATAAGGTAAATTTCAAATTAGTTGGCCTGGAAGGTCCCAATTTGTGGACCTCAGATCCCTGGGAGCAATGGAGTTACCTCCAGTGCTCTGCAAACCCACGTGCATGTTCTGTCTGTAGACTGAATGAAAATGTGCTCATCCATATGGACTACCTCTCAAATATGCATAAATGCTTTTACAATGAATGAAATTATCTTACAATGTTCCTGAATATATCTTAGCTTTTTGTTATTATTTTCTTAACACACTGATACTAAAAGTAGAGTTAATATCATGCTTAAATTTAAGCAAAAAAAAATTTTTTTTTCAATACTGAAATTCAGTCTTCACACTCATCAGATCATCTGACTCCATTAGTGGGTCAGAGAATATGGACACCTTACTACTAAAAGAGAACTTTCCCCCAGTTCATGGCATATGTTGGACCTATACTCATCACTGGGTTTCTAGAACCTTAAAACCTGTGAAGAAGACATTTTAGTGGGTAGTTGAGCCCTGCTCCTCTATGAAAAATGTCATCCCTGAAAATAAGATAGGAGCAGTGGGTATGTGTCTTAGTCTAAAAATTTACAGAAGAAATATACCCTAATTTTTATTTCAAGCTTCCATTTCTTTTCATTGTCAGTAACTTAAAATCAGTGGATTTGTAGGTTTCAACCTCCCCTTCCCCCCTCCAATAGTGTCTGGGAGGAGTATATGATGTGCAAGGTATGCAGTGGTGGAAGGGGAGTGGAGGGAGTGAGGAATCTGGTCCTCAAGGTCATTCCACCAAATATGCTGGTATTTACTGAGACATCCTTTACCCTTTTTGCATGACCCCTTCATGTTCAGGAGCACCCTCCATTTCCCTCGCATCCTCTTGGGCACAAGGCAACATGGAGACATACTTCATGTCTCATCAGGGCATTGAAAATTCTGCAAGCCTGACTAAGACCCCTTCAGCAGGATACACCACGCACCCATTTCTTCTCTAAGGTCCTGCAACCTTTCTGGGGCTGTACTGAGGATGCAAGGAACACATTTTCTCTATTCCTAGACCCCATACAAACTTCTAGGATTGTGCCACCTTCCCAGGGTGAGCATGGAGAGTAGCACATGGGACCTAGCAATATCTCTGCCCTTGGTATTTTCCTGTGAATTCAGCCCCCCAGGGATAGGGAGCTCTTTTCTACTCTTACTATCTTCCCTCCATATATTTTGTCTATGCTGCTAGTTTTCTTCTTCTTTCTCCTAACGGCAGCTTCTGAAACCAAAAGCCAAGAAGACATTCATTTCTCTGCCTCTTGCACTCACATCCCTCCTCTGTGATAAGAAGCACTAACCAGGCTAACTGTGAGTGAGGGGAAGAAAAAGGAGGGTAAATACAGGGAAAGGGATTGGCTGATAATATTTTGCCACATATACAAATTAATACAGATTTCATGGCTCCAGGGCCTGCAAGAGAGGAAGCCAGCCCCACATGAAATCAGACACTGAGCAAAAAGTGAACTTTTGTAGAATAATTAAAATAAGACCCCCAGCAGTGGTGCAGGCTTTTACAGGCTCTTCCTGTTTTCTGTAGTGTTGGCATCTGGAGCTAAATGACTTTGAGACACAATGCTCAACAAAGGGGTCTTTCCTAGGGGTTGGGTGAAGGATGAAATGTCCCTTTCTGGTACATGGAGGCTCTTCGGCCAGTCAGACTGTGTGTTGGGAGAGGAAATGGGGATGGGAAGAAAGGGGAGGCCACCATGCACTGCCAGGGTACCACCTAGAGGTTCTCATTCGCAGGTTCTCTTTGGAACTTCCCTGCCCCTGAGGCTGTTGGAAAGACAACTGCCTCTAACCCTGATGTTCCTGCCCTAGGCAGATCTGAAGTTTCTTTGGGTCATTTTCATTCATTCATTGATAACCACTGAATTCCTATGCTGGGCCCTGTACTGGGGAACAAGCACCATTATTTTGGTCTTGGCGAATTTATTTAAGAGCCTTGTTGAACAGAAAAGACATGGTCTCTGGATTTCAAGATCTTATAATTTAGTTGGGGAGAGGGTGGAGCCATGGAAAGACAGGTGAAGGAGTGATGCTAATATTATGATGGGGAAGATCCAGGTGGCAGTGGAACACTGAGGCAGGACACCTAGCCAAGCCTTGAGGTGTCAGAGGAGGCTTCCTGGGTAGGACAAGATGAACAGGTGGAACTTGAGAGAAGAAGCCCCAGGGCTCTGGGGCCAGGGCAAACTCCGACCAGGCCAGGCCACAGGCATGGGAGAGGGCTCAGGGATCAGCTGATCTGGCTCTGAAGCAGCCCACATTTCTGGTAGCCATATGTATCAAACTTGGTGATGTTTTTCTCATTTAAAAGAGCTAACTGCTGCATGCCTGAGCAAGAATGTTCCATTTCCTTGTTTCTCAGCCTAGGGGAGGAACAGGTTGGGGGTTGGGGTAGGCTGGGTGGAGTGGGTTGAGTCTTTCACAGTGGAAAAGCCACGAACTCTCTCCGCCTTGACTCCTGGGAAGAGAATGGTAGTGGACTTAAAAAGATCCTTATATTTCATGTGAAGAATTTGCTGGTAAAACCATGCAGGAGGCACCAGAGTGCTAAATTAGAGCTTTTGTAAGCAATGTCTTTTTAATCATTAACCTCTTGGACAAAGCTCATTTGTTCCAAATGGGCTGCCTTAGCTGAGTATGCTCACCTGAGTACAGGGTGAGCTCCTTGAAAATACAGGTTTGTTGCAAATGATCCACAAAGAAACCAAATTAACATTTATTTTATAAAAGAAGGACAGTGTAAGACGGTAGGAGGGTCTATGGCCCACTAAATCATGAAAGAGTAAGATTATGTCTCTCCATCAGTGAAGAAAATGAACATCCTGTTTGGGGAACCTCAACCACATCACCTAAATGCCAACTCCATGTTGTGGACACAAATCAAAGGACTGCCTTTGGAGAGAGATCCCAACACTCCAGATCACACAGGAAATAATTACATACTATTACCCTTGAGTGAATTTAGCAAGAAAATAAAATCCTTGGCTAACTAATCAGAACAGAATAGAGATATTTGTGTTAAACTGTAAACAATCATCTAGATCAAATTACTTAATAGTTTAATCCATGAATGTCAAATAACATGAGTTTTAACTTAGGCCAATAAGACAATCCTGAGAGATGTCTGAGTGACCTCTGGCCCTAAATGTGGTCCACAAAATGACTGAGGAAGTGAGAAACCATAAAAGTAGCCTAGGCAAACACTGTACTACTACTGTGTAGCCACTGATCCTTTATATCTACCCAAGGTTTTTCCAAAAATGCTGATCACTTTTAGAGCTATCTAGAACAGGGGTCAGCAAACTTTTTTTAAAGGGTCAGGCAGTAAATATTTTAGGCTTGCAACTCTGCCATTGCTTATGAAAGCAACCATAGACAATTTATAAATGAGTGACCACAAACGTATGCCAGTAATACTTTATACACAAAAATAGGCAACTGGCCTGTGGATCTTAGTTTGCTCATCCTTGATCTTGAACAACTGCATAGATGTAGAAAAATAATAAGCTCATGTGGAAAAATCATGAGTTCCTTGGAGCTCCACAGCAGATCAGTTTCTGTGGGGCTGTGGTGAGGGTGTACTGGTCCACTGGTCAGCAAAACGTGCCCTTTATCTATTAACATTACATAAAGAAGCCTGGATGAGGGGTGTCTGGTGCTGTCAGAGAGGCCAGATGGCAGCAGGCCTGGTGCTGGATTCACAGAGAGTTGTTAGTTTGAGATACAGACTACTTACATGGAAGGAATAAACACACTACGCCAATCCTACAGTCTTTTCACACTTTCATCACTCATAGTGGCTTTGTGAGGTAGCATGGGGATTCTGTAGCTGACACCAACTTCAAAGGGTGAGACTGTACACCAAAAAGTCCCAGTTTCTTTTCTAATACTGATTCATCAAAACAGCTCTTTCATTCGGGCAGGTCATTATGTCTGTCATATTCATGGCTGCAGTGGAATGGACATTACCATGTAAGCACTCCCTCCCCAACCCATCCTCTGCCACAGCTGGCCGCTCAGGTGTGTGTAATGTGTGCCCTGACTTGAAAGGTGGAGCTGGGCCCTAATTCTCTTTCAGTAATTTGAACTGAAAGACTAGAGGGAAGAAGCAGTCGGTGGCAGATGTAGCCAGAGATGTCAAGTGGCCTCAGGGATTGGAATAGTGCTCTGTGGGCCTTGTACAAGATGTGCTCACTGAAAAAGCGGAAGTAAAACAGAAAACATTTCTGCTTCTCTCCAGTTCCCGAAGGCTGGTTGTTCTTCAGGAATCTTTACATTCCAATGAGACCACTCTGTGGGTTTATAACAGCCTCCCTTTCCCTTTTCTTGAGTTGTCTTGATTGGGCCTTTTCTCAGTAACTAAAGCATGTGGGCTCTACCAGGCATATTTCTTGCCACAACCACCATTTTGGTTAATGCGTTTTAGATCTGAAGTCCATGAATATGATTCTATACATTAACTTCTATACCTGCTGGAGGTAACAAATGCAATCCAATTTTCCTTTTCAATGACTTTTAAATCTATCCTTTCCATTCCCATCCCTCCCACTGGCCTAGTTTATCACGTCTATCTGGATTTCAGCCACAGTCTCCTGGAAAGCTCCGCTGCCTCTACTCATTCCCTATACTTGTCCATCTGTTGTCGGAACTGTTAGATTAGTATTTATAAAACCTACTTTCACCACATCACTTCTCAGAGGAAAAGTCCATCATGCTTCCTTACTGCCTCCTAGATCCATTATAATCTCTTCAAATGAGTATTTTAGGCTTCATAACCTGGTCCCACTTTATCTATTTATTGTATTCATATTTCCCATAACCCTTCAACATGAACTTTAATTTCAACCAGTTAATCTTCCATATCCTTTGCTAACATCTTACTCTTCATTCCCACTTCCATGTCCTTGCTTATTTGTGTCCCCACTTCTCCTATTAATCAGAATAGCTCCTCCCTGAGTCAATATCTATTATAATATTATCTATAAGTATAGAAATCTAATATTATCTATAAGAAAGAGAAAGGGTAGGAAGGAAATAAAGGCTGTATCTGTCTCCCTCCACCTGACGGCCCACATTCCAAAGGGTCAATGTCTGGTGACAATTAGAAACAGGACAACTATCAAAAGTATATGAAAGTGAAGCTTCTGGATAAACACATATCTAATTTTTATCCTTCTCAACCTCCCCACATAGAAATGCAATAAAGGTATTTATGGGGGTGGCATAAACCTTAAGGGTAAAGAGAGTGAAAGAGGATACCAAAGGAAGGAAATTTTGGAGGGTAGAAAGCAGACAGACAAACGGTAATGGACTCAGCAAACGTGAAAGACCAAATTGTAAACTGACATTAAAAATAAAACGAAATTCAATATGCACTCCAGAATCCTCAAAAGACTCAATGATTACGGCGCCTCTAGAAGTAGGTGAAATAGGGTGTTGAATTAAGGAAGACTGGTTAAATGAAGGCTGTTTGAGATCAGGTAGATACCTGGATTTCTCCCCTCCCCGCACTCCACATCACTGGTTGACTGCCCTTCCCCCATTCTGGCCAAAGCCTACAAGTTTAGGTTCAAGAAATGAGAAAACAGATGGTTTCCAGATGGAGGAACACCAGGCACGGCAGAAGGTGGGTGTGAAGTACTTAAAATAGGAAAAATAAGAGAATGCATGTATATTGAATACTAAGGCTTCCTGCTTTCTTCCTCTGCTTTATCCTTCATACAAGAGAAATTGGAGGACTATTCCCTAGAGAATATGACCATCTAAAAAGAAATACCTAAAGATACTGACTTCAAATGTCCCTTCACAAACAGCCCAGATAAATCATCCTACATCAGTGATTCTCAACTTAAGGCATATGGACATTTAGGTTGTTTCCATGTCTTAGCTAGTGTAAACAGTGCTGCTATGAACATTGGGGTGCACGTATCTTTTCAAATTAGAGATTCCTCCAGATATATGCCCAGGAGTGGGATTGCAACCTAAATGTGCATTGACAGATGACTGGATAAAGAAGATGTGGTATATATACACAGTGGAATACTACTTAGCCATAAAAAGAATGAAATTATGCCATTTGTAGCAACATGGATGGACCTAGAGATTATCACAGTAAGTAAAGTAAGTCAGACAGAGAAAGACAAATATAAAATGATATCACTTATATGTGAAATCTAAAAAAAATGACACAAGTGAACTTATTTACAAAACAGAAACAGACTGACAGAAAAAGAAAACAAACGTATGGTTACCAAAGGGGTAAGGTGGGGGGGAAGGATAAATTAGGAGTTTGGGAAGCAGATACAAACTGCTATATATAAAATAGATAAATAACAAGGTCCTACTACATAGCACACAGAACTATATTCACTATCTTGTAACAACCTATAATGAAAAGGAATATGAAAAAGAATATATATATATAAATGCAAAACTGAATCATTATGCTATATACCAGAAACTAACACAACATTATAAATCAACTATACCTTAATAAAAAAAAAAGAAGAAAAACTAAAACAAACAAAAAAGAGGCTCATGGGAATGTCTGGAGACATTTTTGATTGTCACAAACCTTGGTGGAGTGGGGGGTTCTGACATCTAGCGGGTAGAGGCTAGAAATACTCTTAAATATCCTACAATGCACAAGAAAAGCCTCCCACAACAAAGGATTATCCAATCCAAAATGTCAGTAGTATCACCATTGGAAAACTCTGTCTTAAATGAAACTCATGGTCAATTTGTCCACCGACACAAGCAGCATTTCTAATAGTCTCCCCACATGATTAAGAATAAGTGGGGGAAAAAAAAAAGAAAGAAAGAAAAATGACCAGACATTTGAGGAAAACTAACAAGGTAGACAGAGACCTAAACAGACAGATAAAAGCAACTTGGACGAAACAGAGACTGTGGGAAGAGCAAAACTATAAAACTATACTTGACTTCCACTTACTACCATGATGGACTACCAGGAACCAGATTTACCTTACTGCTCTAAACAACTAGGGAACTGAACAAAATCTAGAAAATTGTTTTCTAATATTAAACAGGACTGCCTTTCACATCTAAGTTCTGGATCTGACTTTTGTGCACAGAAATCCAGTTTAAATTTACTGAAGAATTTCCCCACGGACTTACAATGCCACTTTTATCATGTATCTCCTTTCCACATATGTATTCATCTACTCCTGGTCTCTGTTTCTGTCTTTGTGCTGGAACAATACTGTCTTAATACCTCAGTTTTATAATAAACTTTGATACTTGGTACATCAAATCCCTCCAACTTGTTATTCAAATGTCTTTTGGCCACTTGCTCTTCCATATAAATTTTATGATCTGCTTGTTCAGTTCTATCCTGTTCAACAAATTTTACAACTTTCCCCAAAGGGACTTGGACATCTTCTTTTATGTTTATTCTTACATTCTTGGTTTCCCTTATATAAGATATATATTTAAATTACATTTTCTGTTTTTGCTGATATGCTTAAGTGCATTCTAGTTTTGTGTACTGATCACCTTTGCAGTAAATTCTATAAACTGTTTATTCATCCTAATAATTTGCTGTGGATTCTTTTGGAATCTATGAAATACTGGAATACTGCAAATAATGACACTTTTGTTCCTTCTTTCTGATCTCTATACTTTTTTTCTTGTTTGTCTTGTTCTTGACCATCCTTTCTTATATTTCATTATCTTAATTTTCAAGCTTATTCTTTCTTCCTGAAGTATGTCTTCTGGAATGTCCTCCAAGTGAGGATTGGTGGGTTGTAAACTCACTTACTTGCCTAAAAATGTCTATTTCTTTTTTTTCTCATTCAATAATTTTTTAATTGAAGTATAGTTAGTTTACAATGTTGTGTCAATTTCTGTTGTACAGCATGTTTCAGTCATACATATACATATATATTCGTTTTCATATCCTTTTTCATTATAGGATTATACTACATTCATTATACTACAAGATATTGAATATGGTTGCCTGTGCTGTACAGTATAAACTTACTGTTTATCTATTTTATATATAGTAGTTTGTATCTGTAAATCTCGAACTTCCCCAAAATGTCCATTTCATTCTTGTTCTTAAAAAACTATTTATTATGAAAAAAAATTAAATATATCTGTTCTGAAACTTTGGATGTATGTTAGATCTTTTTCCTCTACCTTTCATGTCTCCATTTCTTTTTCATATTTTCTATCTCTGGATCTTTGTGCTAAAGTCTCTGGAGAGATTTTAACTTTCTCCCCTGGTCCAGATAACATACCTCCAACTGCCTTTTTGTGTATATGTGGGTTATTAGAGTAAATCCACTGAAACTGTTGCAGAGCTCCATGCTTTATGTATGTCTTTGATCTAAACTTCACACCTCACTCAAGTCCAGGGCTTTGTCTTCCATGCACATGACACCCTTTAAAACGTACGCTTTAGATACTGACAGATTGGAAGGTATAAAGCAAGCACTGGCTTTGGTGCTAGTTTACCCTTCAAACCTATACTTTTCCTCCCTTTCTGGCCTCTGAGGATCATCATTACTTTCTTGACACTTAAATCAAATCTATATTTTAAAATCACATACATACATATAAATTTTATATACTTAATATGTATATGAACTTGTGTAAATGAATACTTTCCAGGATTTTTACTGTATAGTTAAGTTTATCTTGTTGACAATGCTGTTGGAAACTTAAGTCCATTTATTTGATCTTTAAGTTGCTAAAACTGCAAATCTTTTAGCATGATGGAAAACTGAAAACCAAGAAAGAACACCATTGCCCTCTGGTGGAGAAACCTACTATTACCACATCTAAATGAAACCCACTATGACTCACTTTCTCATTTCCCCATTTAGTCAACAAGTCAAAAGTTTTATCAGGTCTTTCAAATCCGTCGCTTCATTTCCATTCTCCTAGAATAACCTTAGTCTACTTCTTCTTCTTCTTTTTCTTTTTTGCTAGAATTGTTGCTTTTGAATCAATCTCTTTATAGTCTCTATTCTTTTAATATATTTTGTGTCTATTGTCATCCCTTACTTTTACAATTTTACATTAATTTGATGGGTTATCAAGTTCCTGTTATAAGCAAAAATCTTGGAACCAATAACAGTCGTCTGATTAGGGATGAGAACAAAGTATAGATCCAATAAATGTTAGCCGAACTGAAACAGTTTTAAAAGGAACTGGGGATTGAACCCAGGACATTATGCATGCTAAGCACACACTCTACCACTTGAGCTATACCTTTCCCCCAAAACAGATTTTAGTACCACTTACTAAACAAGTATTTTAGTACCATTGCCAAACTTATCTTGGAGGCAGCATAAGCACAGAAGTTCCCAAGCTTTGTGTGTGTGTGTGTGTGTGTGTGTGTGTGTGTGATAACAGACTAATGAAAGATATTCATATGTATAATTCTTCTGTTGGCTTAGTTTTTTTTAACTTAAAATTATTTTGAATTACAAAACACATGAACACTATTAAAAATTCAGAGTTCTGTAAATGATGATGTTGGGGGCCAGGATTCTCATTGTGGAAAAAACACACAAATACAAATACGGAACAAGGAAGGGTAAAGAACTTTGGGGTTACACTGAAATTGGAGATATTAGTAAAACTTGTGATTTCTTCTTTTTTTTTATTGAATATAGTCAATTTACAATGTTACTTTCTTGTGTACATCATAGTGATTCAGTTATACATTTTTTGTATTCTTATTATTACAAGGTATTGAATATAGTTCTATATGCTATAAAATATCTATTATATATATAGTACTTAGTATCTGCAAATCCCTCCCAATTTATCCCTCCCCACCCCCTCCCCTACCCCCACCCCAGTAACCATAGGTACGTTTTCTATATCTGTGAGTCTGTCCCTGTTTTGTAAATAAGTTCATTTGTGTACTTTTTTGCTAGAGTCCACATATAAGTGATATGATATGGTATTTTTCTTTCTCTTTCTGGCTTACTTCACTTAGTATGATGATCTCTACGTCCATTCACATTGCTGCAAATGCCATTATTTTATTATTTTTTTTATGGCTGAGTAGTATCCATTGTATGTATATAAACAACATCTTTATCCAGTCATCTGTTGATAGACATTCAGGTTGCTTCCATGTCTTGGCTATTGTAAATAGTGCTATCAACATTGGGGTGCATGTATCTTTTCGAACTAGAGTTTTCTCCAGATATATGCCCAGGACTGGAATTGTTGGATCATGTAGTAACTTTATTTGCAGTTTTTAAAGGGATCTCCATACTGTTTTCTATAGCAGCCACACCAGATTACATTCCCACCAACAGTGTAGGAGAATTCCCTTTTCTCCACACCCTCTCCAGCGTTTATTGTGGACTTTTTAATGATGGCCGTTCTGACTGGTGTGAGCTGGTACCTCATTGTAGTTTTGATTTGCTTTTCTCTGATAATTAGCAATACCGAGCATCTTTAATATGCCTATTGGACATCGGTATGTCTTCACTGGAGAAATGTCTGTTTAGGTCTTCTGCCCATTTTTTGGATTGGGTTTTTTGTTGTTGTCGTTGTTGTTGTTACTGAGTTGTATGAACTGTTTGTATGTTCTGGAAATTAAGCCCTTGTCAGTCGCATTGTTTGCAAATATTTTCTTCCAGTCAGTAACTTGTCTTCTTGTTTCGCTTATGGTTCCCTTTGCTGTGCAAAAGCTTGTAAGTTTAATTCCGTCCCATTTGTTTATTTTTGTTTTTACTTCTATTGCCGTGCTAGACTGACCTAGAACATTGCTGAGATTTATGTCAGAGAAATGTTCTGCCTGTGTTCTCTTCTAGGAGGTTTATGGTGTCTTATCTTGTGCTTAAGTCTTTAAGCCATGTTGAGTTTATTTTTGTGTATGGTGTAAGGGAGTGTTCTAATGTCATTGATTTACATGCAGCTGTCCAGCTTTCCCAACACCACTTATCAAAGACAATGTCTTTTCTCCATGGTATGCTCTTGCTTTCTTTATCAAAGATTAATTGACTGTAGGTGTGTGGGCTTATTTCTGGGCTCTCTATTCTGTTTCATTGATCCATGTTTGTTTTTGTGTCAATACCATGCTGTTTTGATTGTAGCAACTTCATAGTATTGTCTGAAGTCTGGGAGGGTTGTGCCGCCAGCTTTGTTTTTTCTTCAGTATTGCTCTGGCAATTCTGGATCTTTTGTGATTCCATATAAATTTTAGGAATTCTAGTTTTGTGAAAAACGTCATGGGTAATTTGGTAGGGATTGCATTAAATCTGTAGATTGCTGTGGGTAGTATGGCCATTTTAATATTAATTCTTTCAATCCAAGAGCATGGGATATCTTTCCATTTCTTTAAATCATCTTTTCTTTCCTTAATCAATGCTTTATTGTTCTCTACATATAAGACTTTCACCTCCTTGATCAGGTTTATTCCTAAGTATTTTATTTTATTTTTTGATGTGATTTTAAAAAGGATTTTGTTTTTCACTTTCTTTTCTGATATTTCATTGTTAGTGTAAAGAAATGCAACAGATTTCTGTACGTTAATCTTGTATCCTGCTAGCTTGCTGAAAACGTCGATCAGCTCTAGTAGTTTTTGTGCGAAGTCTTTAGAGCTTTCTATATATATAGTATCATGTCATCTATATATAGTGACAATTTACCTCTTCCCTTCCAATTTGGATCCTTTTTATTTCTTTTCCTTGTCTGACTGGCATGGCTAGGACTGCCAATACTATGTTGAATAGAAGTGGTAAGAGTGGGAAAACTTGTGATTTCTAATATATGTTTCCTAGTTCTTTCTGTTAAAGGGGCCTAGAGGCAATGACAATCTGGCAGGCCCACACTTTAGTTTCTAAATACCATTATCCACTAAAAAAAACTAAGGATCTTTGGAGAAATGGCTTATTCCAGGAATGGGGTGGAGGTTAAAAAAAAAAAACCCACCAAGATAAACTTGGAACATTTTGTGTTGGAAAGTAAGGAATTCCTCAAAGAATGATAAGAACATATCAAAAAGACCCAAGAGCCAGCCTAAAAGGTCTCCCCACTGGCCAAATATGGGACAATTTGACATCAAAACAAATGAGAGTAACAGTCTGAATAAAATAGGTATTCATGAGTTCATACTAATATAAGTGAGAAAAAGAGAAAGCTTTTCCTTACAGTAGAATGCCTACTAATAAATGTAGAAAGTATGACAGAAGTGGAAAACCACCATTTGGCAGCCATTAGAGTAACAATTAACCTACCCAAGAAACATTGCTGAATGCTAGAATTAGTGTGTGAAAGTTTGCTGAGAAAAAGAATATTTAGTCTCAAAGTATCTCCCCCCAAAATGCTTATTAATTTAGAAGGAAAAAGAGAATCTTTACAGTGGAGAAATCCAGCAGATACCACCTAAAACCAGTGATCAAAATTAACACCTTGTGATGGGACAACCGACACCTTGATATGGCTCACTGAAAAGGACACAGCATCACTTCTACGACATTCCTGCCAAAATGCATAAGCTCAATCTAATTGTAAAGAAACATCAGAAAATCTCAAATTAAGGGACACTCTATAAAGCAACTGGCCTATGTTTTTCATGACCCTGACATTTTTGAAAGACAGATTGAAGAACTGTTCCAGACAGAAAGAGACTAGAGACTTGACAACTAAATATAATGTGTTATCCTTGATAGGATCCTGGACTAGTTTTTCCCCTTACAAAGGCAATTACTGGAACAACTAGTGAAATATGGAAAACATTAGATAATGTATTATGTTAATGTTAATTTCCTGATTTTGATAACTGAGCTATGGTTATGTAAGAAAATATCCTTGTTCTTAGGAAATGCACACTTAAATATTTGGGGTAGAGAGGAATAATTTGTAATGAATAATTAAGTGGTCAGAAAAAAAAGCATTTATTCTATAATCATGATAAACAGACAGATAAAGGGAAACCTCTTCCTAAGAGTAGAATGACAACTAAATACAGAAAGAATAATGTAGTTAGAAAATCACAATTTTGTAAGCATTATAGAAAAAATTTATTCAGATAAGAATTCTCAAAGGAAGGATGCTAAATTTAAGAAGGGAAGGCTTGAAGAGGAATAGAATATCAATCAAAATTGTCTCAAGGTTTCTCCTCACAAATTATCTACATATTGCAAAAGGAAAAATAGTAACTATACAGTGGAGAAATCAGACAACATCTTACCCAACTGATCAAATTAACAGCACCAACAAGACATTCTGTGAGTCTGGATGTGACACTGGGAGGACAGTATTACAGCCCACACTGTGTAACCTGAATCTATCCTATAAGGAAAAACCAGAAAAACCCAAACTGAAGGGTATTCTATACTTTATCTGTCCTGTATTCTTCAAGCAAATCAATACTACAAAGGACAAAGACTGAAGAACTGGTCCAGATTAGAGTCATGATAATCTAACATATGATCCTGGACTAGATCCTGTAGCTGAAAATAAAATTACCAATGGAACAACAAATGAAATTGGAAAAGGGACTACGTATCAGATGAAATTCAGATTCCTGAATTTGATAACTATACTTAGCATGCTTGTTCTTATGAAGTACATATATTGTATTAAAGGGTATGATGTCTGCAACGTATTCATCACATTGTAGTCAAGAAAAAAATGTATAACAAGAGATAGAGAGAAAATGGTAAAGCAAATAGGAGAAACATTAAGAAAGAATTGAAGTGCAGAGCAATGTATATATTTCTTCTACCTGAAAGTCTCAAAAATGTATATACATATATGTGCACGTAAATACACATTTCTAAAATTATTAGTACTCTCCTGCTCCCCTAGGTAAGGAAGTAGAAGCTAAAAAGTATTAGGTAGTTGGCATGAGGCTGTAAAGGGTTAAGGCTCTCTTTTCTTAACCCTTAGTTCCACTCCACAGAGGAAAACAGTACTAAGAGCTTTCAGAAGTTTTCTATCTGTACACACAAACTTCTGCACAGATATGTAATTCTTGTATCATTCTGATGGTTGCATATTCTAATGAACGAGTGTACTTAAGAAGTGTTCTGTTGGTATTTGTTTGACATTTATTAAATATAATCTGAGATTTAAAAAACCATGTTATTTCAAAATTTTTACATTTACTCTGATAAAAGCTATGTTTGGTCTTAATTCTCTCATCTTAATGTTACAGTTTCTGTTTTGATGTCTTCTTTTGAAAAAAATACTTTATGTTCACATTTTGTCTTGGGACTTTCCTTCTCATTTAATAACTTCTATTCAATTTTGGCAGTCATATTTTTCAACAATATAAAGATTTATAATATTTATACTATTCTGAGGTATAATACCAATAAATATCTTCATAGAAGAACCAAGTCTGGCCACTGGATCATTTATGGAAGGCTAGTCAAGGCATGAGTACGAAATATGAGCTGTGGAAGTCCAGATCCCAGCTGATACCTGAGAAAAGTGCTTTTCCGAAAGCTGATCCACCCAACTTTTAATGACTCTGGGCCACTATCTTAACCAGGTCCCATTATGGGTCCCTTGTGTTGATTTTAGTTTAAAATGCCAAATTAAAGGATAAGAAGACACTTCTTGCCCTAAGAGCTATTGTTATTTGATATATTTTACATTATCCTTGTGCTTTTTCTGGGTAAGAATAAGAATGTATCCTATAAATACTTTCCATAGTAATTAAAAAGAATTAAAATGTGATATCTATACCATGTATATCACCACGTTATGTATTCTACACATTTTATAGTGATGTGTATTTATACTGCATGCTGCACTTGGTAGTGGGGAGTACTTTTCTGGTCTCCCACAGTAAGCTGCAGGTTTCAAAAGCAGAAGTCCAATATCTCTGAAGGTAGCATAAGAAAAATCTTTATTTGAAATCTCAAAGTAGTCTTTCAGCAGTCTATGCTGTTAAAAAAAAAGAGTCAAAATGTCTGCTTACTCTATTTATTTTTGGCGAAGAAGGGAGAAGGAAAAGAGGTAAAAAACAGTTTGGTTTCTGCTTCAACGCACTTTTCCAAAGAGTGGTGATTCATTCATTACACATCATCATGGATGCACATGGTTCTCCTGGCTTTCATGATGGCCTGAATTCAAGGTAATGTGTGTAATCTGTGTTTTTCTGAAAGCCAGTGTATTCATTTGGATATATATGGGTGGCCCTTGTGTTCCAATTTTTGTATGAAAGGTACTGGCACTTTGGTTTCAAGAATAAATAAAAAGTATCACAAATATAACTTGTGTTTGATTTGGGTCTGGGCTAATTACTTAAAGAACTATTTAGCAATAATGGTCTCAGATATTTAAATGCCCTATGAAAATGCAATTAATTAAGGGACTGCTGATTCTAAGCACTATGCAACCAACAGGGAATGAGGGAAGAATTGCATATCTGGATGCCAAGTTCAGAACCAAATATCAGTGATCACTTTCTTACTATTGTAATATCTATAAATAAAGTAGAGGGAAAGGATAATAAAAATTATATGAGTAATGATAAATAAAAAGTGCATACAGAACTGGGAAGATATTTTTCTGTTAAATTTGTCACTTATTCCAGTTCAATAAGTTGTTTGTAAGGAAAATAAAACTTAAGGCAGAAAACTAGTTACACTGTTGCTGTTCAGAACTTCTTGAGAGCAAAAGAATGAATACTAATCAACTTCTCTGCTTTAAACTTGTCTCAAGACATGTTATTTTGTAATTTGAACGTCTATGTTATGCCTTGAAAATTCAAAGCAAAAAGTAAAATCATATGGAAAGCCAGAAACTTCAATACACTTAGACAGACGTTTGCTTGTAGTTTTTGGTATCCAAAACCTTTTTTCCACACATAGCACAGATGCCTAAAACAAACAAAAAAAGCATGTAAGCAATCAAATGATAATAACACTAATAATACCAATCAAATATCTAACTAATATCAACAGTTTGGCTTAAGTCGCTCCTGAAGCTTAAAACATAATTTGAAACAAGTAAATGTTATTTTGCCTTAGAAAAAAGAGCATTTGACTAATAAGATTTATCAAAGGCTATCCCTTTACTATGCTATCCAAATCAGCACCAAAAGTAGGTTTGATATGAATACAAAAACAGTATTAAAGAAAACTTACCCTTCTTGTAGGCGCAGCCCTGGCAGTAATGAGAACCCGGTTGGTGCACAGAACTTTTACAAATTCTGCAAGTGGAGAACTTATTCTTTCCATATGGATCAAATCTAGAGGTTTTTTTTTTTTTTAAAGAAAGAAAAATGTATAATACAATAGAAATACTCCAAAAATAATCTCACTTAAGCAACAAGTGGGATTAATCCATGTTCTCTGTTCCCTCTGTAAAACTCTACAATTGATAGGCACAACACTCTTCTAGACAGCTACTCTCTCTTCTTTTTTGGATGGGGGAGGTAATTAGGTTTATCCATTTATTTATTTATTTTTATAGGAGGTACTGGGGATTGAACCCAGGACCTTGTTCATGCTAAGCATGCACTCTACTGCATGAGCTACACCCACCCACTCCCACCCCAGCTACTCTCTTAATATGCCTGCACACCTCTGTCCCTTCCATGTAAGCTGTATGCTTATAGTCAGTTGTACTTAATTTCAAACCATTTTGTATCAGTTGTATTTGTTAAACTGTGTGATATAATTAAATATTATGGAAACTGATGAAATGAGGGAACAAAAAGAGTGACTGAGTCTATTAAAAACTAAGTGAATGCTTTAGGATGACCAGATAAGTGTGAATCATTAAAACTGCTATAGAATTAGGTATAGGCAAGACAATTTAAAAATTGAGAAAAAATCCTAAGTGGAGAGCCTTGGCATTTTGCAAGTAAGTGTCAGTTCTTGCTCTGGTTTAAAGATATGGGAAATATATATTCTGGTTATGCTTTAAGTAAGGAAAATGATAAAGAACTGTTATTAGTAGACTTCTATTCAAAAAGGCTTGTCTCAATTCCAAATGATTGATGAACGGAGGTACAGTTATGTGCTCTGACTTAAGATATATATATCTTTTAATGATTGCCCACTTTCACTGACATTTTCAATTAACTGGTGCAATCCCTTTCAATAACAGCTTCTACTAAATAAAAATGTCATCTTATAGTGACTGGAATGCAAAATAACTTTAGAGGAAATACTTCCTGTTAAATTGGCAATAACGTTTTGTAACTGCACTCATATACTGAATACCAACAACGTCCTAGACCTGTTTTCTTTTCTTGGGTACAAACCAACAGTTCATTTTCAAAGGTTAATTTTCCCCCACACATCTAGGGTCAATTAATCTTTGACAAAGAAGGCAAGAGCATATAATGGAGAAAAGCCACTCTCTTCGGCAAGTGGTATTGGGAAAGCTGGACAGCCGCATGTTAATCAGTAAAGTTAGAACACTTTCTCACACCACACACAAAAATAAACTCAACATGGCTTAAAGACTTAAGCACAAGATAAGACACCATAAACCTCCCAGAAGGAAACATAGGCAAAATATCCTCTGACATAAATCAAAGCAATGTTTTCCTAGGTCAGTCTACCACGGCAATAGAAATAAAATCAAAAATAAACAAATGAGACCTAATTAAACTTACAAGCTTTTACACAGCAAAGGAAACCATAAACAAAATGAAAAGACAACCTATGGAATGCGAGGAAATATTTGCAAATGACACAACTGACAAGGGCTTAATTTTCAGAATATACAAACAGCTCATACAACTCAATACCAAAAAAACACACAATCCAATCCAAAAATGGGCAGAAGACCTAAACAGACATTTCTCCAAGGAAGACATACAGATGTCCAATAGACATTAAAAGATGCTCAGAATTGCTAATTATCAGAGAAAAGCAAATCAAAACTACAATGAAGTACCATCTCACACCAGTCAGAATGGCCATCATTAAAAAATCCACAATAAATGCTGGAGAGGGTGTGGAGAAAAGGGAACCTTCCTACACTGTTGGTGGGAATGTAATGTGGTGCAGCCACCAGATTACATTGGAGATTGCTTGAAAATTGAAAATAGACTTATCCTATGATCCAGCAATCCCACCCCTGGGCATATATCTGAGAAAACTCTAATTTGGAAAGATACATTCACCCCAATGTTCATAGCAGCACTATTTACAATAGCCAAGACATGGAAGCAAACTAAATGTCCATTGACAGACAACTGGATAAAGAAGATGTACTATAGTTATACAATGTAATACTACTCAGCCATAAAAATGAATGAAATAATGGCACTTACAGCAACATGGATGGACGAAGAGATTATCATACTAAATGAAGTAAGTCAGACAGAGAAAACCAAATATTATGATATCAATAACATGCAGAGCCTAAAAAATGACACAAATGCACTTATTTACAACAGAAAGAGACTCACAGACGTAGAAAACAAACTTATGATTACCAAAGGGGAAAGAGGTGGGGAGGAATAAATTAGAAGAGTTTGAGATTTGCAGATACTAATTACTATATACAAAATAGATAAATAACTAGTTCCTACTGTATAGCACATGGAACTATATTCAATAGCTTCTAATAACCTAGAATGAAAAACTGTCTGAAAAAGAAAATATATATGTATAACTGAATCACTATGATATATACCAGAAATTAATACACTGTAAATCAACTATACTTCAATAAAAACAAAAGGAAACAAGACAAAACAAAAAGGATAATTTTCTCAAATCCAAAAGAATGCCACTTTACTCTCCACAGAAGAGTGGACACTATGCTTCCTTTTAATAATAAGCTCAATTTGTTTGGACCTATATGTACAGAGATTACTTTTTCTTAAAAACTAAATTCTAAGATGTACATTTTAGTATCTCAGAAATCACAATTAATTGGCAGGGAGTTTTCTTCTTTAAAGTAATGATGCACCTTGTAAATGTTGGTCTCTTGGACTCAATGCAATACAGTAGTACACTTTCCAAAGTGAGATGTTTAAAATAACCAAAAGTAACAGCTACTTATTAATGATATTGAAGAAAGTTTGGGAGCATAAAGGAACTGAAGGTACCTAAAACTGTATAATCTAAAAAATGACAACTTAGTCAATAATAACTGAATGGTCTTAGAAGACATCAATAAATCAGTCAATAATATATAGTATGACATAACACTGAAGATTAAGTCTATTATGCTATTTTATACCTGTTATTTAATAAGCACCTTTAAGTGTTAGGCACTTTATAGTAACAGGTTTATTATTATTATTATTTCTAATCTTTGGGACAATGTCATGAAATAGGTATGTACTCATTCAGCAAATATATACTGAGTGTCTACTCTGTGCCTATTACTGTTCTAAATGTTCTAAATGAATCTACTGTTCAAAGATGAACATGACAAAGCCTCTGCCCTCATCAAGCTGACATTCTGGTGAGAGGAGACACAATAAGTGAGGAAACAACTATGCTTTTAAGATAGTAATACCCACTATAGAGAAAATTCAAAGAGGATACTGTGGCAGACATGAGGGGAAGAAAGAAAGACATCAGTTTTTATGTTGGTTAGGGACCCTCTCTGAGGAGATGACAATTCAGCTGAACCCAAGTAACAAGGAGGAGCCAGCTATGAGAGCTTTTAGGGATGAGTTCTAGGAAGAGGGACCAGAAAGCACAAACCTCTGCCAATGTGAGTGCGCTTGGCATATCTGACACGGGAGTTCGTGCAACAGTCAGAGAGGCAGAAGGGGCCAGATCACGGAGGACCTTGTAAAGGGGGCCTGGATTTTATTCAATGTAAAAAGAAAACCAATCAAGGGTTTTGAGCAAAGGAGTTACATGCCCTTTAAAGGACCGCTCTGGTTATTATGAGAGTGAACTACAGGAATCACAAAGGAAGCAGGGACATAAAAAGTTATTACAGTATCCAAGTAAGAAAGAATAGTGGTTTAGAAGAGAGTAATAGCAGTAGATGGACAGAAGCAGATGGATTCAGGTTATATTTTAGTAGCAGAGTCAGAGAACTCACTGATGGATATAGGAAGTGAGGGAAATGAAGAAATCAGTGAGGAATTCCAGTTTTTAGGTTTGTACAGCTAGACTGGACCAGAGAGCAATGATGAGAAAACTATGATTGGACTGAAGGAAAAGGAGATTGCCTGTTAGACATCAAATTGGAAAATTCAAGTAGGCAACTGGATATTTGTTTGGAGTTCAGAAAAGCCGGGACTGGAGCTATACATCTGGAAGTCATTAACATACAGTTTGACTTTAAAGCCTTTGGATTAAGTCACTTGAGGAGAGATTACAGGAAAAAAAGTCTAGGATTGAGTCCAGAGGCACTCAATTGAGAAGGAACAGCCAATGGGTTGGGAATAAAGGAGAGTGAGGGATCTAAAGCCAAGAGAACAAAGGATTGCAAAAAAGAGAGAGTTGTTGAAAGGTTAAGTTAGGTAAGAACAGAGAAGTTGCCATCAGTTTTTAAGGTCACATGTGATCTTGGCAAGAGCAGGCTTAGGAGTGTGGTAGAGATGAAGGCCTGACTGGAGTGGCTGAAGGAGTGAACGGAACTTAAGGACATGGAGAAATTACTATATAGATAAGGTTTTTGAAAACTTCTGCTGTAAAAGAAAGCAAGGGAATGAGATGGCAGCTGGAAGGGTTCACGAAATTTTTAAGACTGGATATACTAAAGCATGGTGTCAAAAGCTGTTTTTAAGGTGGGATACATCTTTATCCTCATTCCTCAATGAAAAAGTAATGTTTAGAAAAGTTAAGGAACTGGTTTAACTTGGTTAAGACTACAGAACTAGACAGTAACAAAGTCTAGATTCAAATTTAGGTATGACTCCAGAATTCATGATCTGTCCACATTTCGCTGTTGACTCTGATTGGTAGGAAAATTAAGAACTAGAAAAAAATAAGTCATGTTTTCTGGTGAAACTATAAAAAGTACTAATATCTTCATATACTGATACAGTGAAAAGGAAAAGGGTGAAACCAGCAGGTTATAACAGTTTGGTTATGCATGCTAGGAACTACCTAACTCTATTTTTTTATCACAAGAGAATAATGCAAAACAAATTCATTCTAATACATTTAATATTAAAAAGAGTGGAAATTTATATGACTGCTCTATAGATGCTCTTACACCTACCTTGCTTTTTTTGAGGTCAAAGCTTTATTTTCATTCAGCTTTCTTCCACCACTTTCTGCATTAAAATATACATTATTTTAGCAAGTTATTTCTACACATTTCATATATAACATATACATGTAAATTTAATGATTAGTTAGAAAGTTCATTTTTGACCTCCTATCAATACACTAGCCTATATCAAATTTTAAGAAATCCTTATATAATAGCCATGTTTTAAAGATACTACTTAAAAAGAAAACAATTATTTATTAGGAAAACAATAAAAATCTGGATAAAAGGTAATCATTTTATTTCTCAGACTCAAAGTAGGACTTTAGGAATGGGTCTATACTTAATCTATCTAATGTAAAATCTAGATACTACCACTTTGGTGCCATTGAAAATGCATACATACAGTGAAAATGTTCCTTTTTCTTCCCTTTGCAAACATCTTCACTGTATTTAATGATTATGAAGGTGAAACATTTAAATGATTTGTTCAAGAATATAAAAATCAGGTGAGGAGAGGGGGGACTTAAATCCTAACTCTAATTAAGCTGAATCAAATAAATTACTATGAAATACTCATTGCTTAAAAGTCATTTAATTATTTCATTCTCCTACCAAATTAGGAACCAGTGAGAAAACTAGAAGATTTTAAATTGTTGGAGGATCTAGTATTCTTCAACGTTTAATAGATGAAATAGGTTGTACACATAACATTTCATTTTACAAATAAATATAAAAGCTAAAAACATTATTCACAGGAAGTATCTGATTCAATTTCTATGTTCTAAAAGGAAAAATACCTGTAGTATTCCTTGCACCATCTTTCCATGTATCTGGAGTGATGACAGTACCAAGTTTCTTTTCACCTGTTATAACAAAACAGTAAAGGTAAGGGGGGTTAATGTTTACTATTTAAGAAATACGTTGCCTTGTGCCTAAAGTTCACAATGGTCACTACAGTCATATTACTGTTAATGCTGCAGCTGGGGTCAGTGAACTGAGACTTAAGCTACTAACTGTGGGCAATGGATAACTGACTCTCAGTAAAATCTGTAGATAATGGTAATGGCTTATAATAGGCTTCCTCTGTACATGTATACTTTAAACATATCTGATAAATCTGTTTGTTCCATAAATATTTACTAAGCATCCTTGATATATAAGCCATTATACAAAGTACAAAGAAAACAATGAATTAGATAAAGCTCTGGATTTCAAGGATTTTATAGCACTCTGATTTCTCTAATAGTAGTCCTTAACCTGAGTTTCACAGGTGGACCTTAGGAGAAATGTGAACAAGATGAACCCGTACACAAAACTTTTGTATATCCATTTTTTTAAAAAATAGACTTTGTTAAGTCTACAGCTTTCATCACATTCTCAGAGGGTTCAGAGAACCAAAAAAAAAAAGTTACAAATTATTCAACTAACATATAAGATGGAAAGAAAACAGTATGACAACTGAGAGCTGGAGTACTAGGAGAAATTCCATGGAGGAAGAAATAACCTTGGCTTAGGGAAATCCAGGAAAGCTCTGTGGGGAAGGCAACAGAGAGGGTTTGTGGCAACTGGACTGTGAAGAAAGAGAAGAAAAAAGGATCAAGGTAGACTAAATAAAGGACACATCCTGGGGAAATGCATGGAAAACTCAGGATACCTACTGGCAGGCAAAATAGTTAGGTTTGGCTGAAGAGTAATGAAGGTAGGGTTAGTGAAAATGAAGTTAAAAAAATAAGCTGAGGCCTCATCGTGGAGGGTCGTCTTGAATGCCAGGTTCCAAATATAGAAATTTCAAATTATTATCTGCATCCTGAGAATTTATTAAAAATAACCATCCATGGTCATTCTTTCACTTAATATAAAAACTGTGACTCAAACTCATGAGTGTCTATGTTCAAAGTTTTATATTACGGGGATATAAACAAAATGGACCATGTTAATTAGACAATAGTCAGGATAAGAGGAATGGAAACTTTGTCACAGAAGGGCCAGACATGTTTAGCGTTTGGAAAAGGGATTTGAGGGATATGACAGCGCTTTTAAAACATACAACCAGTGTTGTTAGGTCAAAACAATCATAAGATATTTTCTGGAAATATCAAGGGTTGGCATCAGAATCAGTGGATGGCAACCATAAAGAGGAAAGACTTTTCGAAGAGCCAGTGAAATTTACAAAGACAGCTTCTCAGGTGGTGAGATTCTTCTATCCCTCTGCCTCAACACTCTAGGTATTTATGCAAAGGGCTTTTAAGCCATTGGATGGGATACTGACTTAGGTTTGTTGGATAAAATAGGACACTAGACAAATTTAAATTTCATTAAATTTGAATGAATATTTTTTAGTAAAAAATGTCCTAAAAGTGCGTGCTTTGTTTGGGACAAAGTACTTACAGTAGAAAGGGGCAGCAAACAGGGTCAAGTCTCAAATACTGGGTGGGACATACTTAAACTAAAAATCACTCGCTGTTTACCTGAAATTCAAATTTAACTGGGCGTCCCACTTTTATTTGCTAAATCTAGCAACTCCAGACGCTGTGGAAGTTACTTTTAAGATCCATTCCAACCCTGAGGGTCTGTGACGCGAGGCTGCCAGGCAAGTTGTATGGCACGAGACCCGGGGTTGAGAGGAAGCAACAGAAATAAGCGGTGCAAAACTGAGACCACCCTGAATGCAACAAATAAAAGGCTATACGGTCGCTGGGGAGAGGCGGGGACTGTCAAAGGGCAGACCGGGTAGAATCAGAGACCTGTGTCGGAAGGAAAAACAAAGAAAGGGCAAAGTTCTAGCAGAACTCCAGTTAGTTTCTCCCAGCCTCCTTCTCCCACAGAAGAGTCTCCTTAACTCACATTTTTCGCACACCATCCTTCCGCGACGATTCTCTCAGCGGCAGGAGGAGAGGCAGTGGTAAAACATCAACGCCGCAGCCAGGGAAGAACTCTCCTTCCGGGTTAAGAAAAATCCACTTCCGGCCTCTACGCCCCATGCCCCGCCCACCCTACACCTGGTAAGCGGCGGGAGGAATAAACGCGAGCGGGAAGGCGGGGCTGCCTTCTTGGCCCGCCTCACCTTCTGCAATTGGCTATGAGGCCTTGGGTCCTGCGCCTGCGCGAGAGTCAGGGCGGCGAGTAGCACCTGATGGTAGGAGGTGGTAACCGTCCCTTCCCTTCCGCTGGCGGGAGCTTTAGGTAAGCCCAGCCGGACGTTCCCGGCACGCGAGCCTCCCGGGGCTGCAAGCCACCTCCCTCAACTGCCCAACTTGCTGGGAATCGCTGTCCCGGTCCGTCCACTGCCGCCGGCCCCTCCAGCGCCACCCTTCGGGCGAGACCCAGGGACTGCCCTGATACCTGGCCCTCTTTTGGATCCGACTTTATGCGTCTGTCCCTCCGTTTCTATTGATCTCCACGCCTGTGCTCTTTGACTATGCTTCTCAACTCGTCCCTCGTTGTTCACATCCCGGCCGACTGAGGCTTGGGAAGAGTCCCTAGCGACCCAGTTTGGGATGCCTCGGCAGATTAAGGTCCTGCGACTCCTGCGAAGGCTCCTCGAGGAGCCGCCCAGAAGGGCCTTCTCTGCCGCTGCAAGTCATGAGGACCCAGGCCAGGTCAGACCGCGGACACCGGGGTCCTGGCCATCCTCGGGGGCACCTGCCGGGAGTCCTGGGCTCTCCAGGGCCTAACACAGGGCTAATTTCTCAGGAAAGGCAACACGGGACCCAGTCTTCGTTTGTTCATTCGTTCATTCATTCATTCAGCAAGCATTTGAGTTTGGGTACCACTCACTGTCTTGGGTCCAAATCTGCTCCTGTCAGTTGGGATTCTGAGGGTGGCCCAGAAAAATATCTAAAGGAGTGTCTATTAAGAGAATGTATTCTGGATTCCCCGCCCCGCCCCTCAGCTGAAGATGGGACCATTTCCTTTTTCCTTTCTTGCCACTCATTCTCTTCTGGACCCCCTAGTGTGTATCTTTATATCAAAGAGGCTAGACTTTGAAATGGCTTTTGCATTTGGGAGCTTGGGACCTTGAAGTGTTTCCTAATCTGCCCTAGCTTGTTTGCTTATCGGTAAAGTATTTGCCTTTGAAAAGGATAGAGTGAATTAAACGAGAGTGTTAAGATAAGGCTTGGATTCGCCCTTTTGCTCTAGTAGGAGCCCTGTGTGTGGCTATAAAATATATACCTTTTTTTCTGGAATGTTCACCACAGTATAACATGTGGACTATTACTTTAATAAGGTCCTTACTTAACAGTCAATACTATGTATAAGCTCTCTGTTAGGTAATTTATAAATACATACATACATAAAATACGTGTTTTGGACAGAAAGAGACAGTAAATATTTTTCCTCCTTTTATTCATGCTCTACTTTTGGACTCTAGCACCTGTAACCTTGTCATTTTGGTGTTTGTTGTTGTTGTTGTTGTTGTTGTTGTTGTTTTAAGCACTGGGCTCCTTTAGTTTAGCATAATGTTCTTTATACGATCTTGATAACACTGGCCACCATTTGAGTATTCCAGTGTGCGCCTGGCATCACTTGGTGTATGCTAGAAGACGTGAACTACTGTGATGTTAGACAAGGGACCACCATGATAAAAAGTGCCAACAATTCAGCCAAAGTGTATTCATGGGGTTTCTAGAATACATAGCTTATAGTACCAACAGGACAAATCATTAACCCATGTGGGTTTTTTTTTTTTCACCTCTGATTTTGGGAAAAAAAGAAAAAAAATGAATTACTTAATTAGACCTAGCACATGACCGTTTTGCAGAAACTAGTTACAAATATTTAAGAAATTAGTAGATTTGTCCTTTTTTTAGGCTCTGAGAGCTGTTTGTACCATGTTAGTCTACATGTGTATTTACACATATGCATCTTCCTGTATTCCAAACTAAGACATTATTGCCCATAGAAAATTGACTTTGGTTCATGGCCTCTTTTTAGACACTGGAGCATTTAGGACAATGGAAAAAGTCATTATTGCCTATGCTCTTTTCTTAATTTGTTTTTCATTAGAAAGCCACTCAAGAAAACACCATGAAAGACACTGACATCAAGAGACTACTGTATGCCCATCTTGTATGCATATTTTCAATTATCCTAAGCATCTTCATTCCATCATTCTTCTTGGAGAACTTCTCAATATTGGAAACACACTTAACATGGTTGTGCATCTGTTCTGTTTTTGTAACTGCCGTCAATTTAATATTATATTTAGTAGGGAAACCAAACACATCTTCTAAAAGAAGTTCATTATCGTACAAGGTAAGGCTAATTTCTTGATAACTGATTTTTATATATACGTGATATTTCTTTTACTGGAAGAATAAAGTGTTAGTCAAGTACTTATTGGGTTATTTACAGTGAATAAAGGACCTGATTTTTTACCTCCCAAATCAGTAGCCTATTGCTTGCTAGAAGACTGCCTACAATGTGTGATAGAGTCTTGCCGTGCATTAATTGGATATCATAGCATTGTGAATGTATA